>NC_135762.1:29715535-30101736 GCF_052425735.1 Oculina patagonica
TTGGTGGACGACACCAAAAAGTCCCCTGACAACCTGGAGTGCTCTTGTGTGTGGGTCAACTGTATTGATGTTTCCATTTTTTCTTCAATCCCTTATTAAATCTCTAAAATTTCATTCAAATAGGTAGAACCGCACCAAGTTTTGTTCTTGTAAGAAAACAACAGAGCAAAGAATAGATAATTCTCCCTCCCTTTCACTCTTCTAAGGCTTTCACCCCACCTGTCCCTCCCTTTCTACTCCCATCCTTCCCCTCCCTCCCCTCTCCTGCAGTCTTTTACTCCATCCTATCCCATCGAGCTTTCTAATCCAATTACCTACCCCCACCTTACCAGTGTGGGGAGGGAAGGGGGTGGTGTCAACAAGCGGAGGACACCGTTGCGGACGACGGATATGTCACGCAGTTGCGTGAGCCTAGAAGTCATCTTCTAACACACACGCCAGGCAAGCCCAGCAGGGAAAATATTGCGCAAAGAACAAAACAGCCAAACCAGGAATGGCAAAAGGAAATCACGCAAAACAAAAAATAATGTGGAAAAAAAGAAGCGAAAGCCGCAACAGAGCCAAGAAGTTGTACGCAACTAGTCTGTGCCAAGAAAGAGAAAACGGAAGCTAATTTGATCTCATACCGAGCCGAAAAAACCGCAAAAAACAAAACAAACGAAAAACCTAAGGAACACCTGCAGAAACGACAACGAACAAAACAAACACCACGCGACTAAGGATACTGATCAACATGGAAAAAAGCACAAGTGCCAAAACGACTGACAGACGGCTGTACAGACCTGAACTGAACCGACGAAAAACAGAACGAGCCGACGTCTGCCCGCACCAGCAGTCTCATGTTGAAAAATTAGCCACGAAACAGAGCAAAACGAGAGCCATACAGCCGACTGGCAGTCTTTGAAAATCCTGAATCTCATCAAAATGACTAAAATAAAGTAAAATTTCCATCGATGGTTCTATACTTGATCAATTCTATGAACTGTACTGTCCAACAAATATCTCAAAGTTTCGGGGACACCGTGAGGAGAAAGCGAATGTTTTCACGCATAAATACTTCAAGCAGTGAATGAAAACTGTGTTTTCACAATGAGAACCACAAAAGAATGAAAAAAAAAAATCAGATGAGAAAAAAAAAGGCGAGTCAATAGGTCTCTGACTGAGAACTTATTTTTTGCACGAGTGAATTCGTGTGAGAATTGACCACTGTCTAGTTTCCCATGTCATGAATGGGAACAAACCCAAGAAGATATTTTGTGAAAAAGCCCGTTGGCCTGTGTTCGCACTGATCATGTTGTCTGTGTACAAAACATGTGGTCAGTTGTGAAAAATCATTTGAACACAGAGCACTCCCGGATCTCATCAAACGGAGACACCGCATTGCGCGCTTCTATTTAAGGAAACAAAAAAAAACGGCATGCGACAATTGACCAGACAAGACACGGATGACTTGCAAGTCTGCGGCACTTTCATATTTATCAAAGTTAGGGAAAGTGAAGTAGACGCCAAAGTTGGCAAGAGCCTGCTGTTTCGGCCGGCACCGGCCCTATTCAAGTTCCACTCATATTCTGCCATGTTGGGCACACTACGGGAAAGACCCCGACCAAAACAACCAAAACGCTGAATGACGAGCCAAAAAAAACCACCAAAAAAAGATCGGACACCGGAAAACAGACTGACCCCACAAAAAGCCCGCAAGGAACAAAAGGCCACCCAATAAAATGTTCGTCCCATCGCCCCGTCTCTTGTGATGGTGGGTCGGTCGGCGGGAAAAACACGAAGGGTCTGGGCAGAAAAGGCCGGACGCAAGAAGAAAGCCTGAACAAAGCAACCGAAAACGAGTCTTTTCGCGATTCCAAATAACGTAGTATCGATGAAAAGACAAAGACACACACAACCAATGTGAATAAAACAAACGTGTGCGAAATCGAACTACTTGCTTCTTTGACTAGTCAATCTGGAATTTTTACCGAAAAAAAATGGGTCGGTCGAGCGATGGGAAACGAAACAATGGGATGGCCAGCAAAAATAAAATCTAAAAACACAACGAACACAAAACCAGAAACGTGAAATGTCAGATGATGCGAAAATGAGACCAAGGAACCTTTTGAAATCGAAGACCAAAGCGGTGACACAAATACGAGCCGGAAAAATAAAAAAATAAAATTCAATGGTAATATTCAAAGTTTTCATGAAGTGAACCACGAAAGCACCGATCTCGTAAAAAATCCACAAGCCGCACCAAACTGACATGCCAATGTGCGACGCTTGAGAAGTGTCTACTAACCAAACTAAAATATATCCAAGCAGGTGCAACACACTCTTTGTGACAGGCAACTGACGGCCAACGTGCGGAAGAAAACGACACACCCGCAATAAAAAATAGTAAAGTGGAGTCCGCCCAAAAAATGACCGCCAGACACACCGCTATTTGTGAAACCAGCAAAGCGTCTGATTGTAGTTTGCCACAAAAACAGCGTGACAGAATGACAACCTCTTTCACACAAAAAAGCCAACTGTCAAGCAACAAGACTTTGCCCCTTCAACTTTTTCTCTGTCCTCCCGCGAAGCAAAGAAGAAAACCTGATGCAGAAAGCCCAAAAGTCGACCCAGTGTGCCACAGCGATCTGTCAAAACTGACAGAAACCGATGCGAATCGTCATCCGAGCGGTTTTGTAGCAGGCCCAGGCTATCCCCGTCGTTTTTGGCCGACGGAGACTATCGACCATGACGCCCGGCCCAAAGGGAAAACACGAATCGGCCACAGTCCCAAGAAAGGGTTTTGGGAGCTCAAGAGCTCCCGTAAATTTTCGGGGATGATTTTATTCGGGCCCGAAATTCTCGGGCGTATTGAGAAACATGAGTGCACGAGAAAGCGTTTTCGGGAGATTCGCGGGTCACTTTTCGGGACCGAACAAGTGGGTTTCGGGAGGGTTTTTTTTTAAAAAAAAAAAAATAAAAGTTAAGAGTTCACGCCAGGCCGTGTTTGTCGGCTGCTAGAGATCTGGTACTAGCCACTCTGTTGTTGTTCCCAGATCCCATCGTCCGTTACGAGTGACGGTTACAAAATGGCGGACGGAGTGAGTTTTGAATAGATTTCAAATTCTCGAGGCAATTGCCAGGGAAGCTTTCTATAGAGCAGCTTCATTCTTTAATTTTGCTGATGGCTTGAGCGGCACTGTTCAAAAGTTGTACACCTTAGACTATTTCACCGCTTTTTATCGGTTGGAATGCAATGGCTGCTTCGAATGCAACAGATGTATCGATTGTACCAAGAACTGCTTCTATGACCTTACAAGTGGAAACGACAACAACCGGTGCCAGCAACGAAGGAAGGGGAAACTTACAGACAGAAATTGACAGTGCTTCAGCTTATCCATATCGTTTAAGCTCGGATTTTCCTGATATTCCTGACATACCCTCGCCTTTGTTGCGACCGCCAACTGCCGGCCAGAAAACTTCGCTTGCCGTGACTTCAGAGTCGAGCGCGCATTTGCCGTTTTCTTATGCTGCTGGGAATACAAGCAGCGGTCATGGTAAGTAGAATAGCTTTGTTAAATTGATTTGAGCGAAATGATTTTGTGGGATCACCATGTCGCAAACTTCAAAATTATATTTTTCATATTGATGGTGAGTTGTCATAAACAAATTTATAATACATCAGATTACATGTAGGAGAAAAGTGTAGGTTTCGTTAAGCCGGAATATTTTACAGGTTGCAGATTGTGATTATTTTTAGAACCATTACACATGGTTAGTATAGGCACCGGATATTTTCTGAAACTGCACCAGGTCCCAGGCAAGACATCTGTCAACAAAATCATAAAGAATTGTAAATCTTAATGGTAATTTGTTTTTCTTTGGATGTAACCAGTTACACAAAGGCTGGCCAATCCTGCTGGAATTGAAAGTGATAGACGACCAGAAGACCTTGACAGCATGATAAGAAATCAAGTTGGTAGACAAGTGGACAAAGTGTTTGTATGTAATGTACAGTTCTTACTGAAAACATTCCTTTTATTAAATAGTACATGTACCTCTACTTCCCTGTAGACTACCGCCTTGTGGTGGTGGGGGAGCTTGCATGCCTCAATGACCTTGAGAGCTATACTGTCGGGGGGGGGGGGTCTCCCCCTAACAGGTCTAACCTTGGTGAGCAGGTCAAAAGGTAGAGGCCAGACTAAATGGTAGTCACTGGTCCTTCAGGTTGGGGGTTGGGCGTGTGGCTAATCTCTGCACCCTGTAGAAATACCGTAAAATTCTGGTTATAAGCCCTGGGCTTATACAACTTCGTAAGGGGTTTTGGGTGGGCTTATAAGTGGAGAGGCTTATATCCGGGAGGGCTTATAAGCAGAAATAAAAAAAACATTTCGAAACGATCCACGGGAGTGTTGATCGAAAAAACGTTTTTAAGTTAAAAACGCATGATAAAGCAACATTTAGCCTTGTTCAGTACTGTCACCCGGCAGAGGGGGGCTTATATCCGGGGGGGCTTATAATCGGATGTATTTTTTTTGTTTCCAGATAGATGGGCCTATAACCGGGGGGGCTTATAAGCGGGGGGGCTTATAACCGGAATTTTACGGTATCTGATTACGGAAACCAAAAAGAAGATTGCCAGCCTCAAGTTAGAGTCCTCATGGGCCCGATTAGGATATGTAGTCTTAAGTGCATCCTTGATTCTTGAAGAATTTAGCTTTGTTTTTATTGCTTACTGGAGATAGCACTGTCAAAATAAGTTATATTCTGTTCAGAACTTTGTCATTTGTCATAAAAGTAAGATACAGAGCATGTAATGTCCGCAACGTAATGTCCGCAACACAATAACCAACAAAATTTCTGGACACAGAAAACCTGCCTGGCCAACTTTCTTGACTAAAACAATGTTTGTATCAAACAAAAAGAGCAGCATAAAAATATCTTGAAAATGGTGTATAACTATTTACTGTGAATTAAAAGACAATGCCTCAACATTGCAGACATTAATATTATGTAATGTCCGCAACATAAATTCAAATAGCTTAATTCCTTGATCCTTGAATTAAGCTTTTTTTCAACTTTATTCACCTAAAGAAAGTACTGTCAAAATAAGGTATATTCTGTTCAGAGCTTTGTTATTTGTCATAAAAGTAAGATACAGAGCATGTAATGTCCGCAACATAATAACCCACATAATTTCTGGACACAGAAAACCTGCGTGGCCAACTTTCTTGTACCAAAACAATGTTTGTATCGAACTAAAAGAGCAGCATAAATATATCTTGAAAATGGTGTATAACTATTTACTGTGAATTAAAAGATAATGCCTCAACGTTGCGGACATTACGTAATGTCCGCAACACAAATTCAAATAGCTTTTTCCTGGAAAGAAGCTAACTGGTTGGTAATTTTTTTATAGCCTCATGCTTGTTTATGGTAAAGGGTTTAGTATCATACTCTAATGGTTATATAAATTATTTTAGTGTGTTTGATATACTGTCTTAAAGTTTCCTCCTAAACTTATCGAAATCCGAGGATTAAAATAGCCCCAAATTCCATAGCCTCCTACTGAGTGAGTATGGTCAAGATAAACAAAAGCTTAGAAATTTCAAACAGCCATTGTATTAGCTTTCTGCTAGCACAAGTTTCAATCAGAAAAAATAGATTTGAGTTTTGTCACTTTTGCAAGGTCTCATGTGGAATCGCCCATGTACATTGTACCTCTACATTAGATTTAAATATTTTATATATTGTATTTTAAATGCATGTACAGCCTGTATGTTATAAGTTAGGCTATATATGTTATTGGTATGTTGTTGTTATTTTCTATGACTTGTCTTGCTATAATTATTTGTAGACAGTGCTACATGCATTTGTGAGTTGTATACTTTATTACATAAATTTAAACAGGATTGTTGTCTAATAATTTTCTTTTTGCCTTAAACTCAAACAGTCTGGTGCCATCAAAGATCTTCAAGGACACCTGATGTCAAAGGCCAGTGAAGTGGACCAACTCAGAGTTGATCTTAAAAACATGGAGGTACTGTATGTACAGTTTATTTTGATTTAAGATTGAAAATGACCAGGCTAAGATTACACCTGCTCTGGAAATGTCATACAATGTCAATATTATATATGCCCTTCTACAGGATTCTGTAGAACTAAACTGACTTGTTACATTGTAGGAGTTTGTTTTCTATCACTTGATCAAAATTGGCAGGTGCCTGTCTGTAATTGCAGGTAACAATAGATGAATATTTTGTAACCTGTACTATTATACAGTCAACTCTTTCTTAACGGACACCTCTATAAGACGGACACCTCCATAAGATGGACACCTGGTGATGGTCCCTGCCGTTTTTCAGTCATTTTACTGTAACCAAACTCCCTATAAGACGGACACCTCTCTAAGACGGACAACGGACACTTTGAAACCGCCAGCGGACACGCACAAAAAGTTTTTTTAGTGAATAATACTTCGAAACTTGGTATCAGCATAGCATAGTAAGTCAACACCTTTAAAATACCAAACTTACAAAAAACAATCTGCTTTAAGTATTCATATTAGTATATGACACAAAAGAGGTAGTTTTCTACTTACAGTATTACCGTTTGTAATGAACAAACAAGTCGAATTTCTGATATTTTTTCCCCACTTTATAGGTTTTGCTAAAGTAAGCGACTCATAACAGACGTGTATTCGTTGTGCATAGCCGTTTAGGTTTCTCTTCTTAAAATTTCCATTGTCACGTTACCTCAACTCTCTATAAGGCGGACACCTCTCTAAGACGGACAGTTGGGGCCGGTCCCGATAGTGTCCGTTTTAGAGAGAGTTGACTGTAGTACGGGTTACAATAATATTCATATCTAAATGACTAAAACAACTGCAAGCCTGCACTAAGGCCTGGTTCACACTAGAGACATAACAACATGGACGTCAAAAATTACATAAAGAAAATAATTGCAGGGTGCGCAAAGGTTCTTATGTAAGGAATCTTGGGTGCCCAGCTCTATAAAGCTTTTGTGATAGCAAAGTTATCTAAGTTGCCAAAAGGCAAAAGTAAGTCTCCTCCAGCACCCGGGCCCTGCTAGAGCACAGCCCTGCTTAAATGTCCTTACTGTGCCATTAAGTTAATACGGTTATGTTGTGTTGTTTACACTGGTGATATAAAACTTCAATATGAGATGTTTTTTTGTGTGTGTGTGTGTTTGTGTGACCTTGCTGTTGCTAGTGTGAACCAGGCCTTAGTGAAATGGTTCGATTTTGTGTTCTGTGATAAACACTTTTATGAAGTACATGTAATCGAAAAATTAACTTTGCAGCAAAAGGAGAAAGACATGTTTTCTGGTGTTTCACATCAAGCTGATATTCCAGCCAGGACTGTGTCCTCCAGTCAGTAGTAAGTACAGTTTGTACATACATTGTAGTAGACTTATTTAAGGGACTGTGTACATCTATTAGTAAGTTAATTTTATGAACATTACTGTTTTATTTTTGCCAAATATTCGCTATGAAACTAAATGTTTTCAAATTCTAAATAACAAAACCGTAGCTTCGTTGCAGCCAAATGCGTCTCCTGGGCGTTATAATTTAAAGTAACAAGCAGGCAAGATTAACTTTGAAAACTGTTCTGCTGGACCATAATTATTTCAAAAACCCATATCGCAGTCTGTTTCAATCTTCGTCACTTTTGGCCATTCATACCTTTTTTGCATTTGGTATGTTATTTAAGACTAAAGAGGCTATTTTATGTAATAAGCGAATTTTAAGGTCATTTCCCTTTAAGTAATATAATAATAATAATAATAATAATAATAATAATAATTTATATAATAATTTAAATTGTTATTTTAATTAAATTAAAATAACATACAAACATTTACTGAACTGTGTATCTGAGTACAGCCTTTTAGCCAGATGAACATCTCTAGAGGCATCCCGCAGAGTGTATCTGTGGACACCCTAGTCTACATATTTTGGGTGTTTATCTTTTTTTATTTTTTTAACATCTTGATTGTCAAATTTCTGGCTTGAGAGATTTTTCAGCAAATAGAAAATCTTGAAATAATCATGTGCTCAAAAGTGCAGAAATACAAAATTACTAGGTGCTTAATTGCATATATTTAAAGGCCCACACATGCCCCCAAACCCCCTCTTGGTAGTGTAAAAAGTTAGGTGCCCAATAATATTATTGAAACTTACTTTTCCGACCTTCTTAAAGGCTGCATTCATTTAACTTTAAATGTAAAATTTGAGTTGGTTTTAATGTGTAGGACAATGTGACTGTATGAAATGGATAATAATACACCCATGTACACGCTTACAGTACACTGCACCTAGAGGAGTTACCTTCTCATCCCAATTGCCAATTATCATTATTACCCCTCCTCCCTCCCCTGCTCCTTCAAAAGGTCTTGTAAGCTACTGTACATGTATGCAAGTTATGTAAAGAAAAATAAAGTATACTCACTGACTCATTGATGACCCTGTAACTTCTCATTCCAGTCCCAGTATTAGCTCTACTTATGGTGGACCTCTTCGACCTGGAGGTCTGGGTACCAGGTCTGTTGGGTACCCCGTTTCAGGGTTTGGGAACATTGGAACAGAGTTTGGTTTTAGAGAATCCAATGCACAGATAGATGATTTAAAAAGAAAGTTAAAAATGGTAACTACACTGTATTTTGTCTGCTGAGTAACATGTAGTAATTGAGCTTCTAGCCATCTTGATTTAGTTTCCCACATTTCCTGTAGCGGCTTTGCGGCTTTGCGAATTTCCTTGTGCTGATTGTGATTGGTGCTATGTGGGTGAAACCGGCCGATGTTTTGAAACCTGCAAAAAAGAACATATCAGGAATGTAAAAACCTGTGCGAATGGCTCAAACATTGCGAAACATGCATGGTCATTCGACCATCGCATAGACTTTGAAAACTCTAGTGTTATTGACAAAGGCTCTTTTCGTATTAGAAAAACTTCGGAAGCTTGGCACACCTCTGCTACTGTACTAAGCATGCTGACAATAACTCAAAGCCCATTCCAAGCCAATATTGTATTCTTTTTAAAAAATAGCCTCTTAATTAGCACATTTTTACTTCGCTTTTGTTTTTCATCATTTTCTTTTTATCACACCTTTCTTGTACACTGTATATATTTTATCCATTTTGTATTCAATTTTTTTTATCCGTCGAAGGCTGTAGAGTGACAGCCGAAAGCTCATTGTTTTTAATATTTTTAGCCAGTGAACGTTTTTTATTGATTATTTTAGTAACAATAGAGCAGTTTGCATTTTTCCCTTTTTTACTATTTTATGCGATTGAAGTTTCCTTCGAAGCCCATTTAAGACTGTAAATTTTGTTTCATTCTTCATTTTAAACTGTCCCTTTTCAAATAAGGAGTACAATCAACATGAGATTTGTGTTGATTGGATAAATGACAACTGCCTTGACCTCTCAAGCAGGAAAAATTTTTGAGAGATTTTAACAAACAGAAATATGACAAGTTTTGAGACTAGTAATGATCAGTTTTGGTCTTTTGCCATTTACGTCAACAGACAACAGAGCTTTGTGCAAAGCAAGATGCATATTACAGAGAAGTGGTCAGCGAGCTAGAAAATCGGCTGAAGGAGACTGTTGCAGGAAGGGATCATGTCCTTGCACTCAGGTATGAATGCATGCATTGATTAAAAATGTTTAACTTAAAGCGTATGTGAGTGAAACTGAAAATTACATGTATACTCAGGGTAGCGAAGTGACCTGAAGTTACGCCCAATAATTCATATAGCAGAACTTGACAAAGTCATAAACTAAGACAGTATTTGAAGCACTAAAAATGAAATCCTACACGACTTGTACAGTTTGGTGGTTTAGCTCGTTAATTGATTTTAACAAATATGAAGCATGAAACAGGTCCATTTCTCGACTTGAGACGAAATTTTGCAGTTGTTTTCAAATTCATTCCATTTTGGAAGTTTTCTAGACAAATCCAGGCTTTGTTTATAAGTGTGACCTCGTAACCATGTTTATTGTATCTTATGTTTAGAGAAGACGAAGCTGCGGGTCAGCTACAGCTTATTCATCAGTTGGAGGCTGGACTGAGGAAACAACAGCAGATCATTGATGCAAAGGACGAGGTATATGAATTTTTAGCAATTCTTTCTACAGGGATAACGATTACAATACCAGTCAAAACTTAGTTGATATTTTCGCCCCTTGTCATGTGTCTTGTCAAGAGAGGCGACATTCAAGCATTGTTACGCTGTACATGTACAGTACCGCTTAGAAATAAGCGTCCATCGCATACGCAGCTTATACGCACATACGCAGTTCAGTCGAGAAGTTTTTCATACATCTCTCAGTAGCCTCTCACAAGGTGACCGCCTCTGCCTCGTCTGTCGAGAGGGCTACAAATGTAAGTTCTAAGTTCCAAGCTAGAAGAGGACATATGATTGGTCCCATCAAATGTTATACAATGGACATAACTTTCAATATAATCAACTTGTTCTTGTTTTAATAAAGGGCTTAACGTCTATGGAATCCAGTATCAAACAACTCGAAGACGACTTAGCCGGTCACAAGTCGTTCTTGGACAAAATCAGAAGGATAGCCCTGGAGGAGGAAAAGAAAAGATTTCGTTCAGGCCTTGTTACTAGTACACTGGAAAACAATGTTTCTGTGGGTCAGATTGGTGACGCCCTGATTGAAATCCTGCAAAAGTGTCTCTTCGATGATGACAACGAGAAAAAGACACTGCAGTCAAAGTTGGAAAGGGTAAGGACAGGCTTTTTCTATTATTCCGTTGGTAAGATGTAGCAGTCTTAAAGGATATATATGTTATTTGCCGGCCGGGAGGTCCGTATTGGGAAAAACTGTACCCGAGGTCTTGAGTACGGCCCGAGGCCGCAGGCCGAGGGCCGTGCTCAAGACCGAGGGTACAGTTTTTCCCAGTACGGACCGACCTAGGCTGGTAAATAACGTTTTTATATTTTTTCCTACTTAAGTTTGTTTGGATTTAAGAAACCGTGAAAAAATCTGTCACAAAATCTTTTATACGCGCGGATTTGATTTTAATGTCGAGTCCGACTTGATCGACAAGCAAGTGTCAAGCATTAAGCAAGACAAACATTAATTCCGAATAAAATAGCTTCGCTTAAACTGAACTGTACTCAAGAAATGTTCAGCTTAATTTACACTGCAGAAAATCAAGAAAAGAAAACGAAGTCATACTAAAATATAGCACAAATATGCCACAAAACCTAACACTTTTAAATCGATTTCGGCTTCCCGAACAATTCCCTATAAGCTTAAATGTTTTGAAAAGTCTTGATAAAAGCTTTGCAACTTTGCTAAGCCTATTTTTCTGATTCAAAAATACTTTTTGACCGAAAAGCAGTTTAACAAGCTATTAATACACTTGTATTTAACAAATTGATAATCTCTGCGTTGAATCTTATCCTGATAAACAGTGCCAAACTGAATGAAATGCGTAGCGTCTATGTACGGCACAATATTGTGATAATTAATTTGTCCGTTTTTAATCAAAGAATCTCATTTCCTTGAATGATGGTAAATAGTGTTTTGTTTAATCAAAAAGTGACAGATAAACAATGTAGTTTAGCACATAGATAAAGTCTAAAAACCGATCGCGAATGAATTTGAAAATCATTGCAAGATGAACAAACAACGGCAAACTGCGAACAGTAAACTACAACTCGATTTTGTTGAGAAATAAATACCTCGCCTTTTGAAGAACTTTGAGGCCTTTAATTCCACTGCTTTTTTGTCCTTTAGCATTAACAATGGATGGTGAGGCTATTTTTGTCTTTGGAGAGCTAAACTTTCATGTGTTCGTTAGACTCAAAAGTGCAAAATGATTTCGCGCCGTGAGCGGTCCGTATGCGGGGTCCGGATGAGAAAAACCGGACCGCTGGAGCGCGCGCAATTAGCCAATCAGATTAAAGGATTCAGGATTCCGGACCGCTGAGATGCTTGAGAAAAAAATAATTAATAATACCGCATGCATGTGACAGTAAATTGTTAGTTTTCATACCAGCAATGGTCTCAACATTGGTTATGCAGGTTGAAGCAGAATTCAAGAGCAGTAGAGAACAAACGGATAACAAACAAGAAGAAATGCAAAGAGAACACAAGGCCAGGTAAGGGAATGCTAGTCACGACAGCGTGTGAAAATGTCGCCAGTTTGAAAACAAAACAAAACAGAATGCAACGGGTAGTGGGTGTGATGTAGAAAGGTGTTGAGTGTTAGCCTGTTTACATCTTTACCCCCCTTGATAATAAAAGAAGAAATGCAATAAAATGGATTTGTTGTATTTTTCGAGGCTACATGTAAAGTATGTTCAACGCCATGTTTATAGCATGTTCCAGGCGTTCAGTTAGTTAAGGTGCAGGCAGCAACGCAAAAAAATTTCCATTTAAGAGTCCTCGCGTAAATACAGTTTTTCGCGCTACTTATACCTAATCTTACTTTTTTGGTACGCTTCGGCGGCATATCAGGCGAGTTTGGTCGAGCCATGGTTCGTATTTTGGCGAGACGTAGTCTCGCCAAAATACCCATGGCGAGACCAAACGAGCCTGATATGCCGCCGAAGCGTACCAAAAAAGTAAGATTAGGTTTGTACCGTACCAAAATTCAGAATTTGTCGAAAAAAATTGGGACCTCCGACTCTATTGTTTCAGTCTGAATGTTTCAGTACTCGTCGGCAAACATCGCGCAATTGGCGAGCGCGCTCAAGTTCAGTTTTGGCGGGAAAGTGTTTTCTCCTTTTACGACTGGTAAACACCAGCTAAATTTAAATTACGAGATTCTGCTTTATTGGTAAAACCTCTTTTCAATTCATTTTACGGTAACACTATTTTACTTCGAAGTGACCATGATATCGTGGCATATCAGGTCAGTGACTTGATATCGCAGGATACCAGGACAGTAGATCGCGCTTCTGATTGGCTACTTGCGAATTTGGGTACGGTAATGCGCACAAACCGAACGCCTGGAATAGCCTATCTTGTTCTTTTTACATGAGCAATCGATACAACTGTAAACAAATGTGGTGTTGATTTACTTTCAAATTAAATTCCATCTTATTCAGTTTTGCATTTCCTTCATTTTTAATTAGGATGTCAAAGTTGGAAAAGGAACATAGCCAAGCGTTGGACTCTTCGTCCAACAAGGGAGCTCTTCTTAGAAAAGAGCTGGAGTCTTTACAACAAGAAACAGACAAGCTCAGGTCAGTGTTGTTTCCAATGATTCCAGTACAGTTTGACTTTTTATTCATTCACTTGTCTGGGTAAATGTAATTTAGAGGGATTATTTTTGTTGCTATTTAGTCGTACTTACTATATTAGTCGTATTTAGTTGCTATTTTAGACTTTTTTTGTAGCTGTTTTATTGTGTTATGCGTTGGCTTAGGCTGTCGAAGATGGCCTTAGCGTACTCGACAGATTTTATTTGACTAACATTAATCTTATATCATCAAGCTGTTTGTCACATAGTTCACTCTGTTTGTATTTTATTATTGTAATTATTGATTTCATTTTATTTATCTTTTTTTTTTTTCTAGAGAGCAGCACCAAACAGAAATGTCTGCTATGGACGACAAAGTGAAATGTCTCGAGTTAGAGATTGAGAAGACAAAAAAGTCAAGCTATGAAACAACGCTACAATTTGAAACCAAGGTGGGCAATCTTGAAATGTTGTTTCTTGGCTTCATTAATTTTATTTTAATCACGCAAAATCAGATACACACTCGTTCAAAACAACTGTCCTAGGGAACCTTGCCACAAGTCAGGAAATAGTCAAGGAAAAAAAAATTTCTCAACGATCAGAAAAAAGTAAGAGATTTTTTTTTTGAGTTGGAAAAAATTGAAAATTAAAAAAAAAGGGGGGGAAAGGGTGGTTTTTTTTTGGGGGGGGGGGGGGGCGCTGTTTTTTTTTTTTTTTTTTAAGGGAATATGATCCTCTTTTGGGAAAAGTCAGGATTTTGAACACATTCATTGGCAAAAGTATTCTGTTAGTCACTAAGAATGAAGTAAATCGCACTTCTGTTTTAATCCTAGCTGTGCGAGAAAGGTTAAAGTTTAATTCTTTCATTGTTTCCCCATTTAGTGCAAAGAACTGGAATGCTCTGTTCGTGAATTAACAGCAGAGCTTCAAGTTGTAAAAGAAGAGAAACAGAAATTACTATCAAGAGTTTCGCAGGAGCAAGCAAACGTTATTACACTGAACGAGAAACTCAGTGCAGCAGAAAAGCTTCGACAAGAAGGAGAGAAAAAGAACGAAGATCTAAGCAAAGAGTTAACTATTCTTAAGGAAAAGTACAGCGAAGAAGCGAACAGTTTAAGAGCTAATGTAGCAGAAAAGGAAACACTTGTAAAAGACATTCGCGAGGAGAGCACAAGACTGCGGGAAACTGAAGTCGAGAAGGCGCTTAATCAGGAGAGAGAGAAAGCAAACGCTCGCCTGGATGGCATTCTAAACGAGCTTACGAAAGCAAATCATAATATTTCGACTTTGAAAGCGGATTTAGAAACAAAAGCACTCGAATTATCCAAACAGCAAGAGGAAAATATCAAAATGAAAAACGATTTAGAGCTGAGAACTAAGGAAATGAATCTTATAAGGGAAGAGAAGATTCGTTTAGCTGCGGAGCTTGAGAAAACACACAACGAGATTTCTAATTTGCGTGGACAAGTCCAAGAATTGACCAATTCCTTAGAAGCAAAATCAAAAAGTTTGCTAGATGCCGAGAACTACGTTGAAAAACTTCAAACTCAGCTTAACGAAAGGGAGAAGACAATAGCGAGCTTTCAAGCACAGGGAACTAATCTTGCAGAAATTCTTGAGAGGAATAGCCAAACAGGAGACTCGTTGCAGCGAGAAAGAGAACAGTTGATTCGAACCCTTGAAGAGAGAATCGGCGAAGTCGAGGAAATGAAAAGTCATCGGGAGATTTTAGCTAAAAAACTGAGAGCTAAAGATAAACGAGTAAAGGAATTGGAGGAGGAGAAAAACTCATTGACGAACAGTTTAAAGATCAAGCAAGAAGAATTGGACGCTATGATGGAGGATCGAAGTAACATCATGACGGAGCTAAAGTTGCGGCAAATTGAAGTGACGAAGTTGAAGGATGAGAATAGCTCGCTGAGTTCGCTTGTTGAAGGGAAACACGGAGAACGCGAGAAAGAGATCACTAAATTACTCTCCAGACTAAAAGGTAATAATTCTTTCAGACGTCCTCGCGTTGTCGAGGAAATATAGTACGTGTAGCCAGAGATAAAATTCATGGTTTGCAATGTGTCTCAATCTTTCTCAATCCTAACCATTTCTGTCTATCATATATGTAGACCCTTGAGCGAAAGGCGCCCCCCCCCCCCCCCCCCCCAAAAAAAAAAAACAGAAGCAAAAAACGAGCGGGGACGGCCATTTTTTTCGTTGGTTGTTTTCACTTTTTGCCAAACGATATATGACGAAAAGTAATAATTGTTCGTTGTCTTTTTTGAATCGGTTGTATCGCCTTTGTTGGGGTGGTTGTTGTTGTTGTTGCATTTTGGTCTGTTCTGTGTTTTTCCTTCTTTGATTTTGACATTTCCTCGATTTGAAGACAATTCTCAGTGTCTTGCTTGCTTTCTATTTCTTCTTTTGTTTTGAAGGTTCAGAACAGGATTTAGCATTGACACGAAAACTGCTTAAAACAAAAGGAGACATGAGCGGCAAAGGTAAGTCGTTGCTAAATCACATTGTACAACTATTTATTTACCACACTTTTTTCTTTTAAAAATACCAACTTTTGAATATCCTGGTCACGAGGATATTGGTGTTCAGGGAGAACTTCCATTTCTCCTGTACGTCTTAACTGATGTGGAAACATATGCATTTTGTTGTCGCACTGGAATCTTCACAGACTAAAGGCTTTTATATTGTACTTATTTTAAAGCTGTTCGAGTGGCAGGAGCCATGCAACAGGAAGTGACTGCAAAACGCGGGGAACTGGACGCGTTACAAAACAAGTAAGTTGTTTTAGAGAATTAAATGTCAGAGCAGTTTCCTCGTGATATTCTTGTAAGAGTGATTATGTGACTGGTGAGAGATGGGTAGATACATGTAGATACATTGGTTGCTGTTTCTACTGTTTTTTGTTTCCCGTAGTGATGTGTGTGTTTTTTGTTTGTTTGCGTCTGTTGCATGTAAGTTTAAAATGATTAGTTCAAGAAAACAATTTTTTGCATTCACTTACTTATCAGGGAAAAAAATTCCTGCGCTTGCTACCGGGTACGTCTTTCGTTCCGAATACAGTAACATGCTACATTGTATGCCCGCTATTATGAGCTGTTTTCTCTTTCCGTTACTTGACTCTGTCACGTCTCACTCAAAATTGCGTTGTCAATTTTTTTTTCTCTGAGTGGTAACGAAACGTCTCTTGATTGTTCTCTTTATAGAATCCATTGGTTGACAGAAAGCTTAAATACAGCTTCCAAGGTAGGAACCTTTCAAGACCACAAAATACGAAATTTGACAAAAGTTGCACTTTCCTCTAGCTGTTTTCTTTTCTTTGAGCTCCTTTCATATCGTAGTTGTAATGCTGGACATGTTTTTACCGGGCTTGGAAACTGAATCTGCGATGACTTAGGTATTTTTTTTTATTTGATTCCTCTGTTGCTTTTAGGACGCGCGCTATTACGAGAGAAGAAGCAGCGAGTTGTCTGAGACGGTAAAGCAAGTGACAGTTGACCGAGACCAGTTGGAGTTTGAGCTGAGAAAGACCCGAGAACAGTACGACGAAGACAAAAAGCAGTTTAACCACATGGAACAAGCGCTTGAAAAGGTAAAATTATTGTCACTGTCAATAAGCAGCAAATAGTTAGGAAAGCTCTTTCTAGCTGACTCAAGAAAAATTAGAATAAAAAAAAAATCATCTATCTGTCACAAAGGAAAGAGACTGAGAAGTGGTTAACAATTTAATCGCCCATCTGATCAGAATTCCGCTGTTAGTCAGATTTGTCCTTTCAAATCAGTCAAAACACAAACATTAACATTGTTATGGTGGATTTGTGGGAAAATTGCGTGGAAAAGGCCCATTTCACATTTACACTGTAAAACCACCGGACCGTTTGGCCAGTTCTGACAAATGGAAAGCGCCCTTTAAATGCGCGTCAGAAGTAAGCAGGTGATAGCGGTAATACCCTTGGTGAAAATATAACCATATATGGTAATGGTATCTACAGTAATGCCTGCATATGTGCCAGATCTCCAACCTACCTTCCTGTAACTACCGTACTGCTTCAAATTTGTGATTTTGCTGATGACACGAAAAAAATGTTCTTACACAAAATGGTTTCCCTCTCAAATATTTTTCGCATAAAAAATTACTTCTTTACTTCACGTACACTTCAGTCATGTGAATTTCAGTTTGGCCATTCCGTGAAATATACAGTGTACTGATGAATATCTTATATTTTACTGTTTCAGTTGAATTTTTTTTAGTAAAGTAGACCTCGCAAACCACAAAAATCGCAAACAGCGCAAAATAAAACTCCCCAAAAATGGTCTGCAATACAGTATTCGAAAGTCCTGTTGATGTACCGTTTTTTTCTCAATTTAACGCCCCCGGCGTTTATTTCAAACTTGTCCTGGTGGACCTGGCGTTTATTTGATTCATGCAGTTTTTTGAGGCTTGTGGTTATTACAAAGCGGTTTTATGCATTATTTTTTTCAGTCATAATATATCTTGCCATTACATCTACAGCTTTTCGTACCTCAAAAAAATGCTTAAGGAGGTTATTTACAACTCCACCTTGAAAACCAAGCGTTAATTCGAGACCCGACGTTTTATCGAGAAAATACGGTATTTCAATGCTCGCGTTTGTTTTCTTAGGCTGCACTCAAGCATGCAGACTCGCAAGGTGTTATCGAGAAGATGGAGCAGGAGATGGCCAGACTTCAACTGAAGCACTCGCTTGAAGTGAAGGTATGCTTCCATACACTGCTTTTAAAGCCTTTTAAGTAGGAGCACGTGCCATATATTGTTAAATTGGGTAATAAAACGGTGGAAATTCATCCTGCAGTGAACAGGGGACAAAAAGACCATTTTACAGTTCCGAGAATTGTAACTGAGCCTCTGTATGAAAGTGAGGTTTGGTTTGACCCTGTGATGACAAGGGTTAGAAAGTAGTTAGCATGATAACATGATAATTTACATTTGAAAAAAAAAAACAAGGTTTGTACCACAATGAAGTCAACTACAGTCTCTCTTCTGCTCAAAGGCCTTATCACTAAGCACAGAGCTATAACATGTTTTTTTTTTTTTTATATAGTTTACATGCATTATATTAGTATTATCAGAATATTATAATTAACAAATAGGATGCAAGGTTTCTGATTGCTGACAGTTGGTAAAAGACAAAGCCTCAAATCAACTATCAAAATCGATGATGGATACCCACTGACTGGGGAGCTTTTATATTTAAAAAAATATATTAACCATATTTCCTGACTTGTTTCCAAGGAACTAGAGCGAACTTCAAAGACTGCTCTTTCTATCAGACCAGAAGCTGCATCGTTGGTTGAGCTATTGACAAAACTAAACACTGGATTTAGGTAAGTGTCGTACACGTGTTTGTTCTGAAACCAGAATTTTTAGTTTTGGTAATGCATTGTGGAGTGCTGTGCAATAGTGTACCTTTACTTGTGTCGTAGCCTGCGTAGCAGGCGCCGTATAGTTTCTAGCGCGCGTATGGGAAAAACGCAACAGGCGCAAGATTTTTCGTCGCGCGGCCTTCTCACGATCGCGCACTCTTCTAAACGCGCTAAAAAACTACGCAGGCTACTTGTGTCGTCACGCAACGCTTCTTCTCACACAATCCTCTTAGAAGGGTACCAAAAATAGTCACATTACCGAAATGTCTATAGAGGTGACGGTTACGGATTAATTTTTCTCCTGTCTTGATTTGTTTGTTTGTTTCTTTTAGATGGCCTCCGCTCACCACTCAAGCGAATTACAACAGTGTTCTGGTGCCTCAGAAGAGCGCTCTTCCTCAACCTTTACAAACGCTTTTCCCTCCGTCCCAAGACTCGCAGCCTGAAGTGACGGAGATGGGGACTGGGCAGCTAACTCAAAGTGGACCGTCCCGGGAGGTAATAGGAGAGTAAACTAGCCGTAGGCTAAGCTTATTTCACGGTAATAAAGTATCTTATCTTATCTATCTTAGGAAGTAGATACGTTGAGTGTATAAGTCTACAGCCAGCCTTAGCGTTTTACTTGCGTTTTTTTTTTTCATTCTACAGCCAATTGAAATCTCTTCGAAAAAGAACGACGAAGTTACAGAGGACCTAAAGACGTTACTACATGAAGTACGAAGCCTGATCACAAGTTTCCAAGCGCATGTCTCTCAAACTGTGACCCCAGCCAAGACTCCGAGTACTGCGTTTGCGTCACAAGGGCCACCTGCTGAGCGAGCACTGTTAGATGATGGTCCAGTTCACCCAGATGATCCGGACACAAGAACAAACTGTCAGAGAAACGTTGCTCGTGAGGTCGACCCCGGCAAGGGACATTCTGGTCCCATAAGTAATGACGAAAGACACATCGACACAAAACATCGAATTGCAGTCCAGAAGGAGCGCATCTCACGTCCAAAGCCTGTTTTCTCTAGTGAATACAAACATGAATTTGACAGAGACGAAGCTTCATCGGTGACAACTGATCTGAACTCGAGACTAAGCACAAGTTATGAACTAGACGACGTTGGAGATGATGTTAATGACTTTGCCTATCCGTTGCACAGTTCATCTCCGAAGAAGGATAGTGTTGCCAGCAGCGACATGCCCAGTGAACATTTACAACCATTTGATAGGCCTTACTCGCCACTATCTTCATCGATTCATAGCGACCACTCAGATGTCACGTCACTTTTAATCGACCAATCAACGTCCACTGCAGACACTGTTATCTCACGTGATCATTTGAACGCTGCTCGCACTTGGAAGACTTCAAGTGCGTCCTCTGTGACTAGTAGTCAGCCGAGTTCAAGTAGAATGTCTGATATAGCGCCGTTACCAAGGAAACACTCGCGCCCTGTTCCCCAGAACCTGAAAGTCAGTAAACGAGATGGTGATACGGATTCTGCGCGAGTTTCACACGTGTACAGAGACCAGGAGGAACCGACATCAAAGCAATTAAGTCAAAGAACATTTGCAACTGGTAATGTACTGTTGATTGTTTCAGGTTGACTCGGTGATGAAATAGTGTACCAGCATAGTGTCTACGTTTTAAGTAAAAATAAAAAAGGCGAACAAATATATATATTTTTTTTCATTTCCTGGCCCATCCATTCTTCAAATTCCTGACCCAGTCCTACCCTTTCCCCTTTCGTTCCTTATTCTACCCTACCGAACCGTGCCTTCCATTTAATTTCTTCTTTTTTTCTTTTCTGTTTTTTCATCTCTCATTCTCTCTGTTACTACGCATTAAATTATTTTGACAATGAACTTTTATTTGTAGCCAAAGCACCCATGAAGAAAACTTCATCAGCAAGCGAACCTGTTTACAGACGTGCCGAGATGATTTTGCAATCCCTAGCACAAACTGGACAGCAACTAACCAAGAAAAACAGAGGTAACGATAACAACGCCGTGCATGTCGCACAAAGGGGAATTTAAAATTAGATCAAGTTTTGCAAGAGATTCTGTTCTGATTTCAGTTCCAAAGGTTTACGCAAAGATGGAAATTTAAAGTTTTATAAATCTGAATCAGCCAGAGAAGCACTGTATGATCAGAGCACATCACTAGAAAGCAAGTAGTCCAGCGGCCACTTCAATTTAACCTCTTTCGTTCCAGAAAAATTATACCAGTGAATCTTATAAATATATCCCCTTCCTTTTCCTTAATTTATTAGAAAATAAATGTGACCCCCTCCCACCCCTATTTGTGACTATGCCACGTTATGTCCCTTCAATGCCCCCCATCAGCTAACAGTTCACGTTTTTCGTTTTCCCTCTTCAGAAATAGAACACTTGTTGAAAGAGCAAGATAGACGGATCAAAAAGTGCCGGAAAAATGAAGACAACATACATGCATTGCTGTCATAAATGCTGTACATGGGTGTTGGCACTTCCGTGTTGCCCTCTGTTTTATCATTTCATCTCTGTTTTTTAAACAGCAAGCAAATCGTGTCTTGCTGTCAAGACACTGAGACGTCGGAAAAAAAAGGACGGAGCTCGTCGTATTGTCTGTCATACTCTACATTTTGTACTTTGACTATTCGTCCCATATTTATTTCAGAATTGTATAAACACTCCACAACAAAGAGGAATAAAGCAGTAATTATAATTATTTTTTAAAAAATGGCTATATGTTCTCATTAATCCTTCCCTCCGTTAACTTCGTTCTTCCTTCTCGACGCCTCTCTTCAAGTTGCCCGTGTTGGCAAATGTTGAACGAATAAGCGTCACTGTTCTCTTAAGTACCTTCGGTTGAAATCCACTAAATCAATACCTGTCACAAAGTCCTGCAACGTAAATTTTCTTCATAGTTGTAGTTGTTCATTTAACATTGCATGTAAAATTTTCTTATTCTCTTAATATTCGGTCGCTACAGATCAACATTTTTTTTAGAAACAGGCTACTGAAAATCTCCGATCACTATCAAATAACTCCAAAACTAAAACTTCAGACATTATGTGTTTTAACAGTCATTTCATATACTACAATGAGGAAAGTTTGTAAAATCAAAAAAACTGACATTTCTTTGCTAAAACAAGAAGTATAGTAGGTAAAACCTACAATTCACATCTTTTGGATGCATACGCGGAATGCTTATGTCTACTCTTGCATTCATGTCACGTAAGTCATCATTCTGGAATCTAAACATGCTTCAAATTTAACAAAACCAGAGTACACTATAAACAAAATGAGACAAATTACAAACGTAACAGAACATTCTAACCAAAAAAAAAATGAAAAGCATTTATTCGGTAAAAAGTGTCAGCTCTTTACGAGCGTCTCAGTCATATTCAGTAATATCCAAAAGAGGCCTCCTTTGGTCCGTGAGCCATTGAGGGCTCCGAAGGTGACGCAAACATACAACGATTTGATTGATCAGAAACAGCAGCAACCGAGCCAGCTGAGACAGAATCGCAAAGATGACCAAACCAGACACTAACACTGGGACAAAGGCAAGGGCGCACACCTCAAACCACTCCAGACCGTCCAAATAAGATCGGTAAGGCCCGTCAATAGTGATACCAAATGACATTAGGGTCGCTTTCGTCAGATTGATTTGGGCAATAATAGTTAAAGCGGTAAGAGACAATGTTTCAGCTTTGTTAGCTAGTGGTTCTCGAAATGGTTTCTTCAAAACATGATGAATGGTCATCAGTAAACATGCTGCAGACATGAAAACCATACGTAACATCGAACTTCTAATAAACGAATGGCAAGCGAGGAGAATAAATCTTCGACCGATCAAAACGCTCTCCCAGTAAAGCGTTCCTTTATCTTCATTGTTTGGCGGACGGAAAGGGCCATGAAGTACTTCCAAGACATCTTTGTTCACAGACTGAGCTCTGGTGGAATTTTGCCTTGTTTGTTTTTGCATTTTCTTAACAAACCAGTAGATGAGAAATGGCAATGGAAGCATGCAAGCAGCGAGGAACTCTCGTGCAGTAATGGACGCACTGTAAAGTTTGCAGGATCCGCTGTAAAGAACAATGATAAAGGGAACCACGAACACTGCAATATAGGCGAGAAGAACATACTGCCACCACTGCATACATGGAACATTTGCATCGATGAAGAGCCTCTTTGTAGATCCGACCGAGACGCAGTGCATTAGCTTCAGAGACGTTTCTGCCAACCTTTCGTAGCCTAACAGCAATATTTCCATGAGAACGGCCATGTAATGGATCAGGGCTGGTTTTTGTTTTCGCCTTAGCGTGTTGAAGACAGAGTGGACGCAATAGATGAGTACAATGTCAGTCATTGTCATAAAAACTGCACCAGAAAGGACCAACTCCTTAGTCACAGCTGTCATGCCAACAAATGGGCAACCAATTCCATTGTTTATAGTTCGAACTTGGAAATTAAAAGCGGCAATCACTGTATAAATAAACGGTAACTTTTCAAGGAGGCTTTCTATGGAACCAACCATCAGTAGTTCGGCAACTTGATAGAAATAGAATGTGATTTTAATATAGCCGTTGTCCGCACCTGAGTGTTGATGGAAGCCACCCAAGTCTTCATTTTCATGGTCCTCTTCTTTTCTTTTAAACCATAATATCTGTTTTGCAAGAAAACCTAAGAACGGAGGTTTCCTCAACAGGTAGAGAGCCAGAACAGTTGTTAACAAAATTGTCAAAATCCAAAACCAGTAGTTGTCACATTCCTCATATTTACGGCATTCAGCTGAGAAGAGGGTTTCGCTGTATCCTCGAGGGCATTCCCCACAGAGAATGCCCGTTCTGTTTCCATGACAGCTGTTATATCCATATGAGTCTGATGTTGGCTTTTTACAGTAATGTTCAGGACAAGCCACGAATCGCAATGATGGCGGATCGTTGGATGTGGGATAACCCCAAAAGTTTGGCTTGGCAGCTATGTTTCTATCAATACAGCTGGCACCGAACGGACATGGTAGACAATCAACTGTGCTGTTTACAATTAAACCACGTGAAAGTCCTTTTCGCATACTATAATACCCCGGAGAACATAACTGGCAAGAATACTTCAAAGCAGTCACGTTTATTCTGCAAAAGCTGTTGTTTTGCTCTGTATACACAAAATGTGTCATATTGTCCAACAAAAGCTGACTTCCGGTAGGACATTGGATTGTCGAATTATCATCCATGTGTACGTAACCTCCATTATAAATATCCACTACAGGATAGGGATTCCTTTCAGCAGCAAATGACACCATAGTTGTATTTTGAAGATTTATAGGGCCCCCGCTTTCCGACTGCAAAAACGTCGATCTTTGAAACGTAAAACCGTTTCTTGTCATATTCACTTTTGTTGCAGAGAATATGCAGTCTTTGAAATCCACTTGGCCTGTTCCATATGCTGAAAAAACATGTCCTGAATTCTCAGCAGCGAAATTATTTCGAAACCTGCATCTTTCAAAAGTTGTGTAGCCATTACATATGTACACAGCACCAGTAATCAATCCTCCATTGCCCTCAAATAAGGTATCTTCAAATATCACTCTAGTCTGATAATGCCAACGAGGGTGAACATCTTTCTTTGTTCCCTTTTTGACACATCCTGGGCTTAGCTTTTTATCAGCATTTGAGACAACCGATACAGCGCCAGATGAAATATCGTAAACATCATACGTACTAACATCACCCCAATAGAATCGGTCGAAACAGTAACCATTTATAAATGAAGATCGCTTTATGCGTAACGTTTTGTTACCTCGAAATAGAAAGCCAACAATGTTGCATGGTTTCGAGTCAAATGTTACGTTATCCAGCTCAATAATGGCTTTCGAAAAACGTAGTATTTTCAAAGGTTTTATAAGGATCAAAAATCCAAATGAGTCGCCAATAGCTTGTCTGTTGATGAGATTAAATATGGTGTTCTTAATTGTAAATTCCACTTGACGTGGATCGTGTGAAGTTACAAACACATCATGCAAGTTATCGAGGAAGGTGCAGTTATAGATCGACACGTTTAAAGGGTAGGCTTCAGAATATGTAGATGGCGACAAGCCTTCTATTAAGAGTCCGACCATCATGCGAAGTTAATACAGTATTTCTTATACTGATGTGAAATTGCGAAGATGCAACTATGGCCCAAGATTCATTATCATATTTGCCTTGACTAGATACAGCAGTGTCTTCAATCGTTAATGTTCCCGGTTGCCTATTGTTGGAGTCTACAATAACAACGGCCAGTTTCGCAATATTACGAACAAATTTGAGGCCAGAAATAGTAACATCCGTGTTTCCACCTGTGTTGGTTATTATCAGAGCACTGCTTATGGATTTGAAGTTGTTTTTCCAGGAAGAATCATTTATGATCACTTTACCATTAAAAAACAGGAGGATGATAACGTCGCACGGACCAAGGTAGCCAAAGCAGTCACGCACTCTTATTTCTCTGAAGTTTGCAATCAACTTATGTGTTCCTGTTGAATTTTTCTTTCGTGGATTTTGGTCTCCAACCAAAATTGCACATCCGGAACCATTCCTTGTGGCGGCACATTCAGTGAAGTTAACATTTGTAATGTTTAGACTCAGAGTCCCAATCTTACTATGAGCATACAAAGCTCCACCGCCTTTAGCCATGTTCCTACGGAACCTGCTGTTGAATATAGCTACAGACCCGCGCACTGTTGAGTTAAAAAACATGGCTCCCCCTCTTTCCTTTGTTAGACGCTGCCCGACGAATGACGAGATCTGAATTTCTACTTGTGCTTCCTCAGACTGAATTTTTATACATCGCAATAAATGGTTGTGAGAACATCTTAGGTTCCTGAACTCAACACAAGTTCTCTTTGTATTAGAATTGTACAAACTGTTCACCTCGTGATGTGTGTTCCTAATAGGCGATGCCTTAAATAAATCAGATATGGTATTGTTGAACAGCCTGACATCATTATATACCTCGCTGGTTACGGCTGATGGCAGATCAAGATTAACAAAATGGCCATAGTTCTTGACAGATGTAACATTGGAACAAGATATTTGGACATGTATGCTGGACGGCAGCGTGGTTTCTGATTGGATTGTTACTACACCCCTTGCAAACCGCAGGTTGTGAATTCCATTTTCCAAAAACTTTGTCTCGCTGATATTTATGGTTAGAAATTGATCTTTGACTACAGCATCACTTTCCAACGTGATCTCCACACAGGAAATGTTGTTCTTAAAGAAAGAAGACCGGTGAATATTTAGGTGCATTCTGGCGTT
This sequence comes from Oculina patagonica, assembly GCF_052425735.1. Taxonomy (NCBI): domain Eukaryota; kingdom Metazoa; phylum Cnidaria; class Anthozoa; order Scleractinia; family Oculinidae; genus Oculina; species Oculina patagonica. The sequence goes on from NC_135762.1 coordinate 29,741,430, forward strand.
GTTTTTTATAAAACTACTAAGAGCAATGGACGTGCCTTCAAAAGAACAGTTTGTAACCGTTAGAATTTCACAATCTTGAAACATCAGTGGTGTTTGGCGGAAAGCAATTCCAGATAAAGTAATGTTCAGTGCCTGAGTAGTCGACCCCTTTATAAAATGAAATCCATTAATACATGAAATTAGTGACGTAGCTTTCCAACCCTCTATTTCCAAACTTTTCTGAACGACAATTCCCGGTTGTTGCTCGTGCGCCATTTCTGTGTTACAGTCATAAGGATTTCGATCGGTGCCAGTGCCATCAAGATAAATGTGTCCGCTCCTGTCCACTTGATGAACTGCTTTAGCAATAGACCTGCATGGACGACTGTCGGTACCACAGCTTTGGGAATCATGTCCATTCAAGGAAACATAGACATCCGTAAATCCACTGTATTGAGCAGCTTAAAGAAATGTAACACGGTATAGTTTAATTTACTACGCTTTTTGTATGATCAGTACATTTAATCTGATTTGATAAGGGAACGGCCCATGTCACACTGATCAGTAAAAGACATGAACGTGCGAAAGTGCATTGCGACACTTAATTAAAGAAGTGGCAGGCGAAAGAAATAAAATTGTGCAAACTGTTTCCACTTCCTAAGTCATCAAGATCTATCGAAGACGAAGTATTGTTCCATTTCTGTGCCACATGTATTAGTCACTTTTGGCCAACTGCTTAGTGCATACCGTAATCCAATTAAAGCGTAATCCTAGACGAACCAACAGATTGTCCCGCAAGCAATGCTTAAACATTACAGAATTCATCAATTAATAATAACAAATTACGATATGTAAGATTTCGGAATGAGGGTAAGGCTGGCATGAATACTCTTTATTCTATTATCCCAAGTTTGTTATATTCCAACCGTATTTTCTCGATTAGACACCCCCGGCGTTTTTTTCAAACTTCCCTGGTGGCCCGGCGTTTTTTTGATTTTTTTTTTTTTTCCCTTTTTTTAAATTTTTTTTTTTTTTTTTTTTTTAAAAAAATTTTTTGTTATCTCCCCTTTATTATACCTAAAAAAAATATTGGGGGCCTTTTTCATCTTCTTCTGGAGCCCCGCCTTTTATCAACCCCGCCGTTAAAACAAAAAAAAGTACTTTAATTTTTTGAAGACGGCGAGAACTCATCTTATGCACCTTAACTTTAACTTGTCAATCTCACAATTTTATTATTTTATGGGTATTATTCGTTCTCGTATACAAAATTTTAAAGGAAGTCACTTTCTCGTTTTCCGTTTCGAACGTGGGGACTGAACAGCATGAATGCCAAATTGTTTTTTTCTTTTGGTGTCGTCTACCTTAAACAGTCCTCTAACGCATTTCCCATCATACAATCCCCACTCACACGAAAATGTTGCGCTCTCTTGATTACATTATCATCGATTTTGGTGCTATATCAGAATATTACATCAATTTATTTGATGACTTCCTTCCTTCCCGGTTCAATTCTGAAAACTGAAATTTGTCATGGTCAAATAATTCTCTTGAAATGATATATTATGGATGAGTCCTTGGTGTAATTGCGGGAAATAAAAAAATCACTACAGTGGAACCTCGATATAACAAAGGGTCAAGGGACTGCCAAAAAAACGTTCGCTATATCGAGGTTTCCTTATATCGGGGTTGTTTCTCGTATATTTTACTATTTCTAGGGCAAAGAATAACATTCGCTGTACCGAGGACTCCGTTATGTAGAGGTTCGTTAAATCGAGGTTCTACTGTACAAGAAAAAAAAACTGTTGAACAGAATTTATCTAATCCCTAAATCGGTGGAGAAAGGAACATTGGGCTGATCAATAATATTTCTCTTGTCAAATTTCGACTAATTGCTGTCGAATCTATTTTCGTTGAAATTACAGGAAATCTGATCATAATAAGTTTAAAAGGTACTACAGTCGAGCTCTCTTCGGCCTCTTTGCGGCTTTTTTCCGCCCCTTTTTTTATCCTTTTTTTTTTCCCTCATTTTTTTTTTTTTTTTTTTTCGGCTCGTACCGGCCGCGGCCTTTCTTTTTTTTTTTTTTTTTTTTTTTTTTTTTCCGACACCCCAAAAAAAAAAATATAAAAAAAAAATATTTTTTTAATCAGATAATTTTCTCCGTTCTGTAACATAATAAGTTTACTGTTTTTTTTAAGGTGCTAGTTTCCTTTTGGTAATTACCTAATAACTTGCTTGATAGCGAAAAGAAGATCCAAACGGCCATAAAAATCCGCAAACACGCCATTGAAAGTCACTTCCCAAGGGACGCCGAAAACCGATCTCGCTTTTCTTCCTTTTGTAGTTGCATTACATTTTCTACTCCCTCTGATGCGAATGCTGAAACACTTTTGAATGTTGATCGAGTTAAAGATGTTCAGTAACCGAAATGTTTTTAAAGCATGGAAAGCGAAATATATAGACGTTTCCGCTGAGCCAATCAAGTTAAGTTTCCAATCCCGTTCTCGTTTGAATTTTTAAAGATTGACATGTTTTCGTCATTCGATATGACATTTCAATTATATATTTGTTTCGTGATCTTTTAGTTTCGGGAGAATGCTTCAGGATTTGGTCTCCCTCCTTTCAAGAATGGCCATAAATTATAAAAATCTGGGCGCCTCCCAGGGGCTTTGATCATTAATTTTAAGGAAGCAAAGAAATCTCTACTGTTAATAGGAACTTGGTACGGATATCTTCAGTGAACAACGGATATTTTTTCAAAGGGGAAGGGAACATGTAAGGTAATGAACTGAAAAACCAAATTTCTGTTCTGAATTTTTGAGCGACTTTCAGTGTTGCCTTGGTCTAGGACCGGAAAAGACCGCAAAGCAAACAAAGATATTTTCGAAATCAATCCCGCGAGGTTAAAAAGGCTCAGACGAAGGGTTAATGCTTTCAAACTAGCTGTTACAAAATGAAAACAGGACAAGTAACAATCCATTCGAGACAACACAACATCTACTAGAACGTGTCTCTCCTTAACATAACCCATGGTAATCTCCTAAAGAGGGATTGTTGTATAACTGGGGTCCAACCCTCTATCGTCAGCTTTCCAAATTCGCATTCAAAGTGCCACTGTCGACGCATTTTGAACAAACAAATGTCGCAACTCTTTAAACCACCTTTTGGTGAACTCCACTAAATCATTACCTGTCACAAAGTTTAAAAATATAGTTGGAAAAGTCTCGGACTAACCGCCCAGCTAGTTAAAATAAACAAAAGACTGACTGACATTCTCAGTTATCGCTATATATATTGATATGATTCACCTTGCATTGTTCCATGTGTGTAATGCTATTTTTACTGCAACGTTTTACTTGCCTAATAGCTGTTTATTTAATGTTACATGTAAAGTTATGTTATCCTCTTAATAATTATGGTCGCTGCAGATCAATATTGTCTTCGAAACACCCTACTGTCGAAATCTCCAATCACTAAAAGCTAAAACCTAAAGTCATTATGTGTTTAAACAATCATTTCATGTACTACAGTAAAGAGTAGTTTACAAAATCAAACTGAAATTCTTTCTTAAAACAAGAAGTATAGTAGTTAAACCCTACAAGTTACACCTTTTGGATGCATACGCGGAATGTTAATATCTACTCTTACAGTCATGGCACGAAGAGTCAAGCATTCTGAAATTGAAACATTCTTCAAATCTCACGAAATCAGAATACACTATAAACAAAATAAGACAAATTACAAATAACGTAACAGAAAATTCTAACCAAAAAAAAATGAAAAGCATTTATTCGGTAAAAAGTGTCAGCTCTTTACGTTTTGACAACTGACCCTTCTATATCAGAAGGACTTTTTTAAAACGAGCGTCTCAGTCATATTCAGTAATATCCAAAAGAGGTCTCCGTTGGTCCGTGAGCCATTGAGGGCTCCGAAGGTGACGCAAACATCCAATGATTTGATTGATCAGAAACACCACCAACCGAGCCAGCTGAGACAGAATCGCGAAGATGACCAAACCAGACACTAACACTGGGACAAATGCAAGGGCGCACACCTCAAACCACTCCAGAGCGTCCAAATAAGATCGGTAAGGCCCGTCAATAGTGATACCAAATGACATCAGGGTCGCTTTCGTCAGATTGATTTGGGCAATAATAGTTAAAGCGGTAAGGGACAATGTTTCAGCTTTGTTAGCTAGTGGTTCTCGAAATGGTTTCTTCAAAACATGATGAATGGTCATCAGCAAACATGCTGTAGACATGGAAACCATACGTAACATCGAACTTCTAATGAACGAATGGCAAGCGAGGAGAATAAATCTTCGACCGATTAAAACACTCTCCCAGTAAAGCGTTCCTTTATCTTCATTGTCTGGCGGACGGAAAGGACCATGAAGTACTTCCAAGACATCTTTGTTCACAGACTGAGCTCTGTTGGAATTTTGCCTTGTTTGTTTTTGCATTTTCTTAACAAACCAGTAGATGAGAAATGGCAATGGAAGCATGCAAGCAGCGAGGAACTCTCGTGCAGTAATGGTCGCACTGTAAAGTTTGCAGGAGCCGCTGTAAAGAACAATGATAAAGGGAACCACGAACACTATGATGTAGGCGAGAAGAACATACTGCCACCACTGCATACATGGAACATTTGCATCGATGAAGAGCCTCTTTGTAGATCCGATCGAGACGCACTGCATTAGCTTCAGAGACGTTTCTGTCAACCTTTCGTAACCTAACAGCAATATTTCCATGACAACGGCCATGTAATGGATGAGGGCTGGTTTTTCTTTTCGCCTTAGCGTGTTGAAGACAGAATGGACGCAATAAATAAGTACAATGTCATTCATTGTCATAAAAACTGCACCAGAAAGGACCAACTGCTTAGTCACCGCTGTCATGCCAACAAATGGGCAACCAATTCCATTGTTTATAGTTCGAACTTGGAAATTAAAAGCGGCAATCACTGTATAAATAAACGGTAATTTTTCAAGGACGCTTTCTATGGAACCGATCAGCAGTAGTTCGGCAACTTGATAGAAATAGAATGTGATTTTAATATAGCCGTTGTCCGTACCTGAGTGTTGATGGAAGCCACCCAAGTCTTCATTTTCGATGGTCCTCTTCTTTTCTTCTAAACCATAATATCTGGTTTGCAAGAAACCCTAAGATCGGAGGTTTTATCAAGAGATAGAGAGCCAGTCCAGTTGTTAACAAAATTGTCCAAATCCAAAACCAGTAGTTGTCGCATTCCTCATTTTTTCGACATTCAGCTGAAAAAAGAGTTTCACTGTATCCTTGAGTGCATTCCCCACAGAGAGTGCCCGTTCGATCTGTTTCCCTGACAGCTGTTGTATCCTTGTGTCTCTGATGTTGGTTCTCTACAGTAATGTTCAGGACAAGCCATGAATCGCAATGATGGCGGATCGTTGGATGTGGGATAACCCCAAAAGTTCGGCTTGGCAGCTATGTTCCTTTCAATACAGGTGGCACCGAAGGGACATTGCAGACACTCAACTCTGTTGTTTGCAATTAAACCACGTGAAACTCCTTTTCGCATGCTATAAAACCCCGGAGAACACATATGGCAAGAGTACTTCAAAACAGTGACATTTAATCTGCAAAAGCTATTGTTTTGCTCTGTATATACAAAATGTGTCATATTGTCCAATAAAAGTTGGCTTCCGATAGGACATTGGATCGTCGAATTATCATCCATGTGTACGTAACCTCCATTGTAAATATCCAACACAGGATAGGGATTCCTTTCAGCAGCAAATGACACCATAGTTGTATTTTCAATATTTATAGGGCCCTCGCTTTCTGACTGTAAGAACGTCGATTTTTGAAACGTAATACCGTTTCTTGTCATATTCACTTTTGTTGAAGAGAATGTGCAGTCTTTAAAGTCCACTTGGCCAGTTCCATATGCTAAAGAAACATGTCCTGAATTCTCAACAGCGAAATTATTTCGAAACCTGCATCCTTTAAAAGTTGTGCAGCCATTAATTATGTACACAGCACCAGCGATTAATCCTCCATTGCCCTCAAATAAGGTATCTTCAAATGTCACGTGAGTCTGATAATGCCAAAGAGGATGAACGTCTTTTGTTGTTTCGTCATTGACACATCCTGGACTTAGCTGTTTATCAGAACGTGAAACCACCGATAAAGCGCCGGATGAAATTTCGTAAACGCTATACTCATCATTAGTAGCCCAAAAGAAGCGATTGAAACATAAACCATTAATAAATGAGGATCTTTTTATGCGTAGCGTTTTGTTACCTCGAAATAGGAAGCCAACAATGTTGCATGGTTTCGAGTCAAATGACACGTTATCCAGCTCGATTATGGCTTTTGAAATGGCAAGCGTTTTTCGAAGTTTTTACAAAAAATAAAAATCCATATGGGTTGGGAACGGCCTCTCTGTTGGTAAGACTGAATATGGTGTTTTTAATTGTTATTTCCACCTGTCTTGGATTGGGTGAGCTTACCACCATATCATAGAAATTATCGAGAAAAGTGCAGTTATAGATTGATACGTTCAAAGGGTAGGCTTCAAAATGTGCAGTTGAAAACAAGCTTCCTGTATAGAGAGTCCGTAAAGATGTAAAGTTAATACAATGTTTTTTAGGCTGATGTGAAATTGCGAAGATGCAAATATGGCCATAGGTACTTGAACATTTTTTTCTTGACTAGACACAACACTGTCTACAATCGCTAGTGTGCCCGGATGTCCATTGAAGGATACTACACTAACAACGGCTATTTTCACGATGTTGCGAACAAATGTGCAGCCATATATAGTAACATCCGTGTTACCACCTTTGTTGATTACTGAAAGAGCACTACCTATGGATCTGATGTTGTTTTTACAGGAAGAATAATTGATGACCGCTTTGCCATTGAATAATATTAGTTTAATACTGTCGCACAGACCATGGAAGCCAAAGCAGTCACGCACTCTGACATCTCTGAAATTTGCAATCAAATTGTTTGTTCCTGTTGCCTTTTTCTTTATTCGCGGTGTTTGGTTTTCAACCAAAATTGCACATCCGGAACTAGCGGCACATTCAGTGAAATTAACATTTGTAATATTTAGACTCAATGTTCCAATCTCACTTTGAGCAAACAAAGCTCCACCGAATTTAGCTATGTTCCTACGAAACCTGCTGTTGAATATAGTCACAGACCCACGCACTGTTGAGTTAAAAAACATCGCTCCACCGCTTTCCTTTGTAAGACGCTGCCCGAAGAAAGACGAGTTGTGAATTTCTACTTGGGCTTCCTCAGAATGAACTTTTATACATCGCAATAAACTGTTGTGAGAACATCTTAGGTTGCTAAACTCAACACGCGTTTTATTTGTATTAGAATTGTACAAACTGTTCACCACGTGACGCGCTTTTCTATCAGCCTTTGCCACACCCAAATCAGAAATGGTATTGTTGAACAGCCTGACGTCATTATATACTTCGCTGGTTACGGCTGATGGCAGATCAAGATTAACGAAATGGCCATAGTTCTTCACAGATGTAACATTGGAACAAGATATTTGGACATGTATACTGGACGACATATTGGTTTCTGATTGGATTGTCACTACACCCCTTGCAAACCGCGGGTTGTGAATTCCATTTTCCGAAAACTTTGTCTCGCTTATATTTATGGAGAGAAATTGATCTTTGACTACAGCATCACTTTCCAACGTGATCTCCACACAGGAAATGTTGTTCTTGAAGAAAGAAGACCGGTGAATATTTAGGCGCATTCTGGCGTTGTTTCTTATAAAACTACTAAGAGCAATGGACGTGCCTTCAAAAGAACAGTTTGTAACCGTTAGAATTTCACAATCGTGGAACATCAGTGGTGTTTGGCGGAAAACAATACCAGATAAAGTAATGTTCAGTGGAAGAGTAGTCGACCTCTTTATAAAATGAAATCCATTAATACATGAAATTAGTGGCGTAGCTTTCCAACCCTCTATTTCCAAACTTTTCTGAACGACAATTCTCGGTTGTTGCTCGTGCGCCATTTCTGTGTTACAGTCATAAGGATTTCGCTCGGTGCCAGTGCCATCAAGATAAATGTGTCCTCTCCTGTCCACTTGATAAACTGCTTTAGCAATAGACCTACATGGATGACTGACTGTACCACAGCTTTGGGAATCGTGTCCACTCAGGGAAACATAAACATCAGTAAATCCATGGTATTGAGCAGCTAAAAGAAATGCAAAACGATTTAGTTTTATTTACTACGCTTTTTGTATGATCAGTACATTTAATCTGATTTGATAAGGGAACGGTCTATGTCAAACTGATCAGTAAAAGACATGAACGTGCGAAAGTGCATTGCAACACTTAATTAAAGAAGTGGCAGGCGAAAGAAATAAAATTTTGCAAACTGTTTCCACTTCCTTAGTATCAAGATCTATCGAGGGCGAAGTAATGTTCTTTTCTTGCCACATGTATTAGTCACTTTTGGTTAATGCTTAGTTCATACCGTAATCCAATTAAAGCGTAATCCTAGACGAACCAAGAGATTGTCCTGCAAGCAATGCTTAAACATTACAGAATTCATCCTTTAATAATAACAAATTACGATATGTAAGATTTCGTAATGAGGGTAAGGCTGGAATGAATACTCTTTATTTTATTTCCCAAGTTTGGTTATATTCCAATACTTGAATTTTTTGAAGACGGCGAGAGTTCATCTCATGCAGCTTAACTTTAACTTGTCAATCTTACAATTTTATTATTCTATGGGTATTATCGTTCCCGCATACAAAATTTTAAAGGAAGTCACTTTCTCGTTTTCCGTTTCGAACGTGGGGACTAAACACCATGAATGCTAAATTGTTTTTCTTTTAGTGCCGTGTAACTTAAAAAACAGTCCTCTAGTGCATTTCCCCATCATACAGTCCCCACTCACACCAAAATGTTGCGCTCTCTTGATGACATTATCATCGATTTTGGTGCTATGTCAGAATAATTACATCAATTTATTTGATGAATTCCTTCCTTCCCGGTTCAATTCTGAAAACTGAAATTTGTCATGGTCAAATAATTCTCTTGAAATGATATATTATGGATGAGTCCTTAGTGTAATTGCGGGAAATAAAAAAATCACTACAGTGGAACCTCGATATAACAATTGCAAAGAGTCAAGGGACTGCCAAAAAAACGTTCGCTATATCGAGGTTTCCTTATATCGGGGTTGTTTCTCGTATATTTTTCTATTTCTAGGGCAAAGAATAACATTCGCTGTACCGAGGACTCCGTTATGTAGAGGTTCGTTAAATCGAGGTTCCACTGTACAAGAAAAAAAAACCTGTTGAACAGATTTTATCTAATCCCTAAATCAGTGGAGAAAGGAACATTGGGCTGATCAATAATATTTCTCTTGTCAAATTTCGACTAATTGCTGTCGAATCTATTCTCGTTGAAATTACAGAAAATCTGATCATTTTATCAGATAACTTTGTTCTGTAACATAATAAGTTTACAAGGTACTAGTTTGCTTTTGGTAATTACCTGATAACTTGCTTGATAGCGAAAAGAAGATCCAAACGGCCATAAAAATCCGCAAATACGCCATTCAAAGTCACTTCCCAAGGGACGCCGAAAACCGATCTCGCTTTTCTTCCCTTTGTAGTTGCATTACATTTTCTACTCCCTCTGATGCGAATGCTGAAACACTTTTGAATGTGTGATCGAGTTAAAGATGTTCAGAAACCGAAATGTCTTTAAAGCATGGAAAGCGAAATATATAGACGTTTCCGCTGAGCCAATCCAGTTAAGTTTCCAATCCCGTTCTCATTTGAATTTTTAAAGATTGACATGTTTTCGTCATTCGATATGACATTTTAATTATATATTTGTTTCGTGATCTTTCAGTTTCGGGAGAATGCTTCAGGACTTGGTCTCCCTCCTTTCGAGAATGGCCATAAATTATAAAAATCTGGGCGCCTCCCAGGGGCTTTGATCATTAATTTAAGGAAGCACAGAAATCTCTACTGTTAATAGGAACTCGGTACGGATATCTTCAGTGAACAACGGATATTTTTTCAAAGGGGAAGGGAACATGTAAGGTAATGAACTGAAAAACCAAATTTCTGTTCTGAATTTTTGAGCGACTTTCAGTGTTGCCTTGGTCTAGGACCGGAAAAGACCGCAAAGCAAAGAAAGATATTGTCAAAATCAATCCCGTGAGGTTAAAAAGGCTCAGACGAAGGGTTAATGCTTTCAAACTGGCTGTTACAAAATGAAAACAGGACAAGTAACAATCCATTCGAGACAACACAACATCTACTAGAACGTGTCTCTCATTAACATAACCCATGGTAATCTCCTAAAGAGGGATTGTCGTATAACTGGGGTCCAACCCTCTATCGTCAGCTTTCCAAATTCGCATTCAAAGTGCCACTGTCGACGCATTTTGAACAAACAAATGTCGCAACTCTTTAAACCACCTTTTGGTGAACTCCACTAAATCATTACCTGTCACAAAGTTTAAAAATATAGTTGGAAAATTCTCGGACTAACCGCCCAGCTAGTTAAAATAAACAAAAGACTGACTGGCATTCTCAGTTATCGCTATATTTATTGATATGATTCACCTTGCATTGTTCCATGTGTGTAATTACTGCAACGTAATCTTTCCTAATAGCTGTTTATTAAATGTTACATGTAAAGTTTTGTTATCCTCTTAATATTATGGTGGCTGCAGATCAATATTGTCTTCGAAACACCCTACTGTCTAAATCTCCAATCGCTAAAAGCTAAAACCTAAAGTCATTATGTGTTTAAACAATCATTTCATGTACTACAGTAAAGAAAAGTTTACAAAATCAAACTGAAATTTCTTTGCTTAAAACAAGAAGTATAGTAGTTAAAACCTACAAGTTACACCTTTTGGATGCATACGCGGAATGTTTATATCTACTCTTGCAGTCATGGTACGAAAAGTTAAACATTCTGAAATCAAAACATGCTTCAAAATCCCACGAAACCAGAATACACTATAAACAAAATAAGACAAATTACAAATTAACGTAACAAAACATTCTCACCAAAAAAATTAAAAGCATTCATTCGGTAAAAAGTATTAGCTGTTTAAGTTTTGACAACTGACCCTTCTATATCAGAAGGACTTCTTTAAAATCGAGCGTCTCAGTCATATTCAGTAATATCCAAAAGAGGTCTCCGTTGGTATGTGAGCCATTGAGGGCTCCCAAGCTGACGCGAACGTCCAGTAATTTGCTTGATCAGAAACACCAGCAACCTAGCCAACTGCGACAGAATCGCAAAGGTGACCAAACCAGACACTAACACTGGCACAAAAGCAAGGGCGCACACCTCAAACCATTCTAGAGTGTCCAGATAAGATCGGTAAGGCCCGTCAATTGTGATACCAAATGACATCAGGGTCGCTTTCGTCAGATTGATGAGGGCAATCAGAGTTAAAGCGGTAAGAGACAATGTTTCAGCTTTGTTAGCTAGTGGTTCTCGAAATGGTTTCTTCAAAACGTGATGAATGGTCATCAGTAAACATGCTGCAGCCATGGAAACCATACGTAACATCGAACTTCTTATGAACGATTGGCACGCGAGGAGAATAAATCTTCGACCGATCAAAACGCTTTCCCAGTAAAGCGTTCCTTTATCTTCACCGTTTGGCGGACGGAAAGGACCGTGAAGTACTTCCAAGACATCTTTGTTCACAGACTGAGCTCTGGTGGAATTTTGTCTTGTTTGTTTCTGCATTTTCTTAACAAACCAGTAGATGAGAAATGGCAGTGGAAGCATGCAAGCAGCGAGGAACTCACTTGCAGTAATGGACGCACTGTAAAGCTTGGAGGATCCGCAGTAGAGAACAATGATGAAGGGAACCACGAACATTGCAATATAGGCCAGAAGAACATACTGCCACCACTGCATACATGGAACATTTGCATCGATGAATAACCTCTTAGTAGATCCGATCGAGACGCACTCCATTAGCTTCAGAGACGTTTCTGCCAACCTTTCGTAACCTAACAGCAATACTTCCATGACAACGGCCATGTAATGGATGAGGGCTGGTTTTTCTTTTCTCCTTAGCGTGTTGAAGACAGAATGGACGCAATAGATGAGTACAATGTCAGTCATTGTCATAAAAACTGCACCGGATAGAACCAACTGCTTAGTCACCGCTGTCATCCCTGGAAAAGGGCAACCAATTCCATTGTTTATAGTTCGAACTTGGAAATTAAAAACGGCAATAACTGTATAAATAAACGGTATTTTTTCCAGAAGGCTTTCTATGGAACCGACCATCAGTAGCTCGGCAGCTTGATAGAAATAGAATGTGATTTTGATGTAGCCACTGTCCGTGCCCGAGTGTTGATGAATGCCACCCAAGTCTTGTTCTCCATGGTCGTCCTCTCTTCTCCTAAACCATAATATCTGGTTTACAAGAAAACTTACAATCGGAGGTTTTATCAACAGGTAGAGAGCCAGTCCAGTTGTTAACAAAACTGTCCAAATCCAAAACCAGTAGTTGTCACATTCCTCATTTTTTCGGCATTCAGCTGAAAAGAGAGTTTCACTGTATCCTCGATTGCATTTCCCACAAAGAGTGCCTGTTCTGTTTCCCTGACAGCTGTTATATCCTTGTGTCTCTGATGTTGGTTCTCTACAGTAATGTTCCGGACAAGCCATGAATATCAATGATGACGGATCGTTGGATGTGGGATAACCCCAAAAGTTCGGCTTAGCAGCTATGTTCCTTTCAATACAGCTGGCACCAAAGGGACATCGTAGACATTTAACGGTTTTGTTTACAATTAAGCCACGTGAAACTCCTCTTTGAATACTGTAAAACCCGGGAGAACAAAATTGGCAAGTGTATTTCAAAACGGTGACATTTATTCTGCAAAAGCTGTTGTTTTGCTCTGTATACACGAAATGTGTCGTATTATCCAAGAAAAGCTGGCTTCCGATAGGACATTGGATGCTCGAATTATCATCCATGTGTACGTAACCTCCGTTGGAGATGTCTAGTACGGAATAGGGAGTCCTTTCAGCAGCAAACGACACCATAGTTGTATTTTGATGATTTATAGGTCCGCTACTTTCTGACCGCAAGAACGTCGATTTTTGAAACGTAATGCCGTTTCTTGTCATATTCTCTTTTGTTGAAGAGAATATACAGTCTTTAAAATCCACTTGGCCAGTTCCATATGCAGAATAAACATGTCCTGAATTCTCACCAGCGAAATTATTTCGAAATCTACATCTTTCAAAAGTTGTGTGGCCATTATTACGTTTAATCCTCCATTGCCCTCGAATAAGGTATCTTCAAATGTCACGTGAGTCTGATAATGCCAAAGAGGATGAACGTCTTTCTCTGTTTCCTCATTGACACATCCTGGACTTAGCTGTTTATCAGAACTTGAGATAAAAGATACAGCGCCAGACGACATTTTGTAAACGCTAAACATGCTAACGTTATTCCAATGGAATCGAGAGAAACAAAACCCGTTAATAAATGACGAGTTTTTTATGCGTAACGTTTTGTTGCCTCGAAATAGCAAGGCAAAAAGGTTGCATGGTTTCGAGTCAAATGTTACGTTATCCAGTTCGATAATGACTTTCGAAAAACTTAGTTTTTTCAAAGGTTTTTTATAGATAAATAATCCAAATAATTTGGGTGCAGATTGTCTGTTGGTGAGATTGAATATGGTGTTCTTAATTTTTAATTCCACCTGTCTTGGATCGGGTGATGTTACCACCATATCATGGAAATTGTCGAGGAAGGTGCAGTTATTGATTGACGCGTTCAAAGGGTGGGCTTCAGAATATGCATTTAGCAACAAGTCCTGTATAAAGAGTCCGTAAGGATGTAAAGTTAATACATTGTTTTTTAGAGTGATGTGAAATCGCGAAGATAAATATAGACCACAAATTGCATTGCCACCATTGCCTTGACCAGAAACAGAACCTCCTTGACCAGATAGAGAACTGTCTACAATTGTTAATGTGCCCGGTTGTGTATTGAAGGAGACTACACCAACAACGACATTCTTCACGATGTTGCGAACAAATGTGCAGCCAGTAATAATTACATCTGTCTTACCACCCATGTTGACTACTGTAAGAACATTTCTTATGGATTTGATGTTGTTTTCCCAGAAAGAATCACTGATGATCACTTTGCCATTAAATAACGTTAGTCTGATACCATCGCAAAGATAACGGAAGCCAAAGCAGTCACGCACTCTTATTTCTCGGAAGCTTGCAATCAACTTGTTTGTTCTTGTTGACTTATTCATTATTCCTGGCTTTTGGTCTTCAATCAAAACTGCACATCCTAAACCAGCGGCACATTCAGTGAAATTAACATTTGTAATGTTCAGACTCAATGTTCCAATCTCACTTTGAGCATACAAAGCTCCACCAAATTTAGCTATGTTCCTGCGAAACCTGCTGTTGAAAATAGCTAAAGACCCGCGCACTGTTGAGTTAAAAAACATCGCTCCCCCTCTTTCGTCTGGAAGTTGCTGTCCAACAAACGACGAGTTTTGAATTTCTACTTGGGCTTCCTCAGAATGAATCTTTATACATCGCAATAAACTGTTGTGAGAACATCTAAGGTTGCTGAACTCGACACGAGTTTTCTTTGTATTCGAATTGTACAAACTGTTCACCAGGTGACGCGCTTTTCTACCAGCCGTTCCCTTAACAAAGTTGGAAATGGTATTGTTGAACAGCCTGACGTCATTATATACCTCGCTGGTTACGGCTGATGGTAGATCAAGATTAACAAAATGGCCATAGTTCTTCACAGATGTAACATTGGAACAAGATATTTGGACATGTATACTGGACGACATATTGGTTTCTGATTGGATTGTCACTACACCCCTTGCAAACCGCGGGTTGTGAATTCCATTTTCCGAAAACTTTGTCTCGCTTATATTTATGGAGAGAAATTGATCTTTGACTACAGCATCACTTTCCAACGTGATCTCCACACAGGAAATGTTGTTCTTGAAGAAAGAAGACCGGTGAATATTTAGGCGCATTCTGGCGTTGTTTCTTATAAAACTACTAAGAGCAATGGACGTGCCTTCAAAAGAACAGTTTGTAACCGTTAGAATTTCACAATCGTGGAACATCAGTGGTGTTTGGCGGAAAACAATACCAGATAAAGTAATGTTCAGTGGAAGAGTAGTCGACCTCTTTATAAAATGAAATCCATTAATACATGAAATTAGTGGCGTAGCTTTCCAACCCTCTATTTCCAAACTTTTCTGAACGACAATTCCCGGTTGTTGCTCGTGCGCCATTTCTGTGTTACAGTCATAAGGATTTCGCTCGGTGCCAGTGCCATCAAGATAAATGTGTCCTCTCCTGTCCACTTGATAAACTGCTTTAGCAATAGACCTACATGGATGACTGACTGTACCACAGCTTTGGGAATCGTGTCCACTCAGGGAAACATAAACATCAGTAAATCCATGGTATTGAGCAGCTAAAAGAAATGCAAAACGATTTAGTTTTATTTACTACCCTTTTTGTATGATCAGTACATTTAATCTGATTTGATAAGGGAACGGTCTATGTCACACTGATCAGTAAAAGACATGAACGTGCGAACTTAATTAAAGAATTGGCAGGCGAAAGAAATAAAATTTTGCAAACTGTTTCCACTTCCTTAGTATCAAGATCTATCGAGGGCGAAGTAATGTTCTTTTCTTGCCACATGTATTAGTCACTTTTGGTTAATGCTTAGTTCATACCGTAATCCAATTAAAGCGTAATCCTAGACGAACCAAGAGATTGTCCTGCAAGCAATGCTTAAACATTACAGAATTCATCCTTTAATAATAACAAATTACGATATGTAAGATTTCGTAATGAGGGTAAGGCTGGAATGAATACTCTTTATTTTATTTCCCAAGTTTGGTTATATTCCAATACTTGAATTTTTTGAAGACGGCGAGAATTCATCTCATGCAGCTTAACTTTAACTTGTCAATCTTACAATTTTATTATTCTATGGGTATTATCGTTCCCGCATACAAAATTTTAAAGGAACTCACTTTCTCGTTTTCCGTTTCGAACGTGGGGACTAAACACCATGAATGCTAAATTGTTTTTCTTTTAGTGCCGTGTAACTTAAAAAACAGTCCTTTAGTGCATTTCCCCATCATACAGTCCCCACTCACACCAAAATGTTGCGCTCTCTTGATGACATTATCATCGATTTTGGTGCTATGTCAGAATAATTACATCAATTTACTTGATGAATTCCTTCCTTCCCGGTTCAATTCTGAAAACTGAAATTTGTCATGGTCAAATAATTCTCTTGAAATGATATATTATGGATGAGTCCTTAGTGTAATTGCGGGAAATAAAAAAATCACTACAGTGGAACCTCGATATAACAATTGCAAAGAGTCAAGGGACTGCCAAAAAAACGTTCGCTATATCGAGGTTTCCTTATATCGGGGTTGTTTCTCGTATATTTTTCTATTTCTAGGGCAAAGAATAACATTCGCTGTACCGAGGACTCCGTTATGTAGAGGTTCGTTAAATCGAGGTTCCACTGTACAAGAAAAAAAAACCTGTCAAACAGAATTTATCTAATCCCTAAATCAGTGGAGAAAGGAACATTGGGCTGATCAATAATATTTCTCTTGTCAAATTTCGACTAATTGCTGTCGAATCTATTTTCGTTGAAATTACAGGAAATCTGATCATTTGATCAGATAATTTTGTTCTGTAACATAATAAGTTTACAAGGTACTAGTTTGCTTTTGGTAATTACCTGATAACTTGCTTGATAGCGAAAAGAAGATCCAAACGGCCATAAAAATCCGCAAATACGCCATTGAAAGTCCTTCCCAAGGGACGCCGAAAACCGATCTCGCTTTACTTCCTTTTGTAGTTGCATTACATTTTCTAATCCCTCTGATGCGAATGCTGAAACACTTTTGAATGTGTGATCGAGTTAAAGATGTTCAGAAACCGAAATGTCTTTAAAGCATGGAAAGCGAAATATATAGACGTTTCCGCTGAGCCAATCCAGTTAAGTTTCCAATCCCGTTCTCATTTGAATTTTTAAAGATTGACATGTTTTCGTCATTCGATATGACATTTTAATTATATATTTGTTTCGTGATCTTTCAGTTTCGGGAGAATGCTTCAGGACTTGGTCTCCCTCCTTTCGAGAATGGCCATAAATTATAAAAATCTGGGCGCCTCCCAGGGGCTTTGATCATTAATTTAAGGAAGCACAGAAATCTCTACTGTTAATAGGAACTCGGTACGGATATCTTCAGTGAACAACGGATATTTTTTCAAAGGGGAAGGGAACATGTAAGGTAATGAACTGAAAAACCAAATTTCTGTTCTGAATTTTTGAGCGACTTTCAGTGTTGCCTTGGTCTAGGACCGGAAAAGACCGCAAAGCAAACAAAGATATTGTCAAAATCAATCCCATGAGGTTAAAAAGGCTCAGACGAAGGGTTAATGCTTTCAAACTGGCTGTTACAAAATGAAAACAGGACAAGTAACAATCCATTCGAGACAACACAACATCTACTAGAACGTGTCTCTCATTAACATAACCCATGGTAATCTCCTAAAGAGGGATTGTCGTATAACTGGGGTCCAACCCTCTATCGTCAGCTTTCCAAACTCGCATTCAAAGTGCCACTGTCGACGCATTTTGAACAAACAAATGTCGCAACTCTTTAAACCACCTTTTGGTGAACTCCACTAAAAATTAATCATTACCTGTCACAAAGTTTAAAAATATAGTTGGAAAATTCTCGGACTAACCGCCCAGCTAGTTAAAATAAACAAAAGACTGACTGGCATTCTCAGTTATCGCTATATTTATTGATATGATTCACCTTGCATTGTTCCATGTGTGTAATTACTGCAACGTAACCTTTCCTAATAGCTGTTTATTAAATGTTACATGTAAAGTTTTGTTATCCTCTTAATATTATGGTGGCTGCAGATAAATATTGTCTTCGAAACACCCTACTTTCGAAATCTCCAATCACTAAAAGCTAAAACCTAAAGTTATTATGTGTTTAAACAATCATTTCATGTACTACAGTAAAGAAAAGTTTACAAAATCAAACTGAAATTTCTTTGCTTAAAACAAGAAGTATAGTAGTTAAAACCTACAAGTTACACCTTTTGGATGCCTACGCGGAATGTTTATATCTACTCTTGCAGTCATGGTACGAAAAGTTAAACATTCTGAAATCAAAACATGCTTCAAAATCCCACGAAACCAGAATACACTATAAACAAAATAAGACAAATTACAAATTAACATAACAAAACATTCTCACCAAAAAAATTAAAAGCATTCATTCGGTAAAAAGTATTAGCTGTTTAAGTTTTGACAACTGACCCTTCTATATCAGAAGGACTTCTTTAAAATCGAGCGTCTCAGTCATATTCAGTAATATCCAAAAGAGGTCTCCGTTGGTCTGTGAGCCATTGAGGGCTCCCAAGCTGACGCGAACGTCCAGTAATTTGCTTGATCAGAAACACCAGCAACCTAGCCAACTGCGACAGAATCGCAAAGGTGACCAAACCAGACACTAACACTGGCACAAAAGCAAGGGCGCACACCTCAAACCATTCTAGAGTGTCCAGATAAGATCGGTAAGGCCCGTCAATTGTGATACCAAATGACATCAGGGTCGCTTTCGTCAGATTGATGAGGGCAATCAGAGTTAAAGCGGTAAGAGACAATGTTTCAGCTTTGTTAGCCAGTGGTTCTCGAAATGGTTTCTTCAAAACGTGATGAATGGTCATCAGTAAACATGCTGCAGCCATGGAAACCATACGTAACATCGAACTTCTCATGAACGATTGGCACGCGAGGAGAATAAATCTTCGACCGATCAAAACGCTTTCCCAGTAAAGCGTTCCTTTATCTTCACCGTTTGGCGGACGGAAAGGACCGTGAAGTACTTCCAAGACATCTTTGTTCACAGACTGAGCTCTGGTGGAATTTTGTCTTGTTTGTTTCTGCATTTTCTTAACAAACCAGTAGATGAGAAATGGCAGTGGAAGCATGCAAGCAGCGAGGAACTCTCGTGCAGTAATGGACGCATTGTAAAGCTTGGAGGAGCCGCAGTAGAGAACAATGATGAAGGGGACCACGAACACTGCAATATAGGCCAGAAGAACATACTGCCACCACTGCATACATGGAACATTTGCATCGATAAATAACCTCTTAGTCGATCCGATCGAGACGCAGTGCATTAGCTTCAGGGACGTTTCTGCCAACCTTTCGTAACCTAACAGCAATACTTCCATGACAACGGCCATGTAATGGATGAGGGCCGGTTTTTCTTTTCGCCTTAGCGTGTTGAAGACAGAGTGGACGCAATAGATGAGTACAATGTCAGTCATTGTCATGAAAACTGTACCAGAAAGGACCAACTGCTTAGTTACCGCTGTTATCCCTGGAAAAGGGCAACCAATCCCATGGTTTATAGTTCGAACTTGGAAATTAAAGGCGGCAATCACTGTATAAATAAACGGTAACTTTTCAAGAAGGCTTTCTATGGAACCAACCATCAGTAGTTCGGCAGCTTGATAGAAATAGAATGTGATTTTAATGTAGCCATTGTCCGCACCTGAGTGTTGATGGAAGCCACCCAAGTCTTCATTTTCATGGTCATCTTTTTTTCTTCTAAACCATAATATCTGATTTGCAAGAAAACCTAAGATCGGAGGTTTCCACAACAGGTAGAGGGCCAGTCCAGTTGTTAACAAAATTGTCAAAATCCAAAACCAGTAGTTGTCGCATTCCTCATTTTTTCGACATTCAGCTGAAAAGAGAGTTTCACTGTATCCTCGATTGCATCTCCCACAGAGAGTGCCCGTTCTGTTTCCCTGACAACTGTTATATCCTTGTGTCTGTGATGTAGGTTTTCTACAGTAATGTTCCGGACAAGCCATGAATCGCAATGATGGCGGATCGTTGGATGTGGGATAACCCCAAAAGTTTGGCTTGGCAGCTATGTTCCTTTCAATACAATTGGCACCGAACGGACATGGTAGACACTCAACTGTGTTGTTTACATTTAAACCACGTGAAACTCCTTTTCGCATACTGTAAAATCCGGGAGAACATAACAGGCAAGAGTACTTCAAAGCAGTGATATTTATTCTGCAAAAGCTTTTGTTTTGCTCTGTATATACAAAATGTGTCATATTGTCCAATAAAAGCTGGCTTCCGATAGGACATTGGATTGTCGAATTATCATCTATGTGTACGTAACCTCCGTTGGAAATGTCTAGTACGGAATAGGGATTCTTTTCAGCAGCAAATGACACCATAGTTACATTTTGAAGATTTATAGGTCCGCTACTTTCTGACTGCAAGAACGTCGATTTTTGAAACGTGATGCCGTTTCTTGTCATATTCAGTTTTGTTGAAGAGAATATACAGTCTTTGAAATCCACTTGGCCAGTTCCATATGCTGAATAAACATGTCCTGAATTCTCTACAGCGAAATTATTTCGGAATCTGCATCTTTTAAAAGTTGTATAGGCATTACATATGTACACAGCACCAGCGTTCAATCCTCCATTGCCCTCAAATATGGTATCTTCAAATGTCACGTGGGTCTGATAATGCCAAAGAGGATGAACGTCTTTCTCTGTTTCCTCATTGACACATCCTGGACTTAGCTGTGTATCAGAACTTGAGATGACCGATACAGCGCCAGACGACGTTTTGTAAACGTCAAATATGCTAACATTAATCCATTGGAATCGGTCGAAACATAAACCATTAATAAATAACGATCTTTTTATGCGTAACGTTTTGTTACCTCGAAATAGCAAACCAACAACGTTGCATGGTTTCGAGTCAAATGTTACGTTATCCAGCTCGATAATGGCTTTAGAAAAACTCAGTATTTTTAAAGGTTCTATATAGATTAAAAATCCAAATGGGTTGGTTGCAGCCTGTCTGTTGGTGAATTTGAAAACGGTGTTCTTTATTGTTAATTCAACATGAGTTGGATCGGGTGATGTTGCCACCATATCACGGACATTATCAAGGAAGGTGCAGTTATAGATTGACACGTTCAAAGGGTAGGCTTCAGAATATGTGTGTGGAAACAAGCCTGATATAAAGAGACCGTAATAATGTGAAGCCAATACAATGTTTTTCAGACTGATGTGAAATTGTGAAGCTGCAAATATGGCCATATTCCCATTGCCACTTTTGCGTTTACTAGACACAACACTGTCTACAATCGTTAACGTGCCCGGTTGTCGACTGCTGGAGAATACACTAACAACGGCCATTTTTCCGTTGTTGCGAACAAATGTGCAGCCAGATATAGTCACATCCGTGATGTCACCTATGTTGGCTACTGTCAGAGCAGTTCTTATGGATTTAATGTTGTTTTCCCAGGAAGAGTCATTTATGATCACTTTGCCATTAAATAACATTAGTCTGATACCGTCGCACAGACCATGAAAGCCAAAGCAGTTACGCACCCTGATTTCTCTGAAGTTTGCAATCAACCTGTTTGTGTCTGTTGCCTTTTCCTTTATTCCTGACTTTTGCTCGACCAAAATTGCACATCCGACACCCGCGGCACATTCAGTGAAATTAACATTTGTAATGTTAAGACTCGATGTTCCAATTTTGCTATGAACATACAAAGCTCCACCACCTTTAGCTATGTTCCTGTGAAACCTGCTGTTGAATATAACTATAGACCCACGTAATGTTGAGTTAAAAAACATCGCTCCCCCAATTTCCTCTGAAAGTTGCTGTCCAACAAACGACGAGTTTTGAATTTCTACTTGGGCTTCCTCAGAATGAACTTTTAAACATCGCAATAAACTGTTGTGAGAACATCTAAGGTTCCTGAACTCAACACGTGTTTTCTTTGCATTCGAATTGTACAAACTGTTCACCAGGTTACGCCCTTTTCTACCAGCCGTTGCCTTATAAACAAAGTTGGAAATGGTATTGTTGAACAGCCTGACGTCATTATATACCTCGCTGGTTACGGCTGATGGCAGATCAAGATTAACGAAATGACCATAGTTCTTCACAGATGTAACATTGGAACAAGATATTTGGACATGAATACTGGACGACATCTTGGTTTCTGATTGGATTGTTACTACACCGCTTGCAAAACGCCGTTTGTGAATTCCATTTTCTGAAAACTTTGTCTCGTTGATATTTATGGCTAGAAACTGATCTTTGACTAAAGTACCACTTTTCAACGTGATCTCCACACATGAAGTGTTGTTCTTAAAGAAAGAAGACCGCTGAATGTGTAGGCCCATTTTGGCGTTGATTCTTATGAGAATACTTAGAGCAATTGACGTGTCCTCAAAAGAACAGTTTTTAATTGTTAAAATGTCACAATCTTGAAACATTAGTGGTGTTTGGCGGAAAGCAATACCAGATAAAGTAATGTTCAGTGGCAGAGTAGTCGACCTCTTTATAAAATGAAATCCATTAAAACATGAAATCAGAGGCGCGCCTTTCCAACCCTCTATTTCCAAACTTTTCTGAACAACAATTCCCGGTTGTTGCTCGTGCGCCAGGCCAAGGTGGCAGTCATAAGGATTTTGCTCGGTCCCAGTGCCATCAAGATAAATGTGTCCGCCCCAGTCCACCTGGTAAACTGCTTTTGCAATAGACTTGCATGGATGACTGACTGTACCACAGCTTTCGGAATCGTGTCCACCCAGCGAAACATAGACATCAGTATACCCAGGGTATTGAGAAGCTAAAAGAAAAAAGTATCACACCGTATAGTTTAATTTACTACGCTTTTTGTATTAGCAGTATATTTGATAAGGGAACGGCCAATGTCAAAATATTTCAGTTAAAGCAATGAACGTGCGAACGTGCATTGCCATAGCTAATGAAAGAAGTGGCTGTAGAGCGAAAGGAATAAAATTTTGCGAACTGTTTGAACTCATTAGAATCAAGATCTATCGGGAACGAAGCAATGTTCCTTTTGCCACATGTATAAGTCACCTCAACTGACGTATACTGATTAGTTCAAAACGTTATTGCTCAACACGTAATCCTTGGTGAACCAACATGTTTTAGTTACATTATAACCAATAATAAAAATCATTTACGATACGTAAGATATTTTAAGCAAGGAAAGGCTGAAAATAAATATTCTTTATTCTTCTTTTTCCGAGCTTATTTTATCCCAATTTATTTGAAGGCGATGAAAGTTCATCTTATGCAGATTCACTCCTGTCTAGCTCATTATTCGTTCCCCCATACAAAATTTCAAAGGAACTCCCTTTCTCGTTTTCCGTTTCGAACTGAACAGCACGAATGTCCAATTGTTTTTCTTTTGGTGTCGTGTACCTTTAAAATTGCGCATTCTAACAATTAAACAGTCTTCAAATGCATTTCCCATCATACAGTCCCCGCTCACACGAACATATTGCGCTCTCTTTATTACATTTTCGTCGTTTCTGGTGCTATATCAGAATAAATTCTGCTGTTTATTTGATAACTTCCTCCCTTTCTGGTTCTGAAAACTGAAATTTGCCATGGTCAAATAATTATATTGAATTGAAATATTATGGATGAGTCCTTGGTGTAATTGCGGGAAATAAAAAATCACTACAGTGGAACCTCGATATAACGAAGGGTCAGGGAACTGCCAAAAAAAACGTTCGCTATATCGAGGTTTCCTTATATCGGGGTTGTTTCTCGACGTATATTTTGCTTTTACTAGGGCAAAGAATAACATTCTCTTTACCGAGGAGCTTTGTTATGTAGAGGTCATTAAATCGAGGTTCCACTGTACAAGAAAGGAAATTTACGTCTTGAACAGAATTAAACTAATCCCTGAATGAGTAGAGACAGGACAATTGGGTTGATCAATAACCTTTCTCTTGTCAACTTTCGACTGATTGCTGTCGAATCTATTTTCGATGAAATTACAGGACATCTAATCATTTGATCAGATAACTTTGTTCGCTGACATAATAAGTTTGCGATATGCTAGTTTGTTTCTGGTAATTACCTGATTTCTTGCATGATAGCGAAAAGAAGATCCAAACTGCTATAAAAATCCGCAAATACGCCATTGAAAATCACCTCCCAAGTGACGTCAAAAACCGATCTCGCTTTTCTTCCTTTTGTAGTTGCACTACATTTTCTACCCCCTCTGATGTGAATGCAGGAACACTTTTGAAAATGTCAAGATTAAGATCGCAAGGAACTGAAATATCTTGGGCATGGAAAGCGAAATATGTAGTCGTTTCCGCTGAGCCAACCAAGCTAAGTTTCTAATTATATTCCGTTCTCGTTTTTGAAAGTTTAAAGGTTGACACGTATATTCGACATCATATTAAGCAATTATTGGATGAGGCTAAGTATGATATGATATATTTTTGCTGAATTATTTAATTCAGTACAGTAACTGTAAGATGTTATGAGGAGGAGGGTGTTATCCGCCGAAGCCGAAGGCTGAGGCGGATAACACCCTCCTCGATCTGCATAATTCTTCATATCATACGAAAGCCGAATTCAAGAATTGTTTTATTATTCATTCAAAATATTTCCAAGTGCTCTAAAACACAAAATTAATTAAAATGGCTACTAACTTTGGCGTAGAATCTTCGCTAACAGTGGCCAATTCCTCCGGTGTCGCTGGTTTTTTGATGTTTCTCTCCTAAAGATAAGCTTTAAAAATCAAGTGACTTCCCTTCGAAGCTTTTTTGATGTTTTTGCTATCTTTATCATCTAATATTTTGGCCATTTTTTCGTTGCAATTTTGAAATTTAGCGACCATTTTCGCCTTCGGCTGAGCTCTGTACAAAGCCGTTGTTACGTGACGTCAATCGTCCAATAATTTTTCTATTATTGGACAATTGACGTCAATCGTCCAATAATTATTACGTCATTCGTCCAATAATAGACGCGTCTTCCAAATTTGGTCGGTGCTAGCCGGTAAGTTGGAATTAGCCGTGGATTGAAAGCCAATCAGAAACGAAGAAATATTTTGAGTGAATAATAAGTACTATTAACTGGAACTTGGTAGGGAAAGCTCTAGTAAACGACTGATTTTTTTATCGGAACAGGAGAGGAAATGCGAGCGTGGGTAATAAACTAGAAAAGAATCCGTTCTGATTTCTAGCTAGCGAGTTTTAGTGTTGCCCTGTTCAAGCTAGGAACGGAAAAAGACAGTAAAGCAAACAACCATATTTTGAATGCTCCGACGAAAGGATAATGTTTATAAGCAAGCTCTCAAATTCGTTGTAAGGCCATTAATTAACCTTTATCAACTTCACGTTAGTAAGGGCTAGACTTGTCTTCCGACGCAGCAGAGCTGTTTCCTTGGTGATAAAGTAGCTAGTTCCTGTTTTAATGTTGTCGTTTTATTAGTTTATTGATATTATTTCCTCCAATTCTTTGTTATGGTTAGGGACGGACCATTAGGAATTGCCGGAGGTGGGGTGACTTTTCCAAAAAAAAATTCCTGCAAGGGAAACTTGTCTTTAAAAAATCATGCAACCGAAAAAAGAAAATCCTGCAGACAAGTAGGCCTTAAAAAAATTCGTGCAATTAAAATATTTTAACGCCCCCCCCCCCCCCCCCCACGTCCTCCTGCTATTTCTGATGGTCCGTCCGTTAACGTTGCTGAATGAAGTCTTCCAACAGATGAGACGATCATGTTATGCAACCGTCCTCCTGAAAAACCAGAAGCATGGGTCTGTTAATTTTCTATGGATATGGGGCTCTGCTCTGCGGCCCTTCGGGCCACTCAGGGAGCTCCGCAGTTTTGGAGCAACAGTTTTGGAGCAACTGGTGGTGGAAAGGATTAATACTGTAGAAAAAGCAGAAATTCTTCCATAATTATTTCATGCCAGCCAAAACTGGCTGTTAATGCATGACTTTGGCCTAAACCAAATGTTGCTACAGAAATTCTGTTAGAACATCGCTTCTTTTTATATCCGTGCAAGTTAAATAACGACTTTTTAATAAATTTCAAATTGTCTGCTGTTTTAATTCGAAAAAAACGTGAAAATCTCTCAGACATATGTTTTTAAGTGATTTTAACATCAGTAAAATCTTTACCAAAATTTAAAGGTAAAAAGAACGATTTTTCCATTGTATTTTACTTAATCACAATGCCGCGGCTGGTTAAATGAGTATATTTTGATTCAACAATTAAATTCGGGTTCCTTGCCAACCAGTTGTAGAGAAAGCATTTATAATTTTCAACTTATTTTAAGCCAGACAAAATTGTCTGTTAAAGAATGACTTTAGCCTAAAACAAATGCTGCTACAGAAATTCTGTTAGAACATCCCTTCTGTTTATGTCCGAGCAAGTTAAACAAAAACGTTTAAATAAAATTTAGCATTTTATTTTAAATGTCTGCTGTTTCAATTCGACAAAACGTATAAATCTCTCAGACATATTATTTTTAAAAATTTACATCAGTAAAATCCTTACCAAAATTTACATTTAAAGCTTGACTTTAGCCTAAATCAGATGTTGCTACAGAAATTCTGTGAAAGCATCCCTTCTGTTTATGTCCAAGCAAGTTAAACCAGCACAAAGATTTAGTGTTGCAGGCCGTCAGAAATTTCCTCATCGAAGGTCGAAGGAAAATAGGACAATGATCCTAAGCCGTATTTGCCGGTGCGCAAGAAGAATTGTTGTACTCCAAGCTCTGCGACTAAGAGTTGTCAGTTTGGTACACGAAAGACACGGAGGAGTTGTAAAAACAAAGTAGAGACTTAGAACGAAAGCCTGGTGGCCTGGGATGAATCGCGATGCAGGGAGAAGATGTGCAGAGTGTAACTAGACTGTTACCAGCTAGTTACTAGAGACATTCCACGCCCACCAGTGAAACCAGCACTGCTACCAAAACAACCATTGAAAGAAGTAGCTGTGAATCTTATGGGTCCATTAACGTATGGAGAACACCTGTTTGTTCTTGTCGTTCATTTCAGAAGGTGGACGGAAGTTGATGTCGTTCGAACAACCACCAGCAAAACCATCATTCATTGCCTGAATGCCCAGTTTGCAGAACATGGATTACTTAAAGGTCTACGCACTGACAATGACTCAAACCTGGTGTCAAGGGAGATAGAAGAGTATTTAGAAGAAATGGGGATTGAGCACCGTTACACAACACCTCTGTGGTCAAGGGCTAATGGCGAAGTGGAAAGACAAAAGAGGTCGCTTCTTAAATATTTATATTAGAGCAGCTCAAACAGAAAGAAAGAATTGGAGGGATGAGCTTAACTGGTTCCTTTTGGCGTACAAGTTCACGCCACATTCGACTACAGGATAGAGTGCTGAATTACTTGTTAGAAGAAAGCTTGCAACTAAAATGCCGGAGCTGGTCGACGTAGAAGAAGATAAAATAGAAGCAAACGACCAAGGCGTCCGTGATCGGGAAACCTAGAGAAAACAATTCAACAAGGACTATACCGACAAGAGGTTTTATGCCAGAGACCGAAATGTGAGAGAAGGAAACACCGTTCTGGTTGAGAATAAGAAAAAAAAACAAGCTGTCACCAAGCTACGAAAAGGAACCATATGAGGTGAAGTCTAGGTATGGGGACCAGGTGGTATTGTAATTACCACAGGGGGTTCAGTACAAGCGAATCCTTCAGCATATTTAACCCTTTGATATGCCAGATCAGGAAGAACAGGGAACTTCACATCAGAACGCTGAATCACGGTATGAATCTAAGACCATTAAGGTTCCACCTATGAAAGAGAATCCTGTTCCGATGGCAGAATCACAACCAGAAGCTTTACCTACCGCTGAACCTATAGCTGAGCAGCTATTGAGGAGATCCGCCAGAATTAGTTGCTGTCCAAGATTGTTGAACGATTACGTTCTGTACTAAACATAGTGAAATTGACACTGTCACATTCATTGATGCGTTAACATTTGAACATTCTTATATGAACTGAACTACAAGGACCATGTTTTATTGCTAAGGATGACTTTCTTTTGAACCTTTGAATATGAACTGAACTTTAAGAACATGTTTTAAAGGAACTACAGGTTTGTTGTATTTTCTGTTAATATTTGAGGTTAACCATTTACGCGAAGAAAGAGAGGGATTTAGTGTATCAGGACAGCGGATGTACGTATGAAACATGTACATACGAGTGTTTAGAGATGTATAAGCGGGTGGAAAACTTGAGCGGACGTGCACCTGGTGTACTGTGATTTCAGCATATGTTTAAGACTTTGTGGCTTGCCTTAGCGGCTCTACTATACTACACCTTGCATTTATCAAATTAGAAGCGTGGGAACGCTCAAGTATGACTGGATAAAAATAGCAGAAATGCACATGCTTGCGGAAAGAATAAAAAGGTGAAGGAGTTAGTAAGTAAACTCGAATTGCCTTGTTAAGCATTAAATACTTTGTGGAAATTTTTTAAAATGAAGAGATAACTTGTTATGCGGCACATACATCGGGAAAAAAAACAGAGATAGCATTTGAAACAGCATAAAATATTGTATATGACGTGTCGAACTCGGATGCACGACGCACGACGCACGACCCACGACGAACCACCTGCGACGCACGACCCACCCACCTACCCACGCCTATTAGACAGTCTCTGTTTATGGTTCTTAGTCTTATAAGCAAAACTTGAAATTTGACAATATGATTAATAGCCTGTTCCCTGGAGATCAGTAGACGAAATAGTTCTGGACAGCATTGTATATTTCGAAACAGTAGTGTTTAATTGTTCTTCGCAGGTTAAATAACTCTTAGTTAACTAAAGCTTTACGCAAGTTCAACGACTCTAACCTCGCATTATAGCGAAAAGAAATGATCAAATTTCAAGAGCTAAAAAAGCGCAGACTTTTCCTCCTTACTCACGGTTTTGCTACAGCTTAATATAGCAAGATCGTTTAACAGATGGAATTTCAAAACAATATTTTAATTAACAGTTTTGGAGCAACTGGTGGTGAAAAGGATAAATACTGTAGAAATAGCAGAAATTATTCGATAATTATTTCATGCCGGACGAAACTGGCTGTTAAAGCATGACTTTAGCCTAAATCAAATGCTGCTACAGAAATTCTGTTAGAACATCTATTCTGTTTATATCCTAGCAAGTTACACAAAAACATTTGAAAAAAATTTTGCATTTTATTTTAAATTGTCTATTGTTTCGATTCTACAAAACGTGAATATCTCTCAGACATTTCCTCTAACGTTATATTGACATCAGTAAAATCTTTACCAAAATTTACATGTCAAAAAGCGCAAGTTTTACATTGTATTTTTAATGTCGCGGCTAGTTAAATGAGTTTACTTTGACACGATAATTAAAAGCGAGTTCCCTGCCAACCAGTAGTCGAAATATCTTTGATATTTTTCAAAACAGTTTGGTTAAATTGTTTCCGCAAGCTAAATAACTTCAATCTTGCATCATAGCAAAGAAAATCGAATCGTGACAAAAGAATGAGAAACCCATTTCTGTTTAAACGGTGGCCAAGGTAGGTAAAGTCTGCATACGAGCCTAAAGTGGCCCATCAGGCCGGAGCTTATTCCGGTTTCGGTAGCATGAAGCAACTAGGAGTATTTTTACTCTTCCTTGGATGGGATGCTTGGCAATCACAGGGTTACTCCCAGCATTCAATTCGCCGGTACCTATTTATACAACTAGGTGGAGAGAGGCACTATGAGAGTAAAGTGTCTTTCCCAAGAACACAACACAGTGCCCTGGGCAGGTCTCGAACCTGGACCGTTCGATCCAGAGTCCAGCGCACTAACCATTAGGCAACCGCGCCTCCCACGGTACACTGAGATCATGCCCTCCCTCCCTCCCTTCCTTATCACTTCGGGGAAGGAGGTGATGATACATTTACTTGTCAGATCGTATGTAAAAAAAAAAAACGGATTCTGTTTTCTTTTCTGATTGGTTGAAAAACAATACTTAACGAAGCGGTGTTGACCAACTGGCAGTCGTATTCAACGAGACTACCAGTCAAAAGCTGGTAGCATGGCTTAGCCGAAGCGTGTTTATTGGGAGGAAGAGTTTTCTTCTACGTTAGCTGAAGTCCCGATGAATTTCAAGTGTAATTCTCTGAAGGCAGAACAGATAGAGTGCTGAGTAATTTGTTAACATTAACATGTTTTGACAGTTCTTCCAACGAGTTTCGGAAAAATTTTAATATACCAAACAATTCCAGAGGTGTTGCAATGTTTATAAAATAAAGCGACACGATGACCTTGTAAACAGCTCTTGTCCATGAATTCCTTGTTTTCTTTTTTGTGAGCTGAGATAAAGGGACGGTATCTACAGCTGGAAAATACATGTTCACAAGCGCCATCTAACCCTGCTACCAAAAGCATTTTTTTTTTCAGCACGGCAAAGTTTTAATATGGGCTGTATATGTAAAATTATTCTGCAGACGTTTTATACGCCTCGTGGAAATCCGAATCCCGAATTTACCGCCGACTTCAAAGAGTGGTTTGACAGCTCGACCGCACCTTAGTTTATGTAAATTAGCATGAGGTTGGCAGCCGGTTAAATAAATGTATTGGGCGTTCTTTTACCCTTCTCCCTTAAAAAAAAACCGCCTGATCGCAGGTAACTCCCACTGTGCCCAAGGTAGCTTTAAACAAATACTTTTTCCCTACTCACTGCGTTGCTGCAGCTTTCTTATCGCCAGTCTAAGGAAGTCTAGACAGACTTTTATCATAGCACAGCTTGAATCCCAATACAATTCAACATCTATTCAATACTATTAGTAAATAGTTTTGGAACAACTGCTTCTGCGAAAGTTAAATAGAAAGAGTTATTCTTTGATTATTCTGTTAAAGCAAGAAGAAGGTCCAAGTCAAATAATGCTATAGACATTCTGTAAGAAAATACGCTCTATTTATATCCGAGAAAGTTAAACAAAACGCTTTACTGAAAATTTACATTTTATTTTATATTATCTCCTATTTCGACAAAACGTTATCAGAAAAATTTTCAGACCTATTCTTACCGTAATCAGTAACTCCGAACAAAAAGTTTAATGTAAATTGGCGGAATTTTTAAGTTGTACTTTACTCCATCGTAACGCCGGGGCAGGTAAGTTACAATGATGCATTTAAATAATATTTTGGTATATGGATTATCTTTGTCTACAGTTTTGATTTTCTAATCTTCTGCTTCTACAGGATGAATCGCGAGGCATCCTTTCAGAGAGGAACCATGTGTGCGATTATAGAAGTAAAGTTCTTCTGCATCGAAAAAATACTTTTCTTACTGTTAGCCTCAATGTGGAGTGAAAAGAACGGCTCTCTCGCCGTACAAGGTGAAAACCTTTTTCTAAGCCACCGTTCTGAATATTCGAAAAAACACATTTTTTTCTATATTCAATTTTGACCCGGGCTCAAATCAAGTAGCGCATAAACACAAAAACTGAGAGTTTATTCCGGGATAGTCATCGCTCTCTTGGACTCCTTTGGTCTTGATGTAAATAAAACAGCTACAGTCCGAGTCACAATTAGCTGGGACACTTCACACGCCCGGTAAATTCTCTTTCCCATCCCCTTCCACATCTTGCAATTCTGTTAATAAGAATCTGCAAACTAACTGACAATGACAGGGTGGGGGAGGGGTGCTTTCTGTACAAACAAATGTATCATCAATTGAAGTTGTGCGGTGCAGTTACGAAAATATTCTGTCAGTGTTAGGAGTAAAAAATAACTTGTATAACTGTTTTTGCAATGGGAGAGTACCTTATTACATGAAACTTTCACGACACGTTACTTTCGCGATTTTGAGGTGCGTATATTTCGCGACACTTAAATTTCGCGATTTTGCGAAAACTTTGTATTTTGAATCACGTTAATTTCGCATTTTTGAGTAGGACACAATTCACATTTCCTTGACAATATTATTTAACATGCCCTTGAATTAAACAAAACGACTTCATCAAAGGAACAATAACGTCAAATTAACAAAAACGCAAGGGCGGGACTAAATCTCGGCAATAGCAACAACAGAGCAGTTCTCACAATGTCTACAAGTAGGTCATGCTTGTACGTGCATGAGTTCTTGTTCTTGAGTCATTGACGACAACATCCATTTACAATGAAAATTCCTTCCTTTAGTGGTACTAAACTTATTCTTTCTTGATTATAGGCATAATGTGAGTCACTTGTTTATCGTTTAATGTTATGTTCGCGACACTTGTTGTTCGCGTCACTTTAATTTCGCGATTTTTTTGAAATCGCGAAATTCGCGAAATCAACGTGTCGCGAAAATCTCATGTAATAAGGTAGCTGTAGTGTTTTGCACTACAGTAGTGTAGCGTTTTTGCATTGTAGTGTTAGCACACTAAGCTAACAGGATTAACAGTAACATGTTGGCTATTGAATAGTTCAGCGTTTAAATTGTGCTTCACGTTTCCTGTTGACTGTTAACCTAGAGAGCTTTATGAAGTATACTTTCTTCTTAACAGGGTGTGGCTCAGTGGTAAGCAATACACTGATAAGTCCTGGATATCCAAATGATTACCCAAGCAATATGGACTGTAGTTACGAAGTTCCAATTGCAGATGGCAAGGAACTGAAAATTGACTTTCGTGATTTCGACGTTGGGTATCTTTTATCATGCGAGTAAGTAGCTGCAAAAACTGACGTATGCGGCAAACCATGGATAGTATACTATCCATGGGAAAACTGGAATAAGGAATAAGGAATCGGGGAATGGGGAATGGAGAATGGGCTGGGGAATCTTCAAAATGGGGATTCTTTAAAAGCGGGTATCTTTAAAATGGGGAATCTTTAAATTCGGAAATATTTAAAATGGGCAATATTTAAAAGCGGAAATCTTTAAAATGGGCAATATTTTAAAGCGGAAATCTTCAAAACGGTGAATCTTTAAAAGCGGCGATCTTTAGAACGAGGAATCTTTAAAAGCAGGAATCTCTAAAATGGGGAATCTTTAAAACGGAAAAATCCTTAAAAGTGGGAATCTTTAAAATGATGTGCCTGGCGAAGGGTTCAATTTCAGTTGTTCACAACCCTGGGTTTTACTTTTAAAGAACTTTGCCGATATATACTGAAGTTTATTACAGCGTTAACAGACATATAGATTAACTTCCATTGAGGAAATTTAAATCCAATAATTTTTCAGTTGCAAAAAATTAAATGGCGACCGAGCTGGGAAACCACATGAAATGCCTGATTGACGGAAACGAATGGCCAACTGCTCGCGGGAGTTTTGTGGCGGGAATTTGCTCAGTATAATTAGCGTAATAATGTACCTTATCGACAGCCAAGACTGCAATGGAATAAAGTGCACATTTATGGATAAGATTGCCGCTGATGTTTATTCCCGCTTTAAAGATTCCCATTTTAAAGATTCCCCTTTTTAAGATTCCTGCTTTTAAAGATTCCCACTTTTAAAGATTCCTAGTTTTAAAGATTCCCGCTTCTAAAGATTCCCCATTTTGAAGATTCCCGCTTTTAAAGTGCTACTACGATCAAATTTTGGGATACCTGTTTTTTCGTCTGATCGGTAGTTAACCTTCTATAGAACAAAAGTTTCAAAGCATATGAAAAACTGTACTTTTTCGGCCATGAAAGTCGATCAATTTTCGTCCGCCATTGAACCGCCATGTTCCTGTGGCTTGATTACCAACTACGGAGGCCAGGCTCAGACTCGTACCCAGTCGCTTCTCTTGCTTGTTCAGCAGCGCGCAAGGCATCAAGGGAATGACGAACATCAACCTCTTCGAACGTAGCGAAAACGAAAAAACGAGTAACGACTGGGCACGAGTCTGGGCCAGGCTTCCCGGGAAAAACATTTGACGTCATTTTCTCAAGTCGTATACTTTCTGAATCACTGCTATCGCTGCAGGTAAGAAATTCGTTGCTAGAATGCGAACTAGCCATTAAATATTGTCAAATTAACAAGCCTTTTAGGTGAAATAAAGCTTTCCTCGATCGATTGAGTTGAGAAAATGACGTCACAACAAAATGAACAATAAGGTTTCAATAAATTACTGCAAGCTAAATTCTTTTGATACCGCGGGTTCACTAGAACATAAATCTTTTATGGCGGACTCGAAAACAGCACTTTTCCAAGCTCAAAACTTTTGGTTCGTGGGACCCAAACTTTATTTTGACGATATACATAGGTACAACCGCATCTGGTAAGCCCTAAGAAACGGTTTTTTGTTTCATTTGTAACATGAAGATGTGATCGAATTAATAGATAACGGAGCTCCCGAGCGGCCCTAAGGGCTGCAGAGCGGAGCCCCATAACCGCTGTCAAAA
The DNA here is from genome assembly GCF_052425735.1 of Oculina patagonica. NCBI lineage: Eukaryota > Metazoa > Cnidaria > Anthozoa > Scleractinia > Oculinidae > Oculina > Oculina patagonica. Next base: position 29,775,720 of record NC_135762.1, read on the forward strand.
CAAGGTATCCACTGACCAGTATCACAGGACCATATCGCGGGATGAAGTGTAGAGCTCATCACAGTTGACTGCTAACCAGGGAATGGTTTTTCATTGCAGGGATGACTATGTAAAGATAACTAGCGACAAAGGTCAGCCATTTGGTGTGTTCTGTCGTCACAGGACTGAAAAAGCTGTTCTAGTAACTGGAACGTCGGCAGTCATAAAATTTCATTCAGACTTCTTTTTGGAAAGAAGAGGATTTCAGTTATTTTTTACTCTAGTTCCAACTGGTAGGTACTGCATTTAATATGCCATTTGATCTTTCGGTCATTCAGACGGGTAACTTAGCCCCGTGATGTTGTCCAATTCTCCTTGCGGTCCTTGCGAGGTATTGACTTTATTACCGTCAAATTCTGTGATACGCGACTTTTTTAATCAAACACCAACAAGCAGTTGGCGATAGGCTTTCGTCAACCGGCTTATTATGTCATTTTTGAAAGAGATGTTAATCTGGAACTCAGTCGACCAAAGAAGAGCGGAAAATTTTTACTTAGATTTGCATTGGCGAGTCATATATGCACAAGTATTTACTAGTAGTTGATGATGAGGCAAGAATACTTCAAACCGAACTGATATAAAATTTGCACAGAAAATTGACATATCTTCAGAAATACGCAATCCGTGGATTCTGGTTATACTAGGACGCTGGTGTTCAATTTCGGGAAAAACCAAAACCGACCATAAAGACCATAAACAGAAGCAGATAAAGAAATAGGAAGGATTATTGTAAATTTCTTTTTCTGAAATTACTATAGGACGTTCAATTCATTTGGAGTATAACTTATACTCCAAATGAATTGCAATGGCTGCCAATAACAGAAGTATATAAAGACGAATTCATCAGCAGAGACTAAGAGTACGGAACAGAAAAAATGTCTTCGATCAGTCGATTCGTGAAGGCAATGGGCTTGACAAAAAGACCTTCTGTTAGCGTTTTTCTAGCTTAGAAAGGAAGGACACTAATAATAGTAATGACGTCAGGATTAGGGTGTAAACAAAGCATACGCTTTTGCATTGTAAGTCAGGCGCTATATTTCTCTTGTTACACGATTCGAAAATGTAAACAATGGTGAATTTCACTTAGAACAATTTGCTTTTTCTAGACGAGTCTACCAAAGACAGAAGAAGTTTTCACCGATCCTACCTCAAGTTATGTCAAGCCCATTTTTTCACGAATCGATTGTCGACAAAAAACTCTAGTTAGCCGTGGTTAACATTGTTCTTGTGAAGCTAACTTTTTCACGAATCGATAGTCGAAGGTATACTTGTCTTCCTGGCCATGTTTTATCCACTGCTGAATTTCGTCCCCGTACCCTTCCGGGTATAACATATCCTCTGCTACTTCCAGGTATAGAAAATCAATATTCCAGCTTATTTCTTTATCTGGTCTTGTTTATAGTCTGTTTAGCATGTCCCCTAAATTGCCCGGTCGTACATGTTAGAATCCGTGGAGGCGTTGTTCTGAAGATACATGCACTTTTCTGGGCAAATGTCCGGCCAGCGTGAAGTGCTCTGGCAACATCAAGTAAATACTAGTAAATACTTGTAAATATATGACTCGCCAGCACAAATCTACCTGACAATTTTCTGCTACAGTTTATTTGTCAATCGAGCTTGAGTTTGTATTTGACCTCCGCGGTAAACTGGGAAACGCCTGTTATAAAAGGTCATAATAAATTTTGATCGAAGCCTTTCTCGACTGCTTTTGATTCAAAAGATCGCGTATCATTGAATTTGATTTTAAACAAGTCAGACTTACAATTTAAAACTTTGAAAAGATTATGCAAAACTAACTAACTATAATTACGGATAAGCATCGTAATCAATAATCAGTAATTAATGCTTTTACCTTGGCAGGGAATAATACGCAAGCCCCGGCCGGTATGTAATATGTAATACATAGATAAAGACAAGCCTCAAAGCGGAGCTTTACTGTGATTTATTTTTTTAATGGACTTTATAACCTTAAATATATCTTACCGCATTGCAAAAAATGCTCGCGACAGATCATATTTTCTTAAAGTAGAACAAAATGAGCTCACAGAAATTAGAAATAAAATTACAGCTAAACCTGTTAACTCAACTGGGGTAGCAGGGATGCCGCAGTGGTGAGAGTGCTCACCTCCTACCAATGTTGCTCGGATTTGATTCCGGCCCGGGACCCTATGTGAGTTGAGTTTGTTGTTGGTTCTCGCCTTACTCCAAGGGTTTTTCTCCGGTTCCTTCGGTTTTCCACCCTCCTAAAAAGAGCAACATTTCCAAATCCCAATTCGACCTTGATAGAGGACCCGCATAAAAAAGCAGCTATAGCTAATGTGGCTTCTTCTCTGAATAAGGCAGTTTTTAAACACGGACAAAAGAAAATCATCAATTCAGCTGGATGAGTATACCATATTTTCTTTCCGACGCTTGCGAACGCTCAGCGTTGATGTTTTTGCTTGAACTTTTGTATCTTATATCATGCCTGTAACGCTGTAACATCTTTACCTGTTTACACCTTATTTGATGGTTATATCGAAGGACAAGGGGAAATGTTGTTTAAGCTAGCTCCAAACAGATATGAAGTACGTATTTCTTGTCAATTTTCAAAATTGAAAGTCTCTAAACAGTGTCTAAAGAAAGTCTTTGTCGCCCAAGTGATCACAGTTTGTTTGTTTATTCTTAATTATTAGAATGTGGCACCGTGGTAAACAGTTCACTGAGAAGTCCTGGGTATCCAAAAAAAAATCCCAGAAATATGCACTGCTCTTATTCAGTTAATATTCCACGTGACATGGAAATGAAAATTGATTTCAAGGATTTTGAAATGGAGGATGGTCCGTCATGCTTGTAAGTAACAGTACAGCTTTTTCTCACTTTGTGCAGCTTACAAAAATCCCCACTTGTAAATCCCCCTTGAAAATACTGTAACATAAAATGTATCAACTTTTAATTATTCTCTCTCCCCTAGTTGGTCATTGATATATGTCACATTACTGAGCACACACTTAGAGTTTTCAGTCATCTTAGACCGCTTCTTACAACATGTTATTAGAAAGAGAATCCTTTTTGCTCGAAAACAAGCTATCAAGCTTAACGTTAAGCCTGAAATGTAGAGTGCAGAGTTCCCATTAATCGTAACAAACATCCATAATGGCGAAATACAAATCCGCAGAGATATAGTGGACGGCTTAAGATTCGCATCAAGAATGGCGACGTTTCCGCCGCGACAATTAAAATCCATTTTGACGGTCCGTTGCACGAGAAAGAAGAAGAAAGTCTGTTCCTTGAAGCTGTGGGTAGGCGATAAAGTATTGAATGTATTCAAAGGAGTTAAATTTGCAAAACCCGAAAATGCGGCAAATTTGGAGGTTGAGGTGAAGAAATTCAAAGGATGTTGCGCGCCACGGAAAAACCACATATTGGCTACGTCATTTCTTTGCTAAAACGCGGTTTACATAGGTGAAGCCGATTGCTTTGTGCGAAGATATGTAAATGTAGAAAAGAAACGTGTACTGTTAACAACGTGATTTAAATGATGTTTTGGCGAGCACCTTCCCCACGATTGACCCCAACTCATCAGTGATTTAATACCTAAGAGTTACCGGTTAATCGAGACAAGTCCGAGGTATTGTTTTAAGAGAACGGTGAACAAAAAATTAATAGGTCTTAAAGTACATTTTCTCATTAGCAATAGTTCAACTAAACCTAAATTCTGTAATCCCCACTTGTAAATTCCCCCTGATAACTGAAAAGGAAATTATTTTCGGTCGCGTAATGTGTCCATGTGGTGTGCAGGAAAACATAATAACAAATACTCTTTCCCTCTTAGCTGTGATTATTCGAAGATAACAAATGAAAACAACGAAAACTTTGGCGCGTACTGTGGTATGAAAACTGGCCGAAGCGTTTCTATCATTGGAGACTTGGCAGTGATAACATTTCACTCAGACTTCAGCATTGAAAGAAGGGGATTTCTGGTATTTCTTACCTTTATTCCAGTCGGTAAGTACAACATATGGAACTAAATACCTGCATGACTAGCCAGCTATGGAGACCTAAATAATCTCAGAATACGTTACCGTAGGGTGTCGTAAATTTTTTGTGAAGCACGGTGCTGGTGTCGTTAAATTCTAATTCTTCGACCTCTTCACACTAGTTTCCACTAAGTGCTTTTGGCGAATCATTGGAGGGAAACCTAAATAATCTCAGAATACGTTACCGTAGGGTGTCGTAAATTTTTTGTGAAGCACGGTGCTGGTGTCGTTAAATTCTAATTCTTCGACCTCTTCACACTAGTTTCCACTAAGTGCTTTTGGCGAATCATTGGAGGGAAACCTACGTGAAATAGAGTTGAAGATTTATCCACGCATCAGTCCGCTCTTACTTCAGCCTATCTGCCTGCCTGTCTGTCTGTCTGTCTGTCTGTCTGTCTGTCTGTCTGTCTGTCTGTCTGTCTGCTGGCCGACTGTATCTGTCTGTTTAGGTCTGTTGTTTGCTGCTATTTCAAAAAACAGTTACCCTGAGAACTTCGGCATCATTCCAAAGCGATTTACAGAGGTTCTGAAATATGTAAATGTATTAAATGGTATCTCGATACGATGTACATATTTCACAAAATCTGACACATTGTAACTTGTATAACAACAATTTTTTTATTATTATTTTAATAGCTTTACCCAAGATAACATCGCCTGCTCCAGTTGTGCGATCATTACTTTACTTCAGACTCACGTGTTCAGCCACTGGAAGTCATCCGATATACACAGCGATAATAAGGAAATCTGCCACACTAATCAACACCACAAATACAGCAACCATTACGTTATATGAGGAAGGAAACTACACTTGCGTAGCCACCAACAGACATGGAACTGACGTGAGAAACTTTTTAGTCATCTTTAACGGTAAGACGTTTTGGACAGAAAACAAGTCTTTTTAAAGGTTAGGAGGACAGGTTCGTTTTAGATTTACCTTATGGAAAGGTTTGCACGAAACAGCTACATTTCATTTACGTTAATATTTAATTCTCACCTGTCTCCTGCACCTGTCTCATACTGCTAGGATCAGCAATGTGGAAAGCATCAAGTGTGTAACAAATAATAAAGATGTAGCAAACGCACCAGCAATATAACTTAAAATTCAACGTAAATTTATTCTTGTGGACGTAACTTAATTACCAGTGGTTTCTAGGACAAATAAAGAAATATATTACAGTAAGAACAGAAATAACAGCATACAACAAAGGAAATACTAGAAGACAAACGAAGGAAACGATATGTACCTGACGATTTGGACACGCGGCGAAACGAAGGACGACAAACGAACGTAGCTTCTTAGATATAAACGAATCTTTCCGTGAAGAAACAATATGCATAAAACCCGCGAAAAGGTGACTTAATATACACGGTAGACTGAGCCGAGTAATACGTAATCGCGGTAGACTGGCCTAGGGATAAGATTGGTTTCTACAAAAGATGATCAGTGGTTTGTTTTATTATTGTATGATTTACTTGGGAAATTTTATTCCTCGCGAAGTGAGGCCGAAGGCCGAGCGTAGCGGGGTGTATAATTTTGTCCCTCAAAGGGCTCAGGCGGGATGAAATCTCGTGTGGAAGTTTACGGTCATATATATTTGTGAGCTTGGTGTCTGGCGGAAATGACGTCACACGGCCGCGCGCTGGTGGCCTATTGGTAAGGCGTCGAACTTGAAATCAGATCTTCGGGACTGAGGACGGGGGTTCGAATCCGGCTAGGGTTTTTTTTTTTTTTTTTTTTTTTTCTTTTTTTTGTGGGTTCGAATCCTGAGCCTTTCATTTTTATCGTTTTTCTTTTCGGATTAAAATAACACTGATTTCCACATAATACTCCCTCAACGCCTATTCAGGCTATAAACTGCTGGTGTAGAAAACTGTTCATTGTTGTATGAAAATTTGCCATTTCGTTCTGAACCCATTGTTGCTGATGTCAAGACTGATCGGGATTTCTCCATCCATTGGAAAGATAATCATCTCTGTTTAGTTCCTGTTGCTGTTGCTGTAATTGTTGTTGTGTCACTATTTTCTCGAGCAGACTGTAATCGAATATTTCTCTCCTCCTTGGATTCTAATTGTAAGCTCGCTGCATCCCTTCCCTTCTTAATTGTAATCTATCCTGTAGCTGTTCAGTTGCTATTCTACTAAAAGTCTGTCTGTATAATTTTGTCTCAGTAATTGTAATCTGTTTCGCTCTTCGTTGCGGGACGCGAATGAGAGGCGGCTGTATTCGCCGCTACTGTAATCGTGCAGTTCGTTGTTGTTCAGTTTCTGTTTGTATTCTGTCTGCTGTATTTTGTCGAAGTCTCTGTACTCGTGCAGTTTGTTGTTGTTCAGTTTCTGTTTGTATTCTGTCTGCTGTATTCTGTCCGTTACTAGGCAACAATAACCCAGAGCTTCGCGAGGCCCTGCGAGTCACGTATTACTAGTTTTAGTAACTGAAAAGCTTTATAAATCACGGTGGTTGAAGTCAAGTGATTTTATCATGCAAGTGCAGTTTTTTGGTGAAATTGCTAAGCTGTGAAGTAATTTATTTACTAAATTACTGTTTTCAGATTGTGGACCTTATTGTCAAGACTCATCTTCTTCGAGTCCAGATTTGGGTAATGTTCTTGAATGTACCGAAAATATGGCGCCACTTGAAGTACTTATTAAATGCACGCCATTTTCTAATAGGATGTACGTTTATTAATCTGATGAAAAATAACGTCTTAACCTATTTATGTGTAGTGATGTTGTTTTAATCAAATCTGTTAATTAAAGTCATCGCTGTAGCTGTTCAGTCCGAATTGGACTCCCGCCAATGATTACCGTACAATTTGATTTTGGCATGTAGATGAAATGCAGGTTTGCAGTTTTGGCCTTATGCATGCAATAATGCGACATGTGCGGGCCAATATGTTACAACTGTCTGCACACAAGCTGGGTTTCAGTTCAATGTTACAACTCTTCAGTATTAATACATTTTAATGAATGACAAAGGAAACAGAATCAAACTTGTGAAAGTACCCGTTACAAAGCAGGGGTGAAGAAATACAAAATTTCACAGTCCGTGAAATTGTGAGGCGCTCTAAATTAAAAAGAAACCATCTAACACAGACGCATTAGTTTTGTAAATAAATAATATAAATGAAATATTCGATTCTATTTAAGATGATAGCTTCAACCTTTGGCTTTAGAAGATAATACAAACCTCAGCCTTATTAATTATATCTCAACCTCATCGAGTAATTGTTTCAAAATTATCTCACTTGTGAAACCTTTCCACAGAGATTTCTCTGGGAAGGCTATTACGTCTTTACGCTATGGGATTTTCAATAACTTTTCTAAACTGACAAGTCTGTAAGTGAAGAGATCTTATTCGAATCCCGGGGGGGGTGGTACTCAAAAACGTTTTGTACGGGGAGGCCCCGCCCCAAGTTCTAACCCCTTACCCTTTTATAGACCATATTTGACAGAAATTGTACCCCTTTCGTATACCTTTAACTGAAAAAAGGTACCCCTTTCATATACCTAAGCGACATGGCGTGGACTTAAAATAGGACGTTTTCTTGTCGTTTTTATGTAGCGCTTAATAAATTAAAATAATACAGCCATAAATTGCGTCTGTTCGAAATATTTTAATTAAAGGCCCTTTTAAATAGCCAAATGACATATTTCCATACCCTTTCATATACTTAAAACTCGTGAAATCCCTACCCTTTTATATACCTGAAGCCTGAAAAAGGTACCCCTTTCGGGCGGAGCCTCCCCGTATAGGCCGTTATAGGGAGTACCCCCCCCCCCGGGGGGGGTACTCTTGAAAGCCTTTGTGTACTGGTGATTTTGTGCTAAGTGTCAGTGGGAGGAAAAAGGAAAGGAGGAGGACTGATTAAGTACGCCTACTTCTTTTAGCCTCAACAACGAAGTGACCTTTGGTAATTTAACTTATATGATACTTAAAGGGGTGTGTGCAATTTGAAGGGATTCATCATTGCCTATTTTGGCAATAATGCGCATGATAAAACGCATGTGCACTTTAGCTCGATGTCGATTAAATCGCCAAGGTATTCCAACAAACCTAAAACAAAACTAGGATGTTATGAAATTATGAAATACACTTGTAAAGTGAAAAGTAGGTAAAGCGCAGCCTAGTCCCTAGGCGTTCTCCTCCTCTCTCGGGCGAGCGCGAGGTCCACGTAAGGGCCTGGGAACGGGTTAGCGTGGGTAAAGCGCACTATTCATGCACACTATTTGGGTTGAGCCGCCACTCAAAAATACTGTAGCCATGGAAACGTCTAGTTGCATTTTCAGATATGTGGTTAATATCTTGCATATATCAACTAGTTTTTGTTGTGGACTGCTGTCGCTGGTTTTCCTGTTTCCATTATTTTGTGAATTATTCTGAATGCGAATAAAATGTTGCATTTCTGGATCCTTTTATAGAGATTTAGCTTGGAATGCTATTGCTGCCCTATCTGATGGAACCTTTAACAACCTGGCAACTATAATAGTACTGTAAGTAAAATGAAGTATTTCAACATACGACAGTAACTTATTCAAGTCAGCTGTAAAGCTCTTATATAGCAAGTACGTGTACATAGAATCCAAAATTTGAGAGAAAAATACAAACTTTATATATAAAATTACTCAGAGAAATTTCCTTCCAACCTGACAAGCCTAAAAGTACTGTAAATAAAAAGTAGTACCTCCAATACGAAGTTGTTCACCAGCAAACATCATATGTGACATATTCAAAAAAAAGTAAAGCCAAGCTCATAATGTTCATAAATAATTTATTAATTTGAACCCTTTGAGACATATTTTCCCCATAAGAACATGTAGATAGCCTATAGCCTTTGGTACACAACAAGATCTACTGATTATAATTTCAAATGACGTCAAATCATGTTGTAAATTCCTCCATTCTGAATCCTTCATATTTGAATCTACTCATGACTTCAGGAAAAAGCACAAATGGCTATAGTGGTACCATGAATTTACTTTAGATCAATGTGCAACAGTGAAAGTGGCCGTGAAATTAAAATTTTGGGTTAATCTAGATGTAAAAAGTCCATCAGCTGATGAACATCAACTTTGCATTCATTTGAACTGCACGCGCGCCTCTTTGTGCGCGCGCTGAACGTTATTTTCAAATGCTAGTTTTGTCGCTTTTTCCTTTGCAACGTTATTCACCACCGAAGAAGGGCTTCATGAATTGTTTTTGCGCGCGCTGTCTTTGCGGCACAATGTCATTGTGACGTTGCTGTGACGCAATTAATTGCTTTCTAATGTCTAATCACATGAGATCGAGGCCAACTTGCCACATACCGACATACATACATACAACGAAACATAGAACCACTTTCGCTTGCGCGTTCACAGGACAACCACGGGACCACAGGCCACCACAAGATCAGGACTCCATTGTCGTGTCAACGTACAAATCGTGGACAATCATTTGTTGCATCGAGTTTGTGATGAATATACAGCTTTGGAACGTTTTAGCATCCTAGAGATAAAACTCTTTACAATTTTATAAAACGTCTTAGAAAAAAACGGGGGGACATCGGCGCGCAAGTGTTAATAATCGCTTAAAATGAGCATGAATCAGGTTAAGGAATTATTTAATGACTTATATAGTGATTTATCTTCCAATGCTATAACATCACTACCCCCAGGAGTGTTCAATAACCTGAAGAGTCTGAAGTGGCTGTAAGTAAAACATACACACTGCAAGTGTAGATTCACTAAAAGGAAATATAGGAGCTGATTAGTGGGAGGGAATTCATTTGGTTAATATCGAGAAAACTTGGACACTGGATGTTTGTTATTTCTTGCACTTTTTTTAATATTATTTTAGCTATAGGAATTTTTGTCTTTTTATATTAATTGTAATTTTTTAGCTTTAGGAATTTTTCTCTTTGTCTTTTATATCAAATTGTACTTTTTTATGTTAGCTATAGCTAAGGATTTTTGTCTTTTTATATTAATTGTAAGTTTTAAGCTTTAGGAGTTTTTCTTTTTGTCTTTTATATCGAATTGTAATTTGTTTTATATTTAGTTAGTATTAACAGGTGAAGAGCCATGTAATATGGATATACTGTTAATAAACCATTATTATTATTATATTATTATTATTATCATTATTATTATTATTATTATTATTACTATTATTATTATTAAATGAAAGCTGCAGTCTTGAACTAAAATAGCAAAATCATTTTTTCATGAATGATAATGTTTTCTGATTCTTGAGAGAAACATGGTTATGCAATGGTTAGTGCATAACATTACAGGAGAGACGTTCAACATACTTTGACTAACGTTATTTTTTCTGACCATTGTACATTGTATGTTTTCATAAAAAAATAATATTTTTTCTATAAGCAGAGAGAAGTCCTCCTGCAATGACACACTTTCCACCCTCTTGTGTCAAACCACGTGTGCAGGATCCGTGTGTAGTTTGACTGGTCATTTCGTTTATTGGTAATAGTTCCATGATAACCGTCACAAATATAGACACTCTTAGTTAACCATCACGAATATAGTCATCTGTAGTACCGATAGTACCAACAGTAACCGTAGTACCAATAGTACCTGTAGCACCAAAAGTACCTTTAGTTCCTATAGTACCTGTAGTACTAATAGTACCTGTAGTACCTGTAGTACTAGTAGTAACCGTAGTACCCGTAGTACTTGTAGTACCAGTAGGACCTGTAGTACCAGTAGTACCAGTGGTACCAGTGGTACCAGTAGTACCTGTAGTACCCGTAGTATTAGAAGTACCTGTAGTACCAGTAGTACCTGTAGTACCTGTAGCACCTGTAGTACCTGTAGTACCAGTAGTACCTGTAGTACCTGTAGTACCAGTAGTACCTGACGGTTATCATGTAACCATTACCAGTTGATTCGAGCTGTTTGTCCGACTAATTGTCCGGAGAGGCATAAAGACAACAGGCATAAATGCAACATGCTCTATTACGATCGAATCATAAAGCTCACAACCTTGGGCACACTACCGCCAGTCAGCGGTCTCTTGGGAGTTTACTGCATAACCCAAACCCCCACTCTCGCTTTCTATATCACAATTGAAGCTTTCCTTAACCAACCTAAACCTCACCCCTACTCCTGTTCTCATCCTCTTATTCATTTTTCCCGCAAGCCCTTGCTTTCACCCTCCTTCTCATCCTTTTGCTTTTAATACAGGTATTTGTCTAGAAACGCCATAGCATCTTTACCATACAGTTTGTTTAACGCTCTAACCCGTCTTACTCGTCTGTAAGTGAAATGTGTTCAATAACTTTGTTTGTACAGTTATAAAAAGTGAAACTAAAATGATTGCCTTCACCCAAGAAACTGTTACTTTTGACCCTCTCACTTACTACATTATTCCTTTTTCAGGAGTTTTTCTTCAAACGCCATTACATTTCTACCAAATGGGGTCTTTAACAACCTGACAAAATTATATTTTCTGTAAGCAAAATCGAGGTTATCCAGCGTAAATAATAGACTTGTAAATTTGAGAATTTCAGAACATTATAAGTACCCAGTATACACGATGCTGTTCAAGAAATACGTGCCATTTTTATACAAATATGCACATCTCCATACTTTATCTCACAGGTAGGACCATTCTGAAGGGTTAGCTCTTAAATCCTCCATTCTATTTTGGAACTTTTCGGGTTAACTTTGGGAATATATCTTCGGGTTTTTTTATATTTTTTAATTACTGAGGTTATTAAATGGTATTAAACCATCCACTGTTTTATAAAGAGGTTATCCTTATCTTAACCATTTATATTTTAAAATTATAATAAGCGAACATGTCAAATGAAAGTTTTTTGTCATTCCAATTATTTTATGAATTTTTTTTTGCAGTGACCTCTCTTTAAACAATATCACATTACTACATGAAAGGGTTTTTGACGGACTGACAGAACTGAAAAGTCTGTAAGTTAAGCACTTGCAGCATACCAAATACATAAAAGAGGACCACCGTTGAACTATGTCGTCCAGACAATTTTCACGTTGAACAAAAGACGTGTTATTTAAACAAAAGAATACTATTTGAAAGTTTCAAGTGTACTGTTACACTAAAACCTTTTCCCAAACGGGAGAATTTACATTTTGTTAGCATTAACCCTGCAAAGGAATAAAAAATAAAATACTTTTAATGTTGTGTAAATATTTTAATTTTAACATTAAATTTTTAAATCTTTCCAATTATTTTCATAACAATTTGTCATCAAACGCTCTGACATTTCTACCTAAAGGAGTGTTTAACAACCTGAAAAAGCTGCAAGATCTGTAAGTGCGGAACAGTCACATTTGAAAATATTACCATCGTCATTCCGTTACACTCGATCGCCAGACGACAATCACATTAGCCAAGTTAAAACTTTCACGCGAGGTTATTCAAGCCTTGTTTATATTGAACCAAAAAAGCTTTTATGTATCCTGTTCCTACTAGATTAAATGCTATGCATATAAACAAGTATGTATGTGTTGCTTTGGCGAAGCTCTGTTTGCTGGGATAATGAAAGGCAAGACTACCATTTGGCAAATTTTGGCCACGGGTGTGGCCGTTTATTTTGTATATCAAGGATAGAAAGCTTAAAATATGGAAACTTTAAACTATTATCCCAGCAAAGGTGAGGGAGAACCCGCCAACCCAAATCAACAACGACAGAACAGAGGGAGTGGAGGGAGGGGACAATTTTACATGACTAGTTGGAAGCCGGCCATGAGGGAAAGGGCGATGTAACCGCGCCTGCATAACCTAAGAGCCCACAAAAATGTGACCGGAAGTAATCGTTGGAGGGAATTGCACCGGAAGCTGGAAAAGACTGGTAAATAAACCCATTTATTTTTGCAAAATAAATATATTTTTCTGAACATATATTCTAGGCAATTGTAACATTCCAACGCAATTCGAGGGCGAAATAACTTGATTTTTATACAATATAAGCAGCGTGCAATTCATTACCATTCATCCTTATGGTGATAAAATAATCAAAAGTGTGCGATTTTTTTATAATTTAAGCGCTTTCATCTTTAATATTATTTTTAAAGTTTAAAGAAAACGAGATATGTTATATGATTAATTTCAGTCCTGTTACAACTCATTTATAGTGACTTTTCTGCAAACGCTATTACATCTTTACATAGTGAGGTGTTCATCTGACAAAGAAATCTTTTTTACCTGTGAGTACGCAAGACCTAGAACAGTACTCACAGCAGTCATGCATTCAGTTTAACTTTTCAGTATTATGCTTAAGATAATTGAATTTGAATGTTTCATTGCTAGCTATTTTTCTTTACTTCGGATAACTTTTTGACAGGCATTTTTCTACAAACAATATTCAATTTCTACCCGATGGATTGTTTGTCAAACTGATAAATCTGCGTGACCTGTAAGCGATATGTAGGATTCATGCACAGGAGAATTATACTCTTCTAGTAATTTTCATATTTTATCTTGGACGAGTCATGAGTAGCGATTTAAGTTAACAACTTCTTAACTGCTATCAGGAACGTTCAGAGCACCCTCAGGGAACTTTGTGGAGCCATATAATAATTATGGTCACTCGTCCATGTAATCTAAAAATATGACTTATGAAAAAGCTTTGCAACCTCACGTTTAACCGCCACTTTTTACGGCTGACAAAATCACGTGACAAGTTTCTGCACAAAAATAGAACATTATGTAACGAGTTTCTCAGTTTTAGGAATTAGCAATCAGGTTTGTTAATTTGAAAAGTTGAAGTACTGTAAGTTGAGAATGAAGTTTTTTTATTGTTGTGACGAACTTTATGTGGAAACATCAGACCAGATCGTCAATGAAGTTTGTAACATCAGCACTAAAAATATTATCGTTTAACTTACTTCACAGAGATATTTCAGCAAACAACATTTCACTTTTACCAGAAGGATTGCTTGCCACTATAAAAACTCTGGCACGGCTGTAAGAAGTTACAAAGTAACTCATTAAAAGACCATACTCAGGTTTCTATTATAACAATAGAGTGTCACGTTCCTCAGCAGTGTTTATTTAACAATGAGACGGCAATCTCGAGGTTTCTATTTAAACAGTAAAGTGTTTCTGTCGAGGAACTATCGGCTGATAGTTGCCCCGCGGAAATTTGAGGTTCTTAAAACAAATATTAGCCCGAAAAGCGAAGCTTTGAAGGCTTATATTCTAGTTTTAAGAACATCAAATTTCCAAGGGGCAACTTTTAGACCGATAGTTCCGAGACTAAAACGGTCTATCGTTTTCATTGTTCGCCACTAAATTTTCTTCCGCGCGCTCATTCAAAAACGAGCATCGAGAATTATTTTTTTACTTTTCAGGATAAAAAACTCAATTAAAAGCCGAAATTAAACAAACGAAGCAAAACCACACCAGAAACCCACTTAATGCAGTGAATTTGGTTGTTTGTTTTGTCTGCAGGTACGCTTGTTTACAAAAAAAAAGTCACGGGCGGGCAGTATCGATCCGGGCATTTTTCTTCGGCGGGCACTATGGGCTGATAGTGCCTTCCGACGAACGAACACTATCGCGTCACGTGATCAATTTAAACCAATCAGAATCTGAGAAAATTTAGTGGTGAACAATACTACCTGATAGTACGCCCATAGGTTTTCTATTAAACAATTAAGTGATTATTGTGGAATAATCCCGAGACGAAGTCACCTCGCGCGGGGTGAATATAGCCTCATAAGCTGAGCTTCTCGACCAATCAGAATGCTTCAATTCTTATAATCACCTCTGAAATTATACTAAGTAATAATAGTGCTCGCGCAAGATCGTACTAAGTGATCAGTTTTAGTCAATACCGATAAAAAGAATTCAATGGTCAACTGTAAGGGCTGATAGTTAACAAGAGGCGAAAAAGCAAGCCAAATGCAAGTTGAATATTTTTTTTTCAAGAAGTGCTTCTTTGTAATTGAAACTTCCATCCCTTCCAAATTTTAGATTTTCCTTCAAAATCTTCATTTATCATTTAAGAAGCTTTCAAAATCAATGGCTTTCAAATTCACTTAAAAAAAACTTCTTTTGCTACACGACGCAAAAATGGGTCATAGCGGTGCCGGGTAACCGAGTTTGCGCAGTAGTTTTCGAATAGTTGCTAAGAGCATAGCGAATAGCTTGACAAGGTTCATCGTTTTGTTCGCTTGTTTTTGGTCTTGACCGTGCACAAAACACAATAGCTATTTGCATTTTGTTTGCTTCTTTGAAGTTTGCAGGACATCAAAACAACAAACAGCAATAACGGTGACCAGTCTGGCAAAAGTAAAGTTTGCGAATTTATACTAAACTAAATAACTGAAATGGTTTACCAATTTTTTGGTTGTTAAATGTCAACTGTGACAATTTTTTCGCTTGTTATTCCACGCCGCCCCAACATTCTCAGTGACGTGAAACACCAGGTGAGAAATCTGGCTGAAAATGGAAAAAAACATCTCAGCGGCGTGAAACATCAAACGCAAAAACCGCCACTTTTCGAGTTTCGCACACAAGCAGTCATTGATATTTAAATCTTTTTGAGAAAAACAAAACTTTGGGTGGCGTCTTTCTTAGCAACGGTTGATTGACACAGACTTGCATTGCATTGTTAAATGTCAACTGTGACAATTTTTTCGCTTGTTATTCCACGCCGCCCCAACATTCTCAGTGACGTGAAACACTACGTGAGAAATCTGGCTGAAAATGCAAAAAAACATCTCAGCGGCGTGGAACATCAAACGAAAAAACCGCCACTTTTCGCATTTCACACGCATGCAGTCATTGATATTTAAAACTTTCTGAGAAAAACAAAACTTTGCGTGACGTCTTTCTTAGCAGTGGTTGATTGACAAAGACTTGCACGGTTGCCCGGCACTGCTATGTCTTCAAAGAAAAGTGTCGACTTTCTCCCCCCCCCCCCTCCCCCCACCTCCCTCTGTAACAAAACGTCACCCTCCGCGCGGACTGATCCGCGTAGTGTCTCGGATTGATTGTTGCTGAGCTGAGGATGATCGCACGTGATGATCACCTAAATTACTGATGATCGAAAGTAATTCGCGTTTGGTTTGGTTTTGCATTACTACGCATAGTGATTGGTTTAAATATCTCGTGCCACGTTTCAATTAATGCGAAGCAAAATAAAAACAAAAAAAAAACAAATCGAGACCCACGCTCACGCATTTGTTTCTTGCCAGCTATGGCTTCCAGTTATGATTGGTTCACTAAACTGTCAGTGTCATTCTTGATTGGCTCGAGTGATTATTCGTTTTGGTTTAACGACAGTCAGTCGAAAATCGCTTTATCAGCACGAAATAGTATTTTGGTGTGGAATCAAACGTCTCCTCAGCAGGGGGAGAATATAACTGACCACACATGGTAAGACAACCTATAACCTAAGGCAATAATCGCATGGCCTCAAGGTAAGCGGCCTAAATTATGGCCTAAATTATTATTAATAAAAACAATAAAAAACGTTCACTGGCTAAAAATATTAAAAACAATGAGCTTTCGGCTGTCGCTCTACAGCCTTCGACGGATAAAAAATTGAATACAAAATGGATAAAATATATACAAGAAAGGTGTGATAAAAAGAAAATAATGAAAAACAAAAGCGAGGTAAAAATGTGCTAATTAAGAGGCTATTTTTTAAAAAGAATACAATATTGGCTTGGAATGGGCTTTGAGTTATTGTCAGCATACTTAGTAGCAGAGGTGTGCCAAGCTTCCAAAGTTTTTCTAATACGAAAAGAGCCTTTGTCAATAACACTAGAGTTTTCAAAGTCTATGCGATGGTCGAATGACCACGCATGTTTCGCAATGTTTGAGCCATTCGCACAGGTTTTTACATTCCTGATATGTTCTTTTTATAAATTCATTTAAGCAACATTCACAGAAAGCCAACATGAGTGTGATAACGAGTTAATTTTTCTCCTTAACTGCTTTCCTTTTGTACTCTTTTTTGTGATGTTTTGTTATCCTCTTTTCAGGCGTCTATCTTCAAACAATATTCAACACCTTCCTCCTAAGCTGTTCCAATATACGCGAAGACTTACTTTCCTGTAAGTAAAACAACTGTAATATTAAAATTTGAACGTACATGGATAAATATTAACCCTTCAAAAAACTGCAGGAACAGTATTTCCAATCATATAAGGTATTCTCCTCTAAAACCGCTAAACAACTAGCGTGATGAACAGGCGATTGAGATTTTCTCATTTTTCTGTTTGTGAATATAGGCCTCAGAGTAGGGTGTCTTTCAGCCAAGCTGGTCAGCTTAGAATTTTAGAGAAAGTTTCAATATTTCGTCAGTAAACTTAATGAATTTACCTAAGAATTGTGTCAACATTAAAAGCCGTGAACTGCAATTTTGCGGACGCAGCGCACTTCAGAAATAGGTGAATTTTACCCTTTCGATCACCGTTGCCAAACCCGAATAAGTATGCTTCGTATGGCGATATTCAATTCTGGCTCGTAGAAAAGGAAAAATAATGAATTCGAGAATAATTTATTGTTTTTTATATATTTTTATGGACCAAACCCTTTTTACAGATAGAAAATTAAGAGAACATACTTTTGGTCGCGAAACCAACTGGACTGCTTTTAGCGGGACTGCCACTTAAATGAGTTTTGTGTCGATTTTACTGAGCAACATTAATTTAAATGCATTCTAAGGTGGTTAATAAATTAGTGACGATTTCATCATCATAATCGTTTATTAGCCACTTTTGAAATGAAATATTACAACAATAACTATAGTAGGTAGGGCTAGAAGACCTCTAGGAAACCCCCAGGCTTATAGGGGAGGCCACCTCGGTAAGCAATAAGTTAGTAATTTCGCTGTGAATGTGCAGGTCAATTCAGACTAATTTCATTAACAATTCAATCATTTTTTTCTTATTAAAAGTTGAAAAGTTAGTCGAACCAGTGATTGATTCTGGGAGAGAATTCGAAATTTTAATTAGGAACCTGGTAAAGTGTTGTAAACTGCTTGAGATTAGTACGACAGCATCATGATGTGGTCGATAACACTTGGCTATTCTTGTGTCATAACTGTGTATTTGACTACTTATAGGAAACAAACAGAGAAACATCGGAGGCAATAATTGGTTATGATAATAACACATAAATTGAGTTGTTCTTTTTAGGGTATTTCTAATGGTGCTAATGCGGCCAACGGCTTGTTTGTGCGCTCTCAAGATATAATTTTTTTTAATTGGTTAGTGACATCAGCGAGACAAGCTTCCCAGTTGATGAAAAAAGCCGGTTTTTTTGGGCGATGTTAAAATAATACAATAATGCGCGTAGAAATAATAAAGATGGTAAATTTTAAGCTCGGTAATAAATAATGAAGATGAAGTTTTCAACATGACACGAGCATAGGACAAAGAAAAATTCTGAGTCCCCGACGGGAATCGAACCCATGGCCTCCCAGATACCGGTTGGGCGCTCTAACCAACTGAGCTACGAGAGACTCGTTGTGAGCTGGGCCATTTACTAGGTTGATATGTGACACGCGTCCTGCATACTGCTAGGATAAGCAATGTCAATACTAACTCCCTTTTTTTATCTGCAGATATCTTTCTTATAACGAAATACGATACTTACCAAATGGGTTGTTTTGCTGTATGAAAGATTTAATCTCTCTGTAAATATATAACAAGTATATTTTTATCGTATGTCTAACATCTACTAATAAATAATGAATATGAAGTTTTCAACATGACACGAGCATAGGACAAAGAAAAATTCTGAGTCTCCGACGGGAATCGAACCCATGGCCTCTCAGATACCGGTTGGGCGCTCTAACCAACTGAGCTACGAGAGACTCGTTGTGAGCTAGGCCATTTACTAGGTTGATATGTGACACGCGTCCTGCATACTGCTAGGATAAGCAATGTCAATACTAACTCCCTTTTTTATCTGCAGAAATCTTTCTTATTACGAAATACGATACTTACCAAATGGGTTGTTTGTTACTGTTTGATAATTCATTTTTGCTTCACCATGACCAGAGTGGCCCGCAGTGCAAATTTCCATTTATTTAACATATTTTTTTTCTAGCAGTTTTTTGTAGTATTTAACTGAGATAAATTTAACCTGAATAGCTGTGGCTGAATAAACATTTAACATAGTGCGGAGAGACTTCGGCTTCCGGGCCTGCATATTAATACGTTTTATACCGTAACAAAAGAAAAGATTAAGTTTCTTAATTTGTCATGGATTTTTCTTTGATTATTTTTGTTTCTTTGCAGGAACTTAGCATCAAATAAGATTCAAAACCTCACCACGATGCTATTCTCCCCTCTTACAGCTTTACAGTCACTGTACGTTTGACTTAATTTCAGGTTTATTAAGGACTGAGTTCACTTATTCTAGGCCTACTCTGGGACCCAAAATCGCCCAAAGTCGCCTAAAGTCGCCCTAAGTCACCTAAAGTCACCCTAAGTCGCTCTAAGGTGTTTTATAGATAGTATAGATATTTTCTGTAACAATGCTTTATGGTGTACCATGATGATTCCCATGTACATGTATACCACAACTGTACTTAGGTCGGTCACCTAAAATTGCCTAAAAGGTCACATAAAATTGCCCAAAGTCGCTCAAAATCGCCTTAAATCGCCCAAAATCGCCCGTAATTTGGACAAAATAAGCTAAAATCGCCTAAAGTCGCCCAAAGTTACGGCGACTTTGGGACAATCCAGAAATTAAGGGGGGTTGGCATATCTCTGTAAGTATGCACATTATTGCTGAGAACGTTTGCAAAGGACTTTATTATTATTGACTTAAGCTTCTTACGGAGGGTTAATTTGATTGTTGGATGTCACAATAACGTTCACAACACCGATGAAAGGTTTCGAACTACGATATTTTCTTGAGGCAAGGAAATGGTCAATTTAACCAAACCAGAAGAGATCGCTTTCTATCAGCAAATAACCAACTATGAAAGAAACAATCACATTCGAGGATCCCGTGTTTGTAATACATATACAAAGCAATACAATAGCATACCATACCATACAATTCAATACAATCGAATACAATACAATGCAGTGCAAAACCTGTTATTTATTCACGATATAAATTAAAGCTTTCGCATGTGGGTCGTGTTAATTAAAGGTGCTAATTACTAATTTTCAGCGGAGACATTTACTGGCTATAAGATACAAAGTACCGGTTTGATAATTCTACAGTAAGTCTTCCATATCTCGTAACAAGCAATTACTGGTACACAATTATTGATAGTCAGCAATCATGAGCCCAAATACTAATTTGAGACTTTTTTGTCTACAGAGATCTTTCCTACAACAGGATTCAATACATACCAAATGAATTATTCGGAGAAAGGCTAGAGCTACTGTATGTGTCTAAATTATTTGGTTTATTATTAACTATTTTTATAGAAACATTCTTGACACTTGTAAACAAATAGTTATATTATTGTAAATCAATTCCACTTTTGTCTGTGATTAACGTAACGGCTGATTTCTGCAAGGATAAGGTCCGTTTGCCATCATTAGTAGTATAGAGTTCACCAAGATAAGCCCTGTTTCGGATTTCCTGAATACTGATTTGAATTCCCGCATATTCATTCGTATTTCATGCATACTTATTTGGATTCCCGGCATACTAATTTTCATTTCCCCATACTATTTTTTTTTTTTTGGATTTCCTGCACATTAATCAGTACTTTCCTGCCCTGGGGGGGGTACTCCCATAAATTTCGGATAGGGGTGTGCCGCCAAGGTTCTTAAACACTGACCCTATTAAAGGATAAAGAAAGCGAAAATTGATACCCTTTTTAAGGCCCAAAACCGAAAAATGACACCCTATTCAAGGGGAGGAGAAGCGTTCCGTGACGACCCAAATAACGGCTAACCGCGCACGGCAAGACACAAAGCTTTATAAAATCGCTTTACTAATACCTGAACAGAAAATTCAGTTTTAAGATACCTTTTTTTTCGTTTAGCTGGGCGTTTATTTTAGCTAATTTTAGCGTATTTCAATGCTTACTTCATTACTATTACTACTTTTAAAACATCGAGAAACCTGTTGTTCGGGCTTTGTCCTTTTTTTGACTGAACGCGTGATGATATTTGCCGAGTTTGAATAAAGTATTTTTGTAAGAGATTTACGCATGTTGCTTTCTCGCAATTTTTTCATGAATATGGCTTGTAAGTAATCACAGATTTTTCTCAAAAAGTTTGGGATAAATAAGCACTCGTAAATTTTTTTAAAGACTTCAAATTGAGCTCGCCCTGCGGGCTCGTGCAATTTTGTTAGCGTTTGACATATTTACTCGTGCTTATTTATCCCTAATTGCACTCGAAATCATGTAATTACCTATACAAATTAGTATAAAAAGAACTGGCATTTTCTTCTCATTGCCACCACCTTCCTCATCTCTCCTCTATTCAAATGTTGTATTATTTGTTTCTCTTGTACCCGTCCTTGAAATTGTCCATGACGTAACCAGGCTAAGAAGGACACAAGTCTTAAAAGAAGCTGGAATTTCTTGGTAATAATAGCAAGAGTATGCTGTATTTCAATGCTTACGTTACGTATATATCACCTTTCTAATTACTTGATTCACTGATTAACAGATCTTTGCAGAATAACATGATTAACTCCATTTCAAACGAGACCTTTGTGAAATATCCTGAGCTTGCTTATCTGTACGTATTGCTTAATGAAACCGTCGGGGAGCGAAAAGAGGCTGCTGTATTCGCAGGCTAATCATGTGGTGACTATGAATGTCGCGACATAACTCTCTAATTTAAATTTCAGGTAAAATAACAGAAGCTAAGTGTAATATTTGCCAATGAGTATAGGTTATTCCGGGCATTTTTTTTTTGTTTCTCTAAACTTTTAGATTCCTAAGCGCGAACCGATTGAAGAACATTACACATTGAGCCTTCTTTTACCAAAATAGGGTTATGTGAGTATTAAGGAACAGTGGCAATTCAGTTTCTCTTTTAACTCAATGTATGCTTGATTGCATCATCTATCTATGATTCACAGCAGTACACATACAGAAGCACGTGCGTGTATGGGGGGGGGGGGGGGGGTTGGGGATGGGTGCGTTTGGATTTAACTGATGGTTAGAGAAACTAATTAATAAAACGAAATGAATGCGGTGCTAAAACAGAGATGAAATTTGCAAATGATCATGAGCAGTCACAGAAAGCTGTGCGTCATGATCTTAGCTTGCTGAAAAATCGACTAGCCAAGAGTCTGAACTGCTATTTACTGTGTCACGTGTTTGCTCAACTAACGAGTCTTGAGTTTCGACCGTGATAACTAATTTAGGCGTTGTCTATGTTACTTTTAAAATTTTATGCTGATTTGCTTTTAAGAATGTTATCGGATAATCCTATAACGACAATCGGTAAAGAGGCATTTAGGAAGGCTGACTATCTTCCACTGCAAGTGTAAGTTAATTATTACAGAAGATACATAATATTAGGGCCTGTTCGCACTACGCGAAATTCTGTTTGTTTTACAAAAAAATATGTCAACACAAAGCTTTTTTAAGTGCGAACGATTTTTTCACCCACCAAAATTTTCGCAAGTGCCACCAAACTTCAAAGATGCCGTCGACTACCTTTGGAGGCCGTGAATTTTTTGTCAGGCGAGAAAACCTTTTGCTCCTTGACAGCTAATTAACCTTCATCGAGTCATCAAATGCCAAAATTGATTCTAAGCAAATCAATGTTTATGCCGCTATTTTATAGCGGTAGCTTTTAGAAAACATGAATTATAGCTAGAGGAGAGAAACGCCGATTCCCATTCGTTTTTACCGAATGCATCCTTTCCAGTTGTTCAACTCTGCCTAAACTATATATATGGCTACCAATGCCACTCTTAGGCGGGCAAGAAACGGTCACAGCACTGTCAGCTTATGCTAGCGAGTTTACAATTCTCAACTCGCTATCCAGCAGCAGTTCTTCCAATTTTTTTTGTTAACGCCAAATCAAATTTTTCGTCCAAGTGCGAACAGGCCCTTATTATATAAATTGCAGTGGTATAGCGAGTGGTAGCAAATCGATAAATATGGTATCTCACATGTGTGGATGAAAATGATATCCACACATGTGTGATATCATTTTTGACCAATCAGCTCGCAGTGTTTGCCATGTTTGAATGCTCAATGAGCCAAAGTTTGTCCTCTAAAGATCTTCGGATCTTCACCGGCAATCTTCGATAATCTGCGGAAATCTTCGAAAATCTTCGGAAAATGTTCGGAAACATTTGTACGAACTTAGGATAACATTTTAAAAATCTACGGCAATCTTCGGAAAATCGTCAAAAACTTCGAAATTAGTAGGTTTATATAATAAACAGAATAATACATGGTAGCGAGGAATCGAATTGAGCACTCGTACAACTGTATCATTCTCGTCCCGATAGCTCTTATCGCTTCTCTAAGCCGGCGCAGCCTTGGCACGAGAAACGAAGGGCTCTGGGGACATAGAATTTTTGAATTAATTCGGATTTTTCTAGTTGAAACGAAGAATTCTTGAACGGAAGGTAAAAACGCAACGACTCCTCTGTACAATTTTTTGAAACATCATGACTGCATATATGAAGAACGGAATTCATGCGTTTTAGGACTTTGTTCTCGCACTGTAAGCTCACCTGAAAGAGCAAGTCTTGCTACTACGCTATATTGAAAGGTAAACGCTACGCAAATTAACAACTCAGTTAAAGGTCATTCTCCTCAATAATGTATATTAAATGCGTGACTCTTCAAATAGTGTAAAAATATACATAACGATAACTTACGTGTACCACTTACTGGTACACACGTAGGGTCAAAGCAGCTATCCAAATAAGGCTTCATCCTGATCAACATAGATGGTGGAAACGTAGTTCCAGAAGCTTGGATACCTACGATCAAAAAGCACAACACCCGACGAACGACAAAGCTGAGCGTTTTCGTATGACGTCACGGCAGCCATGTTGGTATATCAAGCCATTCCTCCGGGAATTAAACTCTATTTTTAAAAATAATCTTTTTGTCTGTAAACCAATATGGCAGCTGGTCACGTGAGATACGCTCTATGAGGGAACAACATCTAATAGTCGGAATAATAATAAGAATCGAAATGCACCAATAGCAATGAACTAACATGCTACAAATGGCGGCACGTAAACAAACGACTTTTATTTATTTAT
This sequence comes from Oculina patagonica, assembly GCF_052425735.1. NCBI lineage: Eukaryota > Metazoa > Cnidaria > Anthozoa > Scleractinia > Oculinidae > Oculina > Oculina patagonica. The sequence continues at coordinate 29,799,939 of NC_135762.1, forward strand.
TTATTTATTTATTTGTTTGTTTGTTTATCTATTTATTTATTGTTTGATTGATTTTTTTATTCATGTTGCGCTATTTCCAGAATATACACATAAAACTAATACTTATCTACTTTTCTCTTTCTGGCAGATATTTACTCCGGACGAGACTAAAGATATTAAGCCTAGAGTCCTTTGTCAACTTCCATGGTCATAATATTCAAATGTAATGTGTACTAATTTTGATGTATACTGCAGTTATGTATACATATATCTTGTTAACCAAGCGAGGGAGAGGATATGGCAGCTGCGAGGCTTGATAAATATCCTTTACCTTTCACCTCCACCTCGGTGAAAAGGTGTTAAATACACACAAGCGATGCTAAAATTGCTTTTTTTGTCTCAGGTTTATTAGAAATAGAATGGTTGGAACATTGAAGAACACAGAAGGCAGTATAATATATCTGTTAGTGCCTTAATAATTATTCAGACAGACCTATCATGGGCACTCATCGAGAATATAGTTCAAAACCCTTTAAATATAGCACCGTTGAACGTATTTTAGTATTTAAACGGTAGATATAGGCATATTTTTATCCCCTAAAATTTTTTTATCTGTTCGGATTTCCTAGCTGAAAGTCTAGTGATCCGAAAGTTATAGGGTTCAAAACTTACCTTTTCGAAAAAATTCCAGCCAGAGAAAGGCTCCCGAAAATTCTAGGTGACCTTTTTAGAGTAAAAATCCGTTAAAAATGAACAATTATACCATTTTTTAGATATTCGAAAATTCTAGGAAAGGCAGGCAAGCAAAAAAATTTACAATGAATGTTCCGAAAATTCTAGATCTCAAATCAGATATTTTAACGAAATATTCCGTTGGGTGCCCCTGACCTATTTTCTTAGGGCATCTGTACGCTGTAGACACAATCATTAATATACGTAGGGTCACTGTTTCCACCGGTAAAGAAAGCTATATTTTGTGCGATACATGTCAAGACAAATCATTGCTCGGTTTCCTGGGCACTATTAACACAATATTAACGATGGTCACCCAGTGAACTTTCACCGAGAATTTCACAGTTTCAAAGTGTAAAACTGCATGACAATTTTTTCTTTGCCGAAATATGAAGTGGACGCTCTGGATCATTTTGTTAAATCCGGTATTTGCCTATTTACATGTCCTTATTACCTGGTATCACTATCATACAAATATATGACAAATAGATCACGACTTAACACATATAATTACTTTTCCTAGAAATTCTCTTGGTTCCGATGCAGATGCTATCAAACTAAGTTGCAGGTGCACTGCAGGACAGGAGGCATTAATTTCCGCCTTATTAGCATCAGGCTTCCAAAGATTTTCCACCAATCACACCTATTATGATACACTTCTTCTACCATGTCCGGTGGGAACATTTTCAAACTCTTCCTCAAAAGGCCAACATGGTTGTACACAGTGCCCTCCAGGTAACTCTGCCAATCAGTGCAACGAAGTCAATGGCTAAACAGGCTGAAGATCAAATACTTTTCTTTGTGTATTCATTAATATATTCAGCTAACCTAGGGAATTACCTAGTCTTCTCAAACTCATTGATAATTCATCAAGTTAAACCAAAGGAAATTATTACCGTGACGGTGGTTTGGAACCCCGATCTTAATTAGCATAGATTTTTACGATTTTATTTCTCCGTTTACTCCGTAGTTTTTGTTTCGATTGAGAAGATATATCAAACACTCGAGACAGTGTTTCATCGGCTATCCAAACACCTCGAATTTCGTCAAAAATACCACGCTGCGCGTCGTATTTTCAACTCTCTTCGCGGTGTTTGGATATCCCGATGAAACACTGCCTCTCGTGTTTGATATATTACTTCAAATGCAGTTTAACCTCATCATTGCACGATTCTGTAAATGAAAAATAGCATTTAATAGAAAAATCTTTTGGTCTCGGTTGACCTTCTTCCATCTCAAGATGGAAGGCAAGACAAGCTGTGAACAGTAAAACGTGTTTAGCGATTAAGATATGACACAATAACAAGGCAGATACAACGACAAAATAACGAGGTTTAATTTCAGGAGTTTTCACTGGTTTTTGGACTAAAGAGATGGTGAATCCCATGAAAAAACATGAAATTTGCAATGAAAATCATCTTAACATCTTTCGATTTGTGGCTGAAAACATGACTGAAACATTTTTCCCGGAAGAAGTCTCATTTGATACGAAACGCGTCGGAAATAAAAGAAGAAGAATTTACAACTACGGAGGTTCTCATATATGCTGTTCGCTAAGTGAAACCTTATAAAAAATTAAAAAATATAAAAAGCTTTTACTGTTTTTGTTTTGCATTAAAGAGTACTTGAGTAAATGACAGTGTTTCCTTTTTCAGGAGGGTTTTACTCCGACATGTTCGGCTATGTAGCCGAAAGCTGCATGAAATTCCCAAACGGTTCTTTCGTTGCATATGATAAAGCACCAGGAACACGTCTTCAAGATTGCAAGGCTTGTCCTGAAGGTAATCATTTACTTGGCCAAAGGCAAAGGAAAAATTGATTTGCAAAACACTGGCAAGTAACGATAATTCTGCAGTAAGCGAGTTCAATGGCTGTCGCATATCGATTGAACACTGACTTTAAATTTGTGGTGTGTTTTTAAAAGTAATGCAACTACGAAGAATTATTAGCAGCAGTGGTGCAGAACACGGTAATAGCAAAAATGGCGGCAGTTTATTTTTTTTCTGGGCGATGTTGTGGTCTCTCAACCATTAACAATGAAGAGAATAAGAATGATCTAGTCTTAATGATCAATCTTAATCATAAGATTTATTGAAAATCTCACTTCTGTTCTAGTATTAAGGTGAAACCAGAAGGATAAAGCTAAGAATGAAGTGGCCTCAATAAAAAACAATAAAGATTTGCACTGTGATTGGGACCTGTCGTTTCCTTACTAAATAACCTGGGATTCATTGAAAAGATATAAATTTCTTACGCTTTTTCTCCCACAGGGACAGAAACTGATTTCTTCGCTGGGCACCGCGCTAAATGCTTGATAGGATTCTATCGAACTCATCTGTTCAAGAAATGTCACAAATGTGGACTAGGACTGGAATGCAAAGAGGATTATGTTTCATTGAAATCTGGATATTGGTGGAAATGGAGAAATGAAACATACAGAGACCGCTACAGAAGTTTTCAGGCGAATTTGTTGGCATCTTCACCAGCACTGGATAGTTTCAGCGTACAATATCCTTTCCCTTTGCCAACACCTTATATGTGCCCAATAGATGGATCTTGCAAGGGTGGTTTGGATTCCCCGTGTGAGAATGGTTACAAAGGTCCTCTCTGTCGGGTTTGCAGCTCAGGATACTTTAAGCAATTGCAAACATGCAAAAAATGTCCATCGAAAAAGTTGATGGCGGGGCAGTTGTCGGTCATTGCAGTCATTTTATTGATAATCGCGGCCTCCTTGGTGTGGACGAGCAAAAGGAAGATAAACAAGGGACAAGGCAATTTTGTAATGGACCTGTTTTTATCCAAACTTAAGATCGTTATTGGCTTCTATCAAGTCACTTACGGTGTACTGGAAGCGTTCTCGTATATAAAATGGCCAGATTCCCTGCAAGTCATTGGCAAGTATTCAGAAATACTCCAACTGAATATACTTCAGATAGCCCCCTCTCACTGCCTTTTTCCAGGGTTACCCGCCGATGCCTTTGGAAATTTGTTTGCGATGATGGCAATAAATGCTGCTGTTGTTGGATTTTCTGCTGCCGCTTACAGAGTACGAAAAGTGGTCATTTCAAGAAATGAGAGCGTGGACGACGAAGTAAAGTCACAAGAAATCTCACAGACGAAAAAGCTTGTGTATAAAAATTTATTCTTCTTCCTGTACGTGACGTACCTAAGCACGTGTTCCAAGACCGCCAATGTCCTGCCATTTGCTTGTCGAAGAATTTGCCGAGATGAAAAAGACGAGATTTGTAACAAGTACTTGAAAGCAGACTACAGCATCCAGTGCGATGTTCCAACGTACAACAAGTTGGTTATCGTAGCGTACGTTTCCTGTGCCTATCTCGTTGCTCTACCTGCCGCTTCTTTCGTTGCCATTTGGAGACAACGAAGAGTTATGTTAGCACCAAGAGCCGCCCAAACGTCTCAGCGTCCAGGCTTTAGTGCAGAAATGATGACAGCATTGCGCTTTCTTTTCGAAAACTATAAACCTTGTTCATGGTATTGGGAATTGGTTGAAATGTCACGTAAAGTAATCCTTACATCTGGTTTGATTCTTGTGGGCCAAGAGAGCAGGTCTTATATTGGCTTGGCATGGGTGACGGCTGGGATGTATGGGATGCTTTTTTCTTGGATCAAACCCATACAGGATGTGACCGAGAACAGATTAATGACGGTGTCGCTGTCCGTTACTGTTATCAACTTGGGTATTGGAGCTATCAGTAAAATTCCTGCTGAGAACATATCAGGCTCAAGCGACCCGTTCGTGGACGCAATCGTATTCAAGATATTGGTACTTCTAGCAAATACTTTGGTTATCGGCCTTGAAGTCGGTAAGATTCTACTTTTACTACGTATAAGATTAATTAATTGGTGAAAGCATTCTAAATGAATATATAGTAGATAATTAAAACTTCTTGGGAGTGCGTTCATTAGGTTTTGATTTCTTCCGTTAGTATTTGTTACATAAGTGATCGATTTTTGCGTACTCTGACTGGCTCGGACGCCTTCCCCCTATTCAGTTTGGTTTACAAAATTGGTACGCCGAGTGAAATGTATTACCCTAATAAGTACCGCATCGCGGTTAAGAAAGTAACTTTTGGAGAATGCCTAACAAAAAAATCTTCCACCTTATCCCAAACGCTGCCAAGTCAAGCTAACTATAAGTTGTAATTACTAACCGAATCTTGGATGAATCTGTCTCTCAACGAGCAATCCATTCATGGATTTTAAAATTACTACAAGTCCCTCCTCTCCCAACTAACATCACCCACATCGAGAGTATCCATATCTGGAAATTTCAACATTTTTTATTTGGAATTTAAGTGTAATTGGAGTATGTTGCTCGCAGCTAAGCTAGTGGGACGAACGTTTCACAAGCTGTTCTGTCAATGTCATGATAAGTCGTCCAAATAGTAGCCGGCCGAAACAGAAGAATTGTAAGTTATTCCAACAGGAAAATCAGACAAAACGTTAATCCTTATAAGCTCTTATAGTTATTTTGCATTTAATTACCAATGCAAATGGTTGTGCAAAAAATCCTAATAATTATTCTTATTGTTATTTTGCAAATGGTTCAGTTACAAATATCATAGCAAAAAAATATTACACAACATTTCTTTGCGTTCATAGTTATTTTCTAGTTCCTGTTTTCTTTCAGTTCAGTACGTCTTAAGCCTGTATCACTTCTTCAAGGAATGGCGCAAAAATCCGCAGTGGTCATTTTCTTGCTGCCTGGCTTTGCTTCTCACTCTAAACGCCTTGCCGAGAGAAATTAGTGGTTTAGCCGAAACGAATGTCCTTGAAAGCCAGCTGGATACAGGAGAGATTTCCGTGTCAACCATTCTCGCTGCTGTAAAGGACAGTGGAGCTATTGATGTCACTCTGGAAGAAGGCGAACAAGGTGACGATGTTACAGCAGAGACGCGTGGCAGTTCTCAAGACGCCAAATACGGTAACAAAAGAAGTCATCAAGGGACACAAGCAGATCCATATTTGCTTTCAATTGTTGATATCGTGGTTCATGAGCAAATTGAGAAGACGCGTGTGAACCCCTGTGAGTACAGGGGAACGGCATTATCTATTATTCGTTAACCATCACTTAAGTAAAATTGTGTCTAATTTTCATTAATCAAAACAATAGATTTGTTTTCTTCTTGTCACATATATATGTATTTTTGCCAGTGTCCCATTTGGTACATGAGACAAAACAATTGTTTTAGTTAACTAGGGTCATTTTTCTGCAGTCCGGGATTTTTGTGCATGCATGCGGACTATTCTTTTTAAGAAACAAATGTCTAGCTTATAGAAAGGAATAATAAGCAAAAAATATTTGAATCCTGAGAGACCATCAAACATGCATGTGACTGTTAAAAACATGACATCTAGCATTCAGATCAGGCTACATGACATTTAAGGCATCACGCTGATAAAAATATATACACTGGATTGTGTTCGAGAGTTCACAAATGAAATCATCTTTAAAACTGACGATAAGGATAAAAATATATGTTCGACTTTCTCCGGTGTTTGTGAGCTTTAACTTTAAAAATAACTGGATTTGTATTTTCAATTCCCTAAAGATTCTATATGAAAATGCTTACGAATTTGTTTTTTTTTTAGGTTTGGCATCTCGTAATCAGACTCGGATTTTGGAATCAGCAAAAGAGAAAGTACTGGATCCGGATAAGACATGATCAAGTGTCATGTAACATGTCTTGGTCATGGTATAATGCGCATGTAACCATTTGGAAAACGACGTTGATAATGACTTTACAATACTTAACTGTAGTTTCTAGTTCAACCTTGAACTGATAACAAATATTTGTAGCAGTAGGAGTATAGTATGAGTCAATGATGTCACACACTACTTAGTAATCATTATGTAGACCTTAATTTTAGGTCAAGATCGTCAGGATGTTATTCCCATGGGGATCAAAGGTAAAGGTTACTTTTAAGGTGGCTCGATCGGATTTTTGAGTGACGATACCTTTCAACTTTGAGCAACTTGTATGTCACCGTAAACAATCCAACTGAAAATCGATCAGCACAGCTGTACTAAAAGAAGATGAAAGTTTCGATTGAGATAAGTTTCGTCGAAATCGGAGTAACCATAGCAACATAATGACGTCACAACCCATTTTACACGAGACCGATTTTCTTCTAATAGAGGGATAATTTTGAAAAAAGGCTTCTAGATCTTGGATTTGACATAGTTTTCTCAAGGTCTGCAAAATTTGAAGAATTTTTATGAGAGCGTTTTCGAGAAAATTTTGGATGAAGTTTTCAGGTGCTAAAATACAACAAAAACAAAGCAGTCTTAAAACATTATTGAGAAAACGTTCACAAGGCCCGATCAAGTAACATTTTGGCCTTAAATGAATCTTGTACTATCCAATTACCTTGGGAGAAAATCTCAGAGAAATCGTTTCATTTGATTTCTTGAAACATCGGCTTGAATATCAACTGGTATGAAGTTTTATTGCGCTCTTTTATCGAAAACGGGCCTTTGCTTACTAAAATGATCGCAAAATAAAAAGCGCTCGATAGATTTTTTTAAACTCGGCAGTCAAAAAGAGGAATATATATGTAATGAAATGTCCGATTTTCAAAATAATTGAAACATTCTAAGGCAGTTAATTTAAAGCCTTAACTCAGGTAAACATTGCGCTGTTTTTCACCCTACATCGGATTACTGCCTCATTATAAGTCTCTATTGTGTCGTGTCCCGTGCATTTGTAAATTTTATCACATCTTGAATATGTATAACAACTGCTTGTTTTCCGAAAACTGCACAGAAACAAGCTAATTTAACAAGCCAAAATACACTGACAACGAGGAATAGGCTAGTAAAGCATTTGTATTATCTTTAGTCTCCTAACAGTTTCAAGGCCAAGGCAGAATTGTCACAGAAATCTCCAGTAATAAATAATTAATAATTCATGATCTACTGGAATTTACAAATGCGCGCGGCTTGAGACAATGGAGACAGATAATGAGGCAGCGATCCGATGTAGGGTGAAAAACAGCGCAATGTTTACCTGAGTTAAGGCTTTAAATTAACTGCCTTAGAATGTTTCAATTATTTTGAAAATCGGACATTTCTTCACATATATATTCTTCTTTTTGACTGCCAAGTTTAAAAAAATTCTATCGAGCGCTTTTTATTTTGCGATCATTTTAGTAAGCGAAGGCCCGTTTTCGATAAAAGAGCGCAATAAAACTTTATACCAGTTGATATTCAAGCCGATGTTTCAAGAAATCAAATGAAACGATTTCTCTGAGATTTTCTCCCAAGGTAATTGGATAGTACAAGATTCACTTAAGGCCAAAATGTTACTTGATCGGGCCTTGTGAACGTTTTCTCAATAATGTTTTAAGACTGCTTTGTTTTTGTTGTATTTTAGCACCTGAAAACTTCATCCAAAATTTTCTCGAAAACGCTCTCATAAAAATTCTTCAAATTTTGCAGACCTTGAGAAAACTATGTCAAATCCAAGATCTAGAAGTCTTTTTTCAAAATTATCCCTCTATGAGAAGAAAATCGGTCTCGTGTAAAATGGGTGGTGACGTCATTATGTTGCTATGGTTACTCCGATTTCGACGAAACTTATCTCAATCGAAACTTTCATCTTCTTTTAGTACAGCTGTACTGATCGATTATTAGTTGGATTGTTTACGGTGACATACAAGTTGCTCAAAGTTGAAAGGTATCGTCACTCAAAAACCCGATCGAGCCACCTTAACATTGTATTCCTAGAATACGTCGTAAGTTATTTGCTTTTTTCTTTTAAAATAGTATACTTCGCAAATTAAGATCAAGTTTCTTTCTTATTGTTTGGTTTAGAGAACTTATTTTTAGGTTAAGCCAGCAAATGATTGAACATCTGTCCAAAAAGCAGCTGATTTCTTTTGCGTTCATTCAAATTTGCCATTTTATTAGTCAGTAAAAAAGTGTACTGAAATATGACTGTCCGTCGACTTCGAATTTTAACTTTTGTCGGCTTCTTAGAAGATTCGCTAACCTGGAGTTTTCACGTTTTAAAAAAAGACCACTGTGGACTTTTTTCAAAACAAACCTTCAGAAATCTGCTTCAATCTTCTCAGTGTTTCACTAAATGGGAAAATTTAGAAGAAAAAAAAACCCAGAAGATTGAAGCAGATTTCTGAAGGTTCTCTACGCGTATTTTGATTTCGGGTTAAGGTGGACTTTTTTCAAAACGTGAACGCTGACCATGTCCCTTTAATATAAAATATTTACATGTGTTATTGCGTCTTTTTGAGTCGTTTTAGAGGCGATTTAAATTAAGACGATTTACGTCGCAAGTTTTAAACATTACCTTGTCTGCCGCTTCGTAAATACGACTCGCCCATTTCATGTATACGTCTCAAGTTTCAATTATTGACTTTTGACTCTCCCCAGTAGACAGACAATAAATAATAGATAATAGACTTACTTTAGTCTTCAGTAACAAAAAAAGACAATTTTAAAATACAGACAACTATAATCTCGGCGTAATTAAAAAAAATATCTGAGTTAAGCTGATTGAAAGACACTTGAAGTTACCTAAATAGATATAGGTTCTCAAAATATTGTTGTTTGCCTTGCGATCTTTTTCCGTTCCTAGCTTGGCTAGTGCAACACTAAAAGTCGCTAGCTAGAATTTAGAACAGATTCTTTTCTAGTTACCAACAGTTGCATTTTCTTTCCTGTTCCGATAAAAAATCAATTGTTCACTAGAGCATTCCCTACCAAGTTCCTGTTAATAGTACTAACAGTAAAGATATTCCTTGCTCCATTGAAATTAATGAACAAAGCCCCTGGCAGGCGCCCAGCATTTTAGTTATTGGTAATTATGGAAAGGAGGGAGGCCAAGTCCTTAACGACCATAACTAGTCTCTCGAAACTGAAAGAACACGAAATAAATAAAAATATGATGTCGAATGAAACATATACGTGTCAACATTTAAAAACTTTCAAAAACGAGAACGGAATATAATTGGAGACTTAGCTTGGTTGGCTCAGAGACAGAGACTACATATTTCGCTTTCCATGCCCAAGATATTTCGGTTCCTGACGATCTTAAACTCGACACATGCAAAAGTGTTTCTGCATTCACATCAGAGGGAGTAGAAAATGTAATGCAACTACAAAAGGAAGAAAAACGAGTTCGGTTTTCGGCGTCACTTGGGAGGTGATTTTCAATGGCTTATTTGCGGATTTTTATAGCCGTTTGGTTATTCTTTTCGCTATCAAGCAAGAAATCAGGTAATTACCAGAAGCAAACTAACACTTTGCAAACTTATTATGTTACAGAACAAAATTATCTGACTAATTGATCAGATTTTCTGTAATTTAAACGAAAATAGGTTCGACCGCAATCAGTCGAAATTTGACAAGGGAAATGTTATCGATGAGCCTTTGTCGACTCATTTAGGGATTTGTTAAATTCTGTTCAACACGTAAATTTCCTTTCTTGTACAATGCGGAACCTCGATTTAACGAAACTCTACATAACGAAGTATTCGGTATAGCGAATGTTATTCTTTGTCCTAGTAATATTAAAATATACGGGAAGCAACCCCGATATAACAAAACCTTGATTAGCCACAGTTTTTTGCCAGCCCCTTAACCCTTCGTTATATCGAGGTTCCACTGTATTGAGTGTTTTATTTCCTGCAATTTCACCAAGGACTCGTCCATAATATATTATTTCAAGAGAATTATTTGACCACGGCAAATTTCAGTTTTCAGAACCAGAAAGGTAGGAACTCATCAAATAAACAGAAGAATTATTCTGATATGGCACCAAAATCGACGAAAATGTAACCACGAGAGTGCAATATTTTCGTGTGAGTGTGGTCTGTATGACGAGAAATGCATTTGAGGAATGTTTCATTGTTAGAATGAGTAATGTTTAAGATAGACGACACCAAAAGAAAAAAATAACATTCGTGCCGTTTAGTTCCAACGTTCGAAACGGAAAACGAGAAAGGGAGTCCCTTTAAAATTTTGTATGCGGGAACGAATAATGAAATTGTGAGATTAACAAGTTAAAGTTAAGCTGCATGAGATGAATTCTCGTCGTCTTCAAAACATTCAAGTATTGGAATATATAACAAACTCGGGAAATAGAATAAAGAATATTTATTCAAGCCTCGCCCTCTTTCCAAAATCTTACATATCGTAAATTATTATTACTAAAGGATAAATTTTGAGGACTGTTTCATTGTTAGAATGAGTAATATTAAGGTACATGACACTACAAGAAAATAAAATTGGCATTATTCATGCTGTTCAGTCCCCACGTTCGAAACGGAAAACGAGAAAGTGAGTTCTTTTAACATATTTTATGCGGTAGCGAATAATAAAATTGTGAGATTAAGGGCCTGATTACATGAGCCGGGCTGGCCCGGTTAGCCGGGCTGGCTCGGTTTGCCGAGATGACTTTCAGCCCGGTATTACATGAGCCCGGTTAGCCGGGCTGGCCCGGTTTGCCGAGCTGACTTTCAGCCCGGTTACAGCACGAATGATCAGAGCACGAATGATCTTGATCACCTTTTTCCGGCAATTTGGTGGTTAAATGTTTTGCACTTATGCAGCTGGATGGGTTACTTTACCTGTACATCCTATTTAGAAGGAGTAGCATTGATTTTTTCGTCGGATATTGTGCTCGGAAGAGAAATTTAATGCTGGCCCGCTTAGCCGGGCTGGCCCGATTAACGCGATTACATGGAAAATTTTCAGCCCGGCTAGCCGAGATCCCGGCATCGCGATACCGAGATCTCGGCTAACCGGGCTGGCCCGGTTGTCATGTAATCGCGAAGTCGATTTTTGTTGCGTTTAACAGACGTGCCGAGATCTCGGCAAACCGAGCCAGCCCGGCTCATGCAATCAGGCTCTTAAGCAGCATGAGATGAATTCTCGTCGTCTTCAACGAGCTCGGAAAATAGAATAAAGAATATTCATTTCAGCCTTAACTTCTTTCAGAAATCTTTCATTCGCTGTTTTCACCGTTGCCATAATACACCTTGTTTACCCCCCAAAATTTTTGCATAAGCATTGTTTTCAATTTCTCTTGGGATTTACAGTCAAAACCATAAAAGCATGAACGCCTAAAATTATTTTTTGGAATGTTTATTGTTTTGCAACCAATCAGATGCGAGGCGTAACCGCAATAAACTGCAAGAGTAATTGAATTGAAAATTAAGACATGGCTAGACAGCGCGTCTGAGAGCAGAATTTTACGTTTTCAGCAAAATATCGTTCATAGTTATTCGTTGCTTATGCATAAGCTCTGAAATAGAAAAAGAATGACAATTTCAGTATTTGTTAACAGTAGAATGAGGGATTTATCGTCGAAAAAAAGCCAACTCGTTGTTTCGTGACTGATCCAAACATTTTAGCTAATTACTCTTGCGGTTTGTTGCGGTTACGTCTCGCATCTGATTGGTCGCTAATAAACATTCCAGGAATAGTTTTAAGCGTTCATGGTTTTATGGTTTTGACTGTAAAATGACCTTACAATCGTCCCAAGAGAAATTGAAAACAATGCTTATGCAAAAATTTTGGGGGGTAAACAAGGTGTATTATGGGATCGTGAAAAAAGCGAATATCGTAATAAAGGATTAATTCTGTAATGTTCAAGCATTGCCTGCGGGATAATCTGTTGGTTCGCCTAGGATTACGCGTTGATCAGTTTATGGTAGGAACTAAGCAATTTTGGCCAAAAGTCACTAATACATGTGGCAAGAAAGGAAAATTACTTCGTCCTAGATAGATCTTGATACTAAGGAAGTGGAAACACTTTGCACAATTTTATTTCTTTCACCAGCAACTTCTTTAATTAAGAGTTGTAACGCACGTTCGCACGTTCATGACTTTTACTGCAATATTTTGACATCGGCCGTTCTATCTCTTATCAAATATACTGCTAATACAAACAACTGTATTAAACTAAACTGTACAGTATTCAACTTTTTCCTTTTAGCTGTCCAATACCCTGTATATACTGATGTCTATGTTTCCTTGAGTGGACACGATTCCGAAAGCTGTGGTACAGTCAGTCATCCATGCAGGTCTATCGCCAAAGCAGTTCATCAAGTGGACCGGGTCGGACATATTCATCTTGATGGTACTGGAACCGAGCGAAATCCTTATGTCTGTCATCTTGGCATGACGCACGAACAGCAACCGGGAATTGTTGTTCAGAAAAGTTTGGAAATAGAAGGTTGGAAAGATACGCCACTAATTTCATGTGTTAATGGATTTCATTTTATAAAGGAGTCCACTGCTCCGGCACTGAACATTACTTTATCTGGTATTGTTTTCCGCCAAACACCACTAATGTTCCAAGATTGTGAAATTCTAACAGTTACAAACTGTTCTTTTGAAGACACGTCAATTGCTCTAAGTATTCTCATAAGAAACAACGTCCAAATGAGCCTGAACATTCAGCGGTGTTCTTTCTTTAAGAACAACACTTCATGTGTGGAGATCACGTTGAGAAGTGGCGCTTTAATCAAAGGTCAGTTTCTTACCATTAATATCAACGGGACAACGTTTTTGGAAAATGGATTTCACAAACGGAGGTTTGCAGGGGGTGTAATGACAATCCAATCAGAAACCACGCTGCCGTCCAGTACACATGTCCAAATATCTTGCTTCAATGTTACATCTGTGAAGAACTATGGCCATTTTGTTAATCTTGAGCTGCCATCAGCCGTAACCAGCGAGGTATATAATGATGTCAGGCTGTTCAACAATACCATTTCTGACTTTGTTAATGCAAAGGCTAGTAGAAAAGCGCGTCACCTGGTAAACAGTTTATATAATTCGAATACAAAGAAAACTCGTGTTGAGTTCAGCAACCTAAGATGTTCGCACAACAATTTATCGCGATGCATAAAGATTCATTCTGAGGAAGCCCAAGTAGAAATTCACAACTCGTCGTTTATTGGACAGGAACTTCCAAACGAAAGAGGGGGAGCGATGTTTTTTAATTCAACAGTGCTTGGGTCCGTAGTTATATTCAACAGCAGGTTTCACAGGAACATAGCTAGAAGCGGTGGAGCTTTGTATGTTCATAGTAACATTGTAACATTGAGTCTAAACATTACAAATGTTAATTTCACTGAATGTGCCGCTGGTTCCGGATGTGCAGTTTTGGTTGAAGACGAAAAGTCAGGAAAAATGGAAAAGTCGACTCGAAAAAACAAGTTGATTGCAATCTTCAGAGGAATCAGAGTGCGTGGCTGCTTTGGCTTCCATGGTCTGTGCGACGGTATCAGACTAATGTTATTCAATGGCAAAGTGATTATTAGTGATTCTTCCTGGGAAAACAACACCAAATCCATAGGTTATGCTCTTACAGTAGTCACCACAGGCGATAACACGGATGTTACTATTTCTGGCTGCACATTTGTTCGCAACAACGTGCAAATAGCCGTTGTTGCTGTAGTCTCCAACAGTCAACGAGCGGGCACATTAACAATTGTAGACAGTTCTGTATCTGGTCAAGAGAAACGTGGCAATGTAACTTTGCTCACAATTCCCGGGATATTTGCATCTTCGGAATTTTACATCAATCTGACAAACATTGTATTAACCTTACATTTTTACGGACTCATGATAGGAGGCCTATCGCCAAATACATATTCTGAAGCCTACCCTTTGAACGTGTCAATCTATAACTGCACCTTCCTTGATAATGTCCGTGATATAGATGCATCATCACCCGAACCAACTCAGGTGAAATTTGCAATTAAGAACACCATTTTCAAATTTACCAACAGAGAGGCTGTACCCAACTCATTTGGAATTTCCATATATATAGAACCTTTAAAAATACTCAATTTTTCGAAGGCCATTGTCGAGCTGGATAACGTAACATTTGACTCGAAACCATGCAACGTTGTTGGCTTGCTATTTCCAGGTAACAAAACGATACGCATAAAAAGATCTTCGTTTATTGATGGTTTATGTTTCGATCGATACTATTGGTATAATATTAGCATGTTTAGTGTTTACCAAATTTCATCTGGGGCTGTATCGGTCATCTCAAGTTCTGATGAAAAGCTAAGTCCAGGATGTGTCAATGAGGAAACAACGAAAGACGTTCATCCTCGTTGGCATTATCAGACTCGCGTGACATTTGAAGATACCTTATTTGAGGGCAATGGAGGATTGATCACTGGTGCTGCGTACATATGTAATGGCCACACAGCTTTTAAAAGATGCAGGTTTCGAAATAATTTCGCTGTTGAGAATTCAGGACATGTTTATTCAGCATATGGAACTGGCCAAGTGGATTTCAAAGACTGCATATTTATTTCAACAAAAGTGAATATGACAAGAAACGGCATTACGTTTCAAAAATCGACGTTCATGCAGTCAGAAAGTGGCGGACCTATAAATCTTCAAAATACAACTATGGTGTCGTTTGCTGCTGACAGGATTTCCTTTTCCGTACTAGACATTTCGAATGGAGGTTACGTACACATGGATGATAATTCGAGCATCCAATGTCCTATCGGAAGCCATCTTTTCTTGGATAATACAACACATTTTGTATATACAGAGCAAAGAAACAGTTTCTGCAGAATAAATGTCACCGTTTTGAAGTACTCTTGCCAATTTTGTTCTCCGGGGTTTTACAGTATTCAAAACGGAGTTTCACGTGGTTTTATTGTAAACAACACCGTCAAATGTCTACAATGTCCATTTGGTGCCAGTTGTATTGAAAGGAACATAGCTGCCAAACCAAACTTTTGGGGTTATCCCACATCGAGCGATCCGCCATCACTGAAATTCATGGCCTGTCCGGAACAGTACTGTAGAGAACCAACATCAGATACACAAGTACATAACAGCTGTCAGGGAAACAGAATGGGCACTCTCTGTGGGAAATGCAATCGAGGATACAGTGAAACTCTCTTTTCATCTGAATGCCGTAAAAATGAGGAATGCGACAACTACTGGTTTTGGATTTGGACAATTTTGATAACAACTGGACTGGCCCTCTACCTTTTGATAAAACCTCCGATCTTAGGTTTTCTTGCAAATCAGATATTATGGTTTAGAAGAAAAGAAGAGGACCATGAAAAAGATGACTTGGGCGGCTTCCATCAACACTCGGGCGCGGACAACGGCTATATTAAAATCACATTCTATTTCTATCAAGTTGCCGAACTACTGATGGTTGGTTCCATAGAAAGCCTTCTTGAAAAATTACCGTTTATTTATACAGTTATTGCCGCCTTTAATTTCCAAGTTCGCACTATAAACCATGGAATTGGTTGCCCTTTTCCAGGGATGACAGCGGTGTCTAAGCAGTTGGTTCTTTCTGGTACAGTTTTCATGACAATGACTGACATTGTACTCATCTATTGCGTCCATTGTGTCTTCAACACGCTAAGGCGAAAAGAAAAACCAGCTCTTATCCATTACATGGCCGTTGTCATGGAAGTATTGCTGTTAGGTTACGAAAGGTTGGCAGAAACGTCCTTGAAGCTAATGCAGTGCGTCTCGATCGGATCGACTAAGAGGTTATTCATTGATGGAAATGTTCCATGTATGCAATGGTGGCAGTATGTTCTTCTGGCCTATATTGCAGTGTTTGTGGTTCCCTTTATCATTGTTCTCTACTGCGGCTCCTCCAAGCTTTACAGTGCGTCCATTACTGCAAGTGAGTTCCTCGCTGCTTGCATGCTTCCATTGCCATTTCTCATCTACTGGTTTTTTAAGAAAATACAGAAACAAACAGGGCAAATTTCCACCAGAGCTCAGTTTGTTAACAAAGATATCTTGGAAGTACTCCACGGTCCTTTCCGTCCGCCAAACAATGAAGATAAAGGAACGCTTTACTGGGAGAGCGTTTTAATCGGTCGGAGATTTATTCTCCTCGCTTGCCATTCGTTCATAAGAAGTTCGATGTTACGTATGGTTTCAATGGCTGCAGCATGTTTACTGATGACCATTCATCACGTTTTGAAGAAACCATTTCGAGAACCACTGGCTAACAAAGCTGAAACATTGTCCCTTACCGCTTTAACTATGATTGCCCTCATCAATCTGACGAAAGCAACACTGATGTCATTTGGTATCACAATTGATGGGCCTTACCAGTCTTATCTGGACGCTCTGGAATGGTTTGAGGTGTGCGCCCTTGCTTTTGTCCCAGTGTTAGTATCTGGTTTCGTCACCTTTGCGATTCTGTCTCAGCTGGCTAGGCTGCTGGGGTTTCTGATCAAGCAAATTACTGGATGTTCGCGCCAACTTGGGAGCCCTCAATGGCTCATGGACCAACGGAGACCTCTTTTGGATATCACTGAATATAAAAGTGATGCTCCATTTTAAAGAGGACGTTCCGCTATGAAAGGGTCATGGCCTAGCCATTCTCACGCTTAGTTGTCAAGGCGTAAACAGCTAACAAAGTTCACTTTTGACCGAATAAATGTTTTTCATTTTTTTTGGTCAGAATGTTCTGTTACGTTTCTAATTTGTCTTTTTGTTTTTGCTTATAGTATATTCTGGTTTCGTGAGATTTTGAATCATGTTTTGGTTTCAGAATTTTTGACTTAATGTGCTATGACTGCGACAGTAAAAATTAGCATTTCGCAAATGTATCCGAAAGGTGTAAACTGTAGTTTCTATCTATAGCGAAACTTATTTTCTTAGGCAAAGAAATGCCCGGTTTAATTTTATGAACTTTCTCTTTAGTATATGAAGTAATTGTTTTAAAAACACATAATAGCTTAGGTTTTAGCTTCGGAGAGTTAATTGATAGTTATTGGAGATTTTCACAGTAACGTGTCTCCAAGATAATCAGTCACCGAAATATTAAGAGGATAATAATTTTACATGTAATGGTAAATGAACAGCTTTAAAGAACGTTTACGTTGCAGCGAAAATAACATTACGCACAAAAAACAATGCAAGGTGAACCAGATAAATAAATATAACGATATTCACGGAAGGTGTCAGACAGTCCTTTGTTTATTTTATTTAGCAGGGCTATTAGTCTGCGCGTTTACCCAACGAACTATATTTTAAACTTTGTGACAGGTATTGAATTAGCGGACTTCACCGACACTTTTTCGTTCAAAATGTGTCGACAGAGGGACCTTGAAGAGAAGCGCCAAGAGAAGGACGAAAGAAAGGGAGGGAGGGAGGGAGGGAAGGAAGGATTAATGACAACGTATAGACATTTTTTTCAAAATAATGATAATCAGTCTTTTATGCCTCTTTAATGTGGACTGTTTATACAACTCTTAAATAAAAATATTATAATTGCAGTTAGTATAATTTCCAGAGGTGAATTCAATTCTGATTGGTCGAGAAGCTCGGACTATGACGCCATATTCACCGCGCTAGGCGGTGAATATTGCATCTCAAGGTTTGGCTACTAAGCCATGTCACGTTTGCCATCCAGGCCAGTGAACATGGCGGCATTTGCTGAATGAAAATTTCTCTCATTTAAAAGAAATCACTCCAAGTCCTGGATATTTAAAACATTGGGAATTTTGCAAATTGACTACCAAGGGTTTTGGACCGAAAATATTTTCAAGAGATGGTTTTCAAGGCATTAGAATTGATCGTAAACATGGTGGTTTTGAATATCGTACGCGGCCATGTACTCAGTCAGATCGACTGGCAAAACATTGTTTAGTTCTCTTCTTACTGGAGCTAGTAATTTCGAGAGAACTCACTCAATTGCTCAGAAGTCACCAACGATTAAACAAAGGTACCAGTATCTATCTTTTTCGTAGTGTTTGTTTTGTTCCGTTTTATTGCTAAAACTTGAGTGTAAATTACGATTTCAATCGATGAATTAAACTGGTTTACACGTATGCAAGCGAGCACTTGTGTTTGTTGTTTTCGTGTTTCTTTATTGTTATTTTGCAGTTTTTGATATTCACCTCTGAAAATTATACTAAAACAATTATTCGCCGAAGGCGAAGTTATTATTGTTTAATAATTCACTCGACTTCGACTCGAGGATTATTCAACAATAATCACTTCGCCTTCGGCGAATAATTGTTAATTATGGATTGACATCGGAATATAAAATTTGTACTTGACACTGACTTGTGTCGACGATAGAAACAACGTTAATAGAACTTTAAAGACTTTTGGACAAAATAACTTCGGCCATCATCGGTTTTTAAAAAGCCAACGGCTTTCTAACGGTTCACAATTCTGCGGGTGCTAAGTGTCTTCAGTACTTTCGAGAAACACACGCTTGGAACGGAGAAGTTAAATTAGAAGTGGCCGCAAGACCACTTGCTTTCTAGTGATGTGTTACTAGAAAAGACACTACTCTCAAAAACCTTGTAAGCCTTGTGAGCAGAAATCAGCACAGAAATGTCTTGCAAAAAAGTAACCTAATTTAAAACTCCAATTTATGCGACACGCACGACGTTACGTACATACAACCGTTGTGAAATAAATAAATAACTTGCGTTCGTTTAGACACGGTAACGTTTTAAGCTAGAAACTTGTGGGGCCGTGTATTCCTGATGTAATTGGAAATTGAAAGTGTTGTTTATTGCGGAGGGAGGAAAACCGAAGAAACCGGAGAAAACCGCTCGGAACAAGGATGAGAACCAACAACAAACTCAACCGACATATGGTACCGGGCCGGAATCGAACCAGGGCCACATTGGTGGGAGGCAAGCGCTCGCACCACTGCGCTATCCCTGCTCCCCCTAACGCTCCCCCTTGTTAGCGTTACCTCTGTTTTTTTTTTTTTTGGCTAGTTGCTGTCCAGTTTGTGCTAGCTAGGTAGATTAATGGCCATACAACGAATTTGGAAAGCTGCTGATAGAGGGTTGGACCCCAGTTGTAAGACAATCCCTCTTTAGGAGATTACCATGGGGTATGTTAAGGAAAGACACGTTCCAGTAAATATTGTGTTGTCTCGAATGAATTGTTATTTGTCCTGTTTTCATCTTGTAACAGCTGGCTTGACATCATTAACCCTTCGTCGGAGCCTTTTTATCCTCGCGCGATTGATTTTGAAAATATCTTTGTTTGCTCTGCGGTCTTTCTCCGGTCCTTGACCAAGTCTACACTGAAAGTCGCTCAAAATTCAGAACAGAAATTTGGTTTTTCAGTTTATTGTCCCGCATGTTTCCTTGATAATTTTGCACTTTTTCATTTGTTCCCCTTGAAAATAAAATCAGTTGTTCACTGAAGATTTCCGTACCAAGTTCCTATTAACAATAGAGATTTTCCTTTACTCACTTAAAATTAATTGTCAAAGCCCCTGGGAGCTTTTATTTTATGGCTATTCTCGAAAGGAAGGAGATCAAGTCCTGAAGCAATCTCTCGAAACTAAAATATAAAATTAAGATGAGATGTCCAATGACGATCATGTCAATCTTTAAAAATTAAAACGAGAACGGAATTGGAAACTTAACTGGATTGGCTCAGCGGAAACGTCTATATATTTCGCTTTCCATGCTTTCAAAGACATTTCGGTTCCTGAACATCTTCAACTAGACAAATTCAAAACTGTTTCTCCATTCACATCAGAGGGAGTAGAAAATGTAATGCAACTACAAAAGGGAGAAAAGCGAGTTTGGTTTTCGGCGTCACTTGGGAAGTGATTTTCAATGGCGTATTTGCGGATTTTTATGGCCGTTTGGATCTTCTTTTCGCTGTCAAGCAAGAAATCAGGTAATTACCAGAAGCAAACTGGCACTTTGTAAACTTACTATGTTACATACCAAAGCTATCTGATCAAATGATCAGAGTTCCTGTAATTTCAACGAAAATAGATTCGACAGCAATTAGTCGAAAGTTGACAAGAGGAAGGTTTTTGATCAGCCCAATTGTCCTTTCTCGACTGATTTAGGGATTAGTTAAATTCTGTTCAACATGTAATTTTTTTTTCTTGTACAGTGGGACTTTGATTTGACGAACCTCTACATAACGGAGTCCTCGGTACAGCGAATGTTATTCTTTGCCCTAGAAAAAGTAAACTATATGGGAAACAACCCCGATATAAGGAAACTCCGATATAGCGAACGTTGTTTGCCAGTCCCTTCGTTTTATCGAGGTTCCACATGCACTGTAGCGATTTTTTATTTCCCGCAATTACACCAAGGAATCATCCATAATATATTATTTCAAGAGAATTATTTGACCACGGCAAATTTCAGTTTTCAGAACTGGAAAGGAAGGACATCATCAAATAAACGAAAGAATTTATCCTGACCAAAATCGACGAAAATGTAATTAAGAGAGTGCAATATGTTCGTGTGAGTGGGGACTGTATGATGGAAAATGCAATTGAGGACTGTTTAGTTGTTAGAATAAGTAAGTTTGAAGGTGCAGACTACAAAAGAAAAACAGTTTGGCATTCATGCTGTTTATTCTCCACGTTCGAAACGGAAAGTGAGAAAGTCAGTTCTTTTAAAATTTTGTTTGCGGGAACGAATAATTCAATTGTGAGATTGACAAGTTAAAGTTAAGCTGCATGAGATGAATTCTCGTCGTCTTTAAAAAATTCAAGTATTGGAATATAACAAACTCGGGGAATAGAATAAAGAATATTTATTCCGGCCTCACCTGCCTTCAGAAATCTTACATAACTTCAATTTTTTTTTTGGTTTACATGTTAATAAAGTATGTATGTATGTTGGTTCGTCGAGGATTATACTCGTAGATCAGATGACGGTATGAACTAAGCAATATTGGCCAGTTGAAGCGACTAATACATGTGACAAGAAAGTAACATTGCTTTCGCCCTCGATAGATCTTGATACTAATGAAGTGGAAACAGTTTGCACAGTTTTATTTCTTTCGCCCTTTTGTCAGCCACTTCTTTAATTAAGTGTGGCATTGCATGTTCATGACTTTTATTGAATATTTTGACATGAGCCGTTCCCTTATCAAATCAGATCAAATGTACTGAACATACAAAAAGTGTAGTAAATTAATATATACCGTGTTACATTTCTTTTAGTTGGTCGTTTCCATGGATTTACTGATGTCTATGTTTCCCTGCGTGGACACGATTCCGAGAGCTGTGGTACAGTCAGTCATCCATGCAGGTCTATCGCAAAAGCAGTTCATCAAGTGGACCGGGGCGGAAACATTCACCTTGATGGTACTGGGACCGAGCAAAATCCTTATGTCTGTCATCTTGGCATGACGCACGAGCAACAGCCGAGAATTGTTGTTGAGAAAAATTTGGAAATAGAGGGTTGGAAAGCCGCTCCTCTGATTTCATGTTTTAATGGATTTCATTTTATAAAGAGGTCGACTACTCTGCCACTGAACATTACTTTATCTGGTATTGCTTTCCGCCAAACACCACTTATCTTTCAAGATTGTGACATTCTAACGATTAAAAACTGTTCTTTTGAGGACACGTCCATAGCTCTAAGTATTCTCATAAGAATCAACGCCAAAATGTGCCTAAACATTCAGCGGTCTTCTTTCTTTAAGAACAACACTTCATGTGTGGAGATCACGTTTAAAAGTGGTGCTTTAGTCAAAGATCAGTTTCTAGCCATAAATATCAACGAGACAAAGTTTTCAGAAAATGGAATTCACAAAAAGCGGTCTGCAAGGGGTGTACTAACAATCCAATCAGAAACCAAGATGTCGTCCAGTATACATGTCCAAATATCTTGTTCCAATGTTACATCTGTGAAGAACTATGGCCATTTCGTTAATCTTGATCTGCCATCAGCCGTAACCAGCGAGGTATATAATGACGTCAGGTTGTTCAACAATACCATTTCTAATTTGGTTAAGGCAATGGCTGGTAGAAAACCGCGTCACGTGGTGAACAGTTTGTACAATTCTGATACAAAGAAAACGTGTGTTGAGTTCAGGAACCTAAGATGTTCTCACAACAGTTTATTGCGATGTATAAAAGTTCATTCTGAGGAAGCCCAAGTAGAAATTCAAAACTCGTCGTTTATTGGACAGCAACTTCCAGACGAAAGAGGGGGAGCGATGTTTATTAACTCAACAGTGCGCGGGTCTTTAGCTATTTTCAACAGCAGGTTTCGCAGGAACATAGCTAAATTTGGTGGAGCTTTGTATGCTCAAAGTGAGATTGGAACCTTGAGTCTGAACATTACAAATGTTAATTTCACTGAATGTGCCG
Organism: Oculina patagonica; assembly: GCF_052425735.1. Taxonomy (NCBI): domain Eukaryota; kingdom Metazoa; phylum Cnidaria; class Anthozoa; order Scleractinia; family Oculinidae; genus Oculina; species Oculina patagonica. The sequence goes on from NC_135762.1 coordinate 29,822,771, forward strand.
CTGGTTTAGGATGTGCAGTTTTGGTTGAAGACCAAAAGCCAGGAATAATGAATAAGTCAAGAAGAACAAACAAGTTAATTGCAAACTTCAGAGATGTCAGAGTGCGTGACTGCTTTGGTTTCCATTATCTTTGCGATGGTATCACACTGATGTTATTTAATGGCAAAGTAATCATCAGTGATTCGTTCTGGGAAAACAATAACAAATCCATAAGAAATGCTCTTTCAGTAGTCAACATGGGTGGTAAGACAGATGTAACTATTTTTGGCTGCACATTTGTTCGCAACATCGTGAAAAGTTTCGTTGTTGGTGTTTTCTCCTACAGTAGACAACCGGGGACATTAACGATTGTAGACAGTTCTGTTTCTGGCCAAGGCAAATTTGGCAATGAACTTTGTGCCATATTTGCATCTTCGCGATTTCACATCAGTTTGAGAAACACTGTATTATCTTCACATCTTTACGGACTCTTTATACATGACTTGTTGCCAAATACATATTCTGAAGCCCACCCTTTGAAAGCGTCGATTATCAACTGCACCTTCCTCGACAATTTCCGTGATATGGTGGTAACATCACCCGATCCAAGTCAGATGGAACTAACAATTAAGAACACCATATTCAATCTCACCAACAGACCATCTGCACCCAAATCATTTGGATTATTTATCTATATAAAACCTTTGAAAAAACTAAGTTTTTCGAAAGCCATTATCGAACTGGATAACGTAACATTTGACTCGAAACCATGCAACCTTGTTGCCTTGCTGTTTCGAGGTAACAAAACGTTACGCATAAGAAACTCGTCATTTATTAATGGGTTCTGTTTCTCTCCATTCCATTGGAAAAACATTAGCATGTTTAGCGTTTACAAAATGTCGTCTGGCGCTGTATCTTTCATCTCAAGTTCTGATACACAGCTTAGTCCAGGGTGTGTCAATGAGGAAACAGAGAAAGACGTTCATCCTCTTTGGCATTATCAGACCCACGTGACATTTGAAGATACCTTATTTGAGGGCAATGGAGGAATAAACGCTGGTGCTGTATACATATGTAATGGCCATACAACTTTTGAAAGATGTAGATTTCGAAATAATTTCGCTGCAGAGAATTCAGGACATGTTTATTCGGCGTATGGAACTGGCCAAGTGGATTTTAAAGACTGTATATTCTCTTCAACAAAAGAGAATATGACAAGAAACGGCATTACGTTTAAAAAATCCACGTTCTTGCATTCAGAAAGTGGCGGACCTATAAATCTTCAAAATACAACTATGTTGTCGTTTGCTGATGAAAGGACTCCCTATCCCGTATTGGAGATTTACAATGGAGGCTTCGTATACATGGATGATAATTCGAGCATCCAATGTCCTATCGGAAGCCAGCTTGAATTGGACAACATGACACATTTTGTATATACAGAGCAAAACAACAGCTTTTGCAGAATAAATATCACTGCCTTGAAGTACTCTTGCCAATTTTGTTCTCCCGGGTTTTACAGTATGCGAAAAGGAGTTTCACGTGGTTTAATTGTAAACAACACAGTTGAGTGTCTACAATGTCCATTCGGTGCCAATTGTATTGAAAGGAACATAGCTGCTAAGCCAAACTTTTGGGGTTATCCCACATCCAACGATCCTCCATCATTGCGATTCATGGCTTGTCCGGAACATTACTGTAGAGATCCAACATCAGGGACACAAGGATATAACAGCTGTCAGGGAAACAGAACGGGCACTCTCTGTGGGAAATGCAATCGAGGATACAGTGAAACTCTCTTTTCAGCTGAATGCCGAAAAAATGAGAAATGCGACAACTACTGGTTTTGGATTTTGACGATTTTGTTAACAACAGGTCTGGCTCTCTACTTGTTGATAAAACCTCCGATCTTAGGTTTTCTTGTAAACCAGATATTATGGTTTAGGAGAAGAGAGGACGACCATGGAGAACAAGACTTGGGTGTCATTCATCAACACTCGAGCGCGGACAGTGGCTACATCAAAATCACATTCTATTTCTATCAAGCTGCCGAACTACTGATGGTCGGTTCCATAGAAAGCCTTCTTGAAAAAATACCGTTTATTTATACAGTTATTGCCGCTTTTAATTTCCAAGTTCGAACTATAAACAATGGAATTGGTTGCCCTTTTCCAGGGATGACAGCGGTGACTAAGCAGTTGGTTCTATCCGGTGCAGTTTTTATGACAATGACTGACATTGTACTCATCTTTTGCGTCCATTCTGTCTTCAACGCGCTAAGGAGAAAAGAAAAACCAGCCCTCATCCATTACATGGCCGTTTTCATGGAAGTATTGCTACTAGGTTACGAAAGGTTGGCAGAAACGTCCCTGAAGCTTATGCACTGCGTCTCGATCGGATCGACTAAGAGATTATTTATGGATGCAAATGTTCCATGTATGCAGTGGTGGCAGTATGTTCTTCTCGCCTACATTGCAGTGTTCGTGGTTCCCTTAATCATTGTTCTCTACTGCGGCTCCTCCAAGCTTTACAGTGCGTCCATTACTGCAAGTGAGTTCCTCGCTGCTTGCATGTTTCCATTGCCATTTCTCATCTACTGGTTTGTTAAGAAAATGCAGAAACAAACAGGGCAAAATTCCACTGGAGCTCAGTCTGTGAACAAAGATTTCTTGGAAGTACTTCATGGTCCCTTCCGTCCGCCAAACAGTGAAGATAAAGGAACGCTTTACTGGGAGAGCGTTTTAATCGGTCGAAGATTTATTCTTCTCGCGTGCCATTCGTTCATAAGAAGTTCGATGTTACGTATGGTTTCCATGGCTGCAGCATGTTTACTGATGACCATTCATCACGTTTTGAAGAAACCATTTCGAGAACCACTATCTAACAAAGCTGAAACATTGTCTCTTACTGCTTTAACTATGATTTCCCAAATCAATCTGACGAAAGCGACCCTGATGTCATTTGGTGTCACTATTGACGGGCCTTACCAAACTTATCTGGACACGCTAGAATGGTTTGAGGTGTGCGCCCTATCTTTTGTCCCAGCGTTAGTTTCTGGTTTGGTCATCTTTGCGATTCTGTCTCAGCTGGTTAGGTTGCTGGTGTTTCTGATCAAGCAAATCATTGGATGTTCGCGTCAATGGCTAACGGACCAACGAAGACCTCTTTTGGATCACTGAATATAAAAGTGATGCTCGATATTAAAGAGGACGTTCCGGTATTAAAAGGGTCTTTGTGTGGCCATTCTCACGCAGAGTTGTCACAAAAACTTAAACAGCTGACAAAATGTGACTTTACATTTTTTGGTAAGAATGTTCTGTTACGACGTTTGTAATTTGTCTTATTTTGTTTATAGTACATTCTGGTTTCGTGAGATTTTAAATCATGCTTTGCTTTCAGAATGTTTGATTCCTACGTGCCATGACTGCAAATTAAAAATTAACCTTTTGCACATATATGCATCCGAAAGGTGTAAACTGTAGGTTCTATATCTATAGCGAAATCTCAGTTTGATTTAACAAATTTCTCTTCACCGAGTGTCAACAATATACGAAATAATTGTTAAAACACTAGCTTAGATTTAGCTGTGGAGAGTCATTTAATATTTCCACTGTAGGGTGTTTACAAGACAAAGAGAATCTGTATATTGTAATAGCTGAAATTAACATGTAATCGTAAATGAGTATCTATAAACAAAGTTTAAGTTGGAGAGTAAATAACCTTACGTACATAAAACAATGCAAGGATGGTCAACCAGCTAAGAAAAAAGAACGATATTTACTGAAAGTGGCAGGCATCGTTTGTTAATTTGATGATTTATTACACTTACCAAGAAGTGACTGATCAAGATACTTATTCATTAAGGCACCTTAAATGGAGGTGCCGAGAGAAGGAAGGAAGAAAGGAACAAAGGGAGGGAAGAAAGGATTAATGACAACAAAGACATTTTCCGAAGATAATGATAATCAGTGCTTTATTCCACTTTGTTGAAGAGACTTTATACAATTTTTAAATAAAAATGCGATAAAAAGTCAAAGCAGAATATGAAAGATAATATGGCAAGCTCCGTGTTTTTTTTTTCGACGGCACAGTGTATTGACAGCAAGACATGATTTGTTTGTTGTTCTCGTTTAAAAGAAAGAACAGAGACTAAATGATAAAACAGCGGCCAACAAACGCTCATGTGCAGCATTTACGTCAACAAAGCATGTATGTTGTCCTCATTTTTCCGGCACTTTTTGATCCGTCTGTCTTGTTCTTTTAACAAGTGTTCTATTTCTGAAGAGCGAAAACAAAAATATGAACTGTTAACACTGATCGCTGCATTGAAGGGGTAAAACGTAGCATTATAACAATTGGGGGCAACATCTCTTTTTCTAATAAAAAAATTTAGAGAAACAGGAGGCTACACAAATAAGATTTACTACTCTTTGGAGTGCGTTTCTCGAAAGACCCGGGCACAAAAAGCTGTATTGTTGGCAGAATGTTTACCAACAAAGATTCAGATTTTGTTGACTTTCAAGTTGAACAATCAAATTTTACGTCTGCGAAACATGAAGGAGAGGCCCTATGCGCCAACTTGGCGCCAGGGGACAAGTGAAGTGACGTGAAGAAACATGAAGGACTAGTCTTGGGCCTTAACCTACACCGCCATTTGATAGAAAGTGATATTAAAAAAGTACGTCTTTCCATGTTTGTGTAAGCATTCTGAACAGAAATCAGCACACGATCTCTTGCAAAAAATAATAATAATAACATTCCCCTTTGTATAATGCTCGGCGTTGTTATCGTTACCTCTGTTTTTCTTGGTTAGTTGCTGTCCAGTTTGTGCTAGGGATTGCAAAATCATCTCGGCACGTCTATAAACAGGTTCGCTTGCTGACGAAGTTTTCTTCATGGGTGCCGTAGCTACAACAAAAAGTTCATTGTCAAGTTAAAGTTTACGCGTAATAAAATAGAGAAAGACAAAAATGGATATTTTTATTTTTATTTTTACTAGAAAAGTAATCCGAAACAATCAACAGTCCATTACCGGTTGCAAAGGCTCTTTGACTTAATTGCTTTGATGTCAGCTCTTCCTGTTTCCTGTACACGTGTGAAACTCGCGCAGAATCCGCATCACCATCTCGTTTATTGATTTTCGGGTTGCGGGGAACAGGGCGCGAGTGTTTTCGTGGTATCGGCGCTCTGTCAGACATTTTACTTGAACTCGGCTGACTACTAAGGCACCGAGGACGCACTTGAAGCTGGCTTCCAAGTGCGAGCAGCATTTATATGATCAGTGGGATGGCAGTGTCTGCAGTGGACGTTGACTGGTCGATTAACAGCGACGTGACATCTGATTGATAGTGGAGAGTGACGCCTATCAAATGATTGTAACTATTCACTGGGCACGTCGCTGCTGGCAACACTATCTTTATTCTTTATTATCTCCAACGTTGTCTAGTTCATAACTGGTGCTGAGTCTCGAGTTCAAATCGGTTGTCACCGATGAAACCTCGTCTCTGTCATATTCATGTTTATATTCACTAGAAAAAAAAACAGGTTTTGGGCGCGATATGAACTCCTTTTGGGCTGCTTTGCGATGTTTTGTGTCGATTTGTCTTTCATCATTACTCATCGACACCAGAATGTCCCTTGCCGGGGTCGACCTCACGAGCAACGTTTCTCTGACAGTTTTCTTTTCGTGTCCGGATCATCTGGGTGAACTGGACCATCATCTAACAGTGCTCGCTCAGCAGGAAGACCTTGTGGCGCAAACGCAGTACTCGGTGACTTGGCTGGCGTCGCAGTTTGAGAGACATGCGCTTGGAAGCTTGTGATCAGGCTTCGAACTTCATGTAGTAACGTCTTTAGGTCCTCTGTAACTTCGTCGTTCTTTCTCAAAGAGATTTCAATTGGCTGTAGAATAAAAAAACGCAAATAAAAACGCTACGACTGGCTGTAGACGTTGAAACTCATTGCAACTACCGCATAGTAACAACAGAAAGGGAAAACTACCTTAGTAATGGACCTCTGCTCTTACCTCCCAGGACTGTCCACTTTGTGTTAGCTGCCCAGCCCCCATCTCCGTCACTTCAGACTGTAAGCTTTGGGACGGAAGGAGAAGCGTTTGTAAAGGTTGAGGAAGAGCGCTCTTCTGAGGCACCAGAACACCGTTGTTATTCGATTGAGTGTTGAGCGGAGGCCATCTACAAGCAACAAGCTAATACATGTAATCAGGGATCCATATACCCAGTCGTCCGGTCGTCCGAGACGACTAAAAAATCGTATGGACGACCAAAAGATTACATAAACTCGTCCGCTGGACGACTTGAATTTGACTTAATGAAAAAAAAAACAATTATTAAGTTTTCTTATGAGTTACTTGCGTTCTGACCACTTGTCATCCATTCATAACTTTTCGAAAACAGAGAATAATTTGCAACTTTCTGTCGTGATAAAATCATAATTTTGGCCGCCATCTTGGCCGATGCGGTATTTTCCATCAATGAAATCATTGCAGGCTCAATTTTCAAGCTGTCAACCGCTGATATTTTTGTACTGCAGCTGCATCCGCGAAAACACGAGGCGTCCGAGGCGATCGCATCAGCTGATGTTTTGATCAAAATTTGCCGTTATCTTGGTATGGCACCGCCAGCAAAGAAAAAAAGTAATGGTATCACTTCAGAAAAACAAACCAAATATGAATAAGAAGAGCAGAAGCGTTCTTTTCTTTTGTGGTGGCAGTCGAACAGGCCCTGGCTTTCATTTGTGCCTGCATCATACGCTTCCGCCAACATCACAAGCCGCTTGGGGGCGCGATGTTTTGTGAAATTTGTAAGCTTAAGCCGGCAACCAAGGTAGACAAGTAAAGAGTCTCATTAACAAATACTTGTGAATTAAACTTTATTATAACAGATTCGTTGTCTTGTAGATTTCATGTATACACAGTGTTACATACATGTGACAATAGCAAAAAAGTCAACTTTTTATTTACTTGTTGTACGGTCGCCATTCTTCACTTTTGAACGGGCAAGTAAAATTTTGCCAGGGCAAGTATGTCATCTTGCATACTTGACCGGCTGACGACTTGGAGAAAAAACGAATATGGATCCCTGCTGTAATTCAAGACAGGAGAAAAACTAATCCGTAACGGTCACCTCTATAATCTATTTACATTATGGTGATGTGACTATTTTTGGCACCCTTCTAAGAGGATTGTGTGAAGAGAAGCGTTGCGTGACGACACAAGCAACGGTACACTATTGCATTCGGCAGTGTATTACCGAAACTAAAAATTCTGGTTTCAGAACAAACACGTGTGCGACACTTACCTAAATCCAGTATTTATTTTTGTCAAAAGCTCAACCAACGATGCAGCTTCTGGTCTGATAGAAAGAGCAGTCTTTGAAGTTCGCTCTAGTTCCTTGGAAACAAGTCAAGAAATATGGTTATTATGTAAAAGTTCCCCAGCTAGCATGTCAGTGGGTATCCATCTTAGACTTTGATAGTTGACTCGAGGCTTCCTCTTCTGCCAACTGTCAGCGGTCAGAAACCTCGCAGCCAGCTTGTAAATTATAATATTAAAGGGGTTATGTCACGAAATTTTAGGTAATTTCGGCACTGTCCAACCGGTCATAGAATTAACTGAAATATCATAATAACGGAATTCGAGAAGATTACAAATGGATTGCGTTCGGAAAACTTGAAAAACGTCGGCCCGCTTTCAAGTTTATCTCAATTTGTGTGCCTCCCGCTTCCTGAACTTCCGTTGTCAATGTAAATTACGTCACGTTGCTATGGGCCACGTGCGCCTGTGGAGATGTGAGGATTTTCTATCGAGCTGTGTCGTGGCTGTTGTAAAATGAAAATCTTGAGTGTTTGAGTAAAGTTTCTGTTGAGTTAACGAACCAACCATTGTGTTAAATCGTCGCCCCGCTACATTTGGTCCGCGGAGCCGGACAGTAAATTCGAGAAATTACGCCTTCAGGCTGCGAAGGAATTGAGCTGTGCAGAGTTTTGTCTATACTTGATTCAAAATTGACAAGAACTGTGAATTGCCGAAATGAGCGTCAAGAGAGATGAAACCCCGCGACTATTTACGCCGAACTTAACATGTTCTCACAACCACTTATTGCGATATATAAAGATTCATTCTCAGGAAGCCCAAGTGAAAAATTAACAACTCGTCGTTTTTTGGACAGCAACTTTCAAACGAAAGAGGGGGAGCGATGTTTTTTAACTCGACAGTGCTCGGGTCTGTAGCCATATTCAACAGCAGGTTTCGCAGGGGAACTCATTATAGTAGGTTTGTTGCCAGATACATATTCTGAAGCCCTACCCTTTAAACGTGTCAATTTATAACTGCACCTTCCTCGATAATTTTCGTGATATGGTGGCAACATCACCCGATCCAACTCAGGTGGAATTAACAATTAAGAACACCTTTTCCAAATTCGCCAACAGACAGGCTGTAACCAACCCATTTGGATATTAAATCTAAATAGAACCTTTGAAAATACTGATTTTTTGTTTTTCCTTTTCCCTTCCTAGTGTCCCCCGCGCTCTTTCGTTTCGATTCTCTCCAGGCTGCGCGCGCTTACTTTTCACCTGTCCCCATTTCCCAGCCCGTACGAAACACGAAAGAGGCCTCCGCGGAGGAGGGAGGCCCTTACTAACGTGAAGTTGATAAAGGTTAAGTAATGGCCTTACAACGAAATTTGAAAGCTAGCTTGAGAACATTAACCCTTCGTCAGAGCATTCTAATTCTCCCCGGATTGATTTCAAATATGCCTGTTTGCTTTGCGGTCTTTTTCCGTTCCTAGCTTGGCCAGGGCACACTAAAAATCGCTAGCTAGAATTCAGAACAGATTCTTTTTCTTTTTGGTTTATTAAGCACGCTTGCATTTTCCGTCCTGTTCCGATAAAAGAATCAGCTGTTCACTAGAGCTTTCCCTAAAGGGTTCCTGTTAATAGTAGTAACAGTAAAGATATTCCTTACTCTGACCAAAGCCCTGGGAGGCGCCCAGCTTTTAAATTAATTGGTTATTATGAAAGGAAGGGAGACCAAGTCCTAAACTAATCTCTCGAAACCAGAAGAACACGAAATAAATTAAAATATGATGTTTAATGACGCATATACGTGTCAACCTTTAAACTTTCAAAAACGAGAACGGAATATAATTGGAAACTTAGCTGGGTTGGCTTAGCGGAAACGACTACATACTTCGCTTTCCATGCTTTCAAAGATATTTCGGTTTCTGAACATGTTAAACTCGACACATTCAAAAGTGTTCCTGCATTCACATCAGCGGGAGTAGAAAATGTAGTACAACTTCAAAAGGAAGAAAAACGAGTTCGGTTTTCGGCGTCACTTGGGAAGTGATTTTCAATGGCGTATTTGCGGATTTTTATGGCCGTTTGGATCTTCTTTTTACTCTCAAGCAAGAAATCAGGTAATTACCAGAAGCAAACTGGCACTTTGTAAACTTATTATGTTACAGAACAAAGTTATCTGATCAAATGATCAGATTTCCTGTAATTTCAACGAGAATATATTCGACTGTAATCAGTCGAAAGTTGACAAGAGAAATGTCATTGATGAGCCTTTCTCGTCTCATTTAGGGATTAGTTAAATTTTCAACACGTAAATTTCCTTTCTTGTAAAGTGGATTCTCGATTTAACGAACCTCTACATAACAAAGTGCTCGGTATAGCGAATGGTTTTCCTTGTCCTTTTTAGGGAAGCAGTCATAAGAAGTGTCCTCGACAAGGACCCACCGTGTGTAGGGGTGGGGCTACGCAACATACCATCTGTGTGATTAGCCAAACGGGCAAAATTTGAGTTGAGAGTGGGGGCTATACAAACAAGACATCATGGTCACCTTTTAAGGTTGGAAAATGAGGAGGGAGGGCATAAAGAGACCACCTGTCTTTTTGCAGAGTGGGGGGTCCTGTCTGAGCACAATAATTTTTACCATTTCCATAATAGTAAAATATACGCGAAAGAACCCCGATATAAGGAAACCTCGATGTAGCGAATGCTTTTGGCCAGTGCCTTGACTCTTCGTTATATAGAGGTTCCACTGTACTGATTTTTTACGACTGAATTTTTTAGTCAGAAAGTATAGTAGCTAGCCCAGTCACACTCACATGGTTGGTTGGTTGGTCCATCAGCTGTAAACAATTTTTGCAACTCTGCTGACCAGCGGATATAATAGTAGAAAGAGTGTAGCAAGGCAACCGTTTAAATTTGAAGGGCTTTAAAGAACAAAAAGTACGTGGCTGACAATTACGTGTAGAAAGTAATCGACAGCCAAAAAAGTGGACATTGAGAGCCATAAATCGATCGATACTTTTTGTGTCTGTAGAGCTAGCGTCGTTCATGAACAAGCATTCGAAAATTGAATTGGATTTCACCTACGCTTCCTCGACGATTTATCTATCTAGAAACCAGAGGGTTGGCTGAAATCGAGTGCGTGGCTGCTTTTTCGCAAGGAAAAAAAAGCTTTTCAGATCTAACAGCAAAAGTACATTTTTACCTGAATCAGTCTATAATTATGTCTTGATATATTTATTTACACCGTAATCACTTTACGGCTTACATGTAAATGCTTTTATTCTCTAATGCATACCTACGAAGCGATATAATAAACAAACCATTTTAGTGCCACGGGGTAAAAAAAAAAAAATGAAAAAGAAAAACCCTGACCCCTCGGGATTTGAAATCACAACACCTCGTGCTACATCCTGACAACCACTCTAGTGAGCTAATCCGACAGACTCATTCATGCGCGACGAATACATCCTATATCAATGTAATAGACATCGTGGGTTCTATTAAACCGATGATTTTCTGCAATTGTCATGCACGTTTCTACGTTTCTGATTATTTAGTTGCATCAAAGAAATGTTTGAATCACCTGCTGCTCGTATATATTCAAGGTATGAAAACCGACCGTAAAACTTGGTGAAAAAAATTCAGTCGTGGCTCGAAGAGCTTTTTGATTATTTCCCGCAATTACACGAAGGACTCATCCATTACATTTTATTTTAAGAGAATTATTAGACCACGGCAACATTCAGTTTTCAGAACCAGGAAGGAAGGAAATCATTTTAATAAAGCACCAAAAACGACGTAAATGTAATTCAATGTTCAAGCAAGCAACCGTCTACGTCTTCTACAGGTATACGTTTGATCAATAGTGATCTAATCGGTTTGACATATAGAAAACTGAAATTAAAAGGCAGAGACCGATACAACGTAGAATGATGGAATTAGTTATGTACTATATTTCGGCTGGCCAAAATGGCCATCGGGATCAAGTGATCACTTGATCCCGATGGTCTTAACATACGCGAAGAAACATATTAGTTTTTCTACTTGTACTATTTTGTTGCCATTTTTAAGCTAAGCAGATTTTAAAATTTTTATTTTACACTGTTTACATATTTCCTGTATTCAGTTTTATCACCATATAAATTTAAACACAGCCAATGTAAACTCCATTGTTCCTGAAGAAGGCTCGTTTGGCCAGCCGCAATATACTACATAACTAATTTCATCATTCTACGTTGTATCGGTCTCTGCTTTTTAATTTCAGTAAATGTAATCACGAGACCGCAATATTTTCGTGTGAGTGGGAACTGTATGATGGGAAATGCACGACACCAAAACAAAAACAATTTGGCCTTTATGTTGTTTAGTCCCCATGTTCGAAACGAAAAACGAGAAAATGAGTTCCTTTAAATTTTTCGATGCGGGAACGAATAATTAAAATGTGAGATTGACAAAAGGAAAGCTGTAGGAGATGAATCCGAGCCGTCTTCAAAAAAATAAAGTATTGGAATAAAACAAACTCGGGAAATGGCATAAAAATATTCATTCAATCTTTACATTCCTTAAGAAATCTTACATATCGTAAATTATTATTATTGGTTTTCGTGTCAATTAAGGATGAATTCTGTAATGTTTAAGCATTGCTTGCGGGACAACCTGTTGGTTCGTGTAGGATTACGCATTAATCAAATTACAATATGAACTAAGCAGTATTGGCCGCACGTAACTTATACATGTCACAGAAATGGAAAATTACTTTGTCCTCGATATATCTTGATACTAAGGAAGTGGAAACAGTTTGCACAATTTCATTTCTTTCGCCAGCCACTTCTTTGATTAAGTGTTGCAATGCACATTCACACGTTCATGACTTTTATAATTACTGAATGCCGTATTTACTCGAATAAGCGCCGCCCCCGAATAAGCGCCGCACCTGAGACAAAAAAGTTAACAAGCGCCGCAGTCCCGATACGGCGCTTAAACTAAAAACAGCACTACAAAGCAACTATAAAACATATTTGGACATTTCTTTCCATCAAAAGCGATGTTTTGTAGTTCAAAGTGATTGTTTTACCGCTCGCCCATTTGTTTTCTATCCAACATTCTTACAATACGTAGTTCTGTAAATGTTCTGAAAGCCGCGAACTTTGCCAGGACAACTAGCGCCACTTCTCTCTTCAGCAAGAGACGAATACTGACACTCAAGAGACGCTATTTTAGATAACTGCAAAATATTAGTTTTCTGTGGCGTCCAAATTTTAAATAAGCGCCGCCGTCAAATAAGCGCCGCACATGAGGCGCGTAAAATTTAATAAGCGCTGTGGTGGTTATTCGAGTAAATACGGTAGTTTGATGAAATGTACTGATCATACAAAAAGCGTAGTTAATTAAACTATACCGTATTATATTTCTTTTAGCTGCTCAATACAGTGGATTTACTGATGTCTATGTTTCCCTGAGTGGACACGATTCCGAAAGCTGTGGTACAGTCAGTCATCCATGCAGGTCTATCACTAAAGCAGTTCATCAAGTGGACTGGGGCGGACACATTTATCTTGATGGCACTGGGACCGAGGAAAATCCTTATGACTGTCACCTTGGCATGACGCACGGACGACAACCGGCAATTCTTGTTCAGAAAAGATTGGAAATAGAGGGTTGGAAAGCTACGCCACTAATATCATGTTTTGATGGATTTCATTTTATCAAGTGGTCGACTACTCAGGTACTGAACATAACTTTATCTGGAATTGCTTTCCGCCAAACGCCACTTATGTTCCACGATTGTGACAGTCTAACGATTACAAACTGTTCTTTTGAAGACGCGGCCACTGCTGTTAGCATTTTTATAAGAAACATCGCCAAAATGCACTTAAATATTCAGCAGACTTCCTTCTTTAAGAACAACGCTACTTGTGTGGAGATCACGTTGCAAAGTGATGGTTTAGTCAAAGATCAGTTTCTAGCCATAAATATGAGCGAGACAAAGTTTTCGGAAAATGGAATTTACGATCGGCGAATTGCAAGGGGTGTAGTAACAATCCAATCAGAAACCACGCTACCGTCCAGCATACATGTCAAAATATCTTGCTCTAACATCATATCCGTCAGGAACTATGGCCATTTTATTAATCTTGATCTGCCATCAGCCGAAACCAGCGAGGTATATAATGACGTTAGGCTGTTCAACAATACCATCTCCGACTTTGTTAAGGCAAAGGCTGGTAGTAAAGGGCGTCACGTGGTGAACAGTTTGTACAATTCTGACACAGAGAAAGCACGTGTTGAGTTCAGCAACATCAGATGTTCTCACAACCATTTATTACGATGTATAAAAATTAAGTCTGAAGAAGCCCAAGTAGAAATTCAGAACTCCTCATTCGTCGGGCAGCGTCTTACAAAGGAAAATGGGGGAGCCATGTTTTTTTCCTCGACCTTAGGTGGGTCTGTAGCCATATTGCACAGCAGGTTTCGCAGGAATACAGCTAAAGGCGGTGGGGCTTTGTATGCTAATAGTGAGATTGGAAAATTGAGTCTAAATATCACAAATGTTAATTTCACTGAATGTGCCGCTGGTTTTGGATGTGCAATTTTGGTTCATCAAAAGCCACGAATAAAGGAAAAGGCAACAGTAACAAACAAGTTGATTGCAAATTTCAGAGAAATCAAAGTGCGTGATTGCTTTGGATTTCACGGTCTGTGCGACGGTATCATCCTCAAGTTATTTAATGGCAAAGTGATCATCAATGACTCTTCCTGGGAAAACAACATCAAATCCATAAGAAGTGCTCTGACAGTAATCACCACAGGTGACAACACGGATGTGACAATATCTGGCTGCACGTTTGCTCGCAACAACGCGAAAATAGCCGTTGTTGGTGTAATCTCCTACAGTCGACAACTGGGCACGTTAACGATTGTAGACAGTGTTGTATCTAGTCAACGCAAAAGTGGCAATGAGTCTTGTGCCATATTTGCATCTTCGCAATTTCACATCAGTCTTAAAAACATTGTATTAACTTCACACTATTACGGACTCATGATAAAGGATTTGTTGCCAAATGCATATTCTGAAGCCTACCCTTTGAACGTGTCAATCTATAACTGCACCTTCCTTGATAATGTCCGTGATATGGTGGCAACATCACCCGATCCAACTCAAGTGGAATTAACAATTAAGAACACCATTTTCAAATTCACTAAGGGACAGGCTGTAACCAACCCATTTGGATTTTTAATCTATATAGAACCTTTGAAAATACTGAGTTTTTCGAAAGCCATTATCGAGCTGGATAACGTAACATTTGACTCGAAACCATGCAACATTGTTGGTTTGCTATTTCGAGGTAACAAAACGTTACGCATAAAAAGATCGTCTTTTATTAATGGTTCATGTTTCGATCGATTCCAATGGATTGATATCAGCATGTTTAGCGTTTACAAAATGTCGTCTGGCGCTGTATCGGTCATCTCAAGTTCTGATACACAGCTAAGTCCAGGATGTGTCAATGAGGAAACAGAGAAAGACGTTCATCCTCTTTGGCATTATCAGACTCACGTGACATTTGAAGATACCTTATTTGAGGGCAATGGAGGATTAATCACTGGTGCTGTGTACATATGTAATGGCTACACAACTTTTAAAAGATGCAGGTTCCGAAATAATTTCGCTGCTGAGCATTCAGGACATGTTCATTCAGCATATGGAACTGGCCAAGTTGATTTCAAAGACTGCATATTCTCTTCAACAAAAGTAAATACAACAAGAAACGGCATTACGTTTCAAAAATCGACGTTCTTGCAGTCAGAAAGTGAGGGACCTATAAATCTTCAAAATACAACTATGGTATCATTTGCTGCTGAAAAGAATCCCTATCCCGTACTAGACATTTCCAACGGAGGTTACGTACACATGGATGATAATTCGAGCATCAAATGTCCTATCGGAAGCCAGCTTTTATTGGACAATATGACACATTTTGTGTATACAGAGCAAAACAACATCTTTTGCAGATTAAATATCACCGTTTTGAAGTACTCTTGCCAATTTTGTTCTCCGGGGTTTTACAGTATGCGAAAAGGAGTTTCACGTGGTTTAATTGTAAACAACACAGTCGAGTGTCTACAATGTCCGTTCGGTGCCAATTGCATTGAAAGGAACATAGCTGCCAAGAGAAACTTTTGGGGTTATCTCACATCAAGCCATCAGCCATCACTTAAATTCATGTCTTGTCCGGAACATTACTGTAAAACACCATCAACAGACTCAGAAGGATACAACAGCTGTCAGGGAAACAGAACAGGCACTCTGTGTGGTAAATGCACTCAAGGATACAGTGAAACCCTCTTTTCAGCTGAATGCCATAAGAATGAGGAATGCGGTTACTATTACTTTTGGATTTTGACGATTTCGTTGACAACTGGACTAGCTCTCTTCATGCTTATAAAACCTCCGATCTTAGGTTTTCTTGCAAACCAGATATTATGGTTTAGAAGAAAAGAAGAAAACCCTGGAAACGAAGACTTGGGTTCCATCCATCAACAATCGGGCGGAGGCACCGGCTTCATCAAGATCACATTCTATTTCTATCAAGCTGCAGTGCTACTCATAATCGGTCCCACGGAAAAGCTTCTAAACAAAATGTCATTTCTTTATCCAGTGATTGCCGCTTTTAATTTTCAAGTTCGAGCTATAAACAACGGAATGAGTTGCCCCTTCGTAGGGGTGACAGCAGTGACTAAGTAGTTGGTCCTTTCCGGTACAGTTTTCATAACAATGACTGACATTGTACTCATCTATTGCATCCACTGTATCTTCAACACGCTAAGGCGAAAAGAAACACCAGCCCTTATCCATTACATGGCCGTTGTCATGGAAGTGTTGCTACTAGGTTACGAAAGGTTGGCAGAAACGTCCCTGAAAGTAATGCACTGCGTCTCGATCGGATCTACAAAGAGGCTCTTCATCGATGCAAATGTTCCATGTATGCAATGGTGGCAGTATTTTCTTTTGGCCTATATTGCAGTGTTCGTGGTTCCCTTTATTATTGTTCTCTACTGCGGGTCCTCCAAGCTTTACAGTGCGTCTATCACTGCGAGTGAGTTCCTCGCTGCTTGCATGCTTCCATTGCCATTTCTCATCCACTGGTTTGTTAAGAAAACGAAGAAACAAACAGGGCAAAATTCCACCAGAGCGCAAGTTGAGAACAAGGATGTCTTGGAAGTACTTTGTGGTCCTTTCCGTCCGCCAAACAATGAAGACAAAGGAACGCTTTACTGGGAGAGCGTTTTGATCGGTCGAAGATTTATTCTTCTCGCGTGCCATTCGTTCATAAGAAGTTCGCTGTTACGTATGGTTTCCATGGCTGCAGCATGTTTACTGATGACCATTCATCACGTTTTGAAGAAACCATTTCGAGAACCACTGGCTAACAAAGCTGAAACATTGTCCCTTACCGCTTTAACTATGATTGCCCTCATCAATCTGACAAAAGCTACCCTGATGTCATTTGGTGTCACTATCGATGGGCCTTACCGATCTTATTTGGACGCTCTGGAATGGTTTGAGGTGTGCGCCCTTGCTTTTGTCCCAGTGTTAGTGTCTGGTTTGGTCATCTTTGCGATTCTGTCTCAGCTGGCCAGGTTGCTGGTGTTTCTGATCAGGCAAATCACTGGATGCTTGCGTCAGCTTCGGAGCCCTCAACGGCGCACGGACCAAAGGAGACCTCTTTTGGATATTATTGAATATGACTGAGACGCTCGATTTTAAAGAGGACGTTCTGATAAAGAAGGGCCCAGTTGTCAAAACGTAAGCAGCTGACACTTTTTACCGAATAAATGCTTTTCATTTTTTTGGTGAGAATGTTCAGTTTGTAATTTGTGTAGTTTATTCTGTTTAATATATACTGGTTTCGTGAGATTTTGAATCATGTTTCGATTTTAGAATGTTTGACTTAACGTGCCATGACTGCAAAAGTAAAAATTAGAATTTTGCATATGC
This sequence comes from Oculina patagonica, assembly GCF_052425735.1. Lineage (NCBI taxonomy): Eukaryota > Metazoa > Cnidaria > Anthozoa > Scleractinia > Oculinidae > Oculina > Oculina patagonica. Next base: position 29,840,071 of record NC_135762.1, read on the forward strand.
TCCAAAAGACGTAAACTGCAGGTTCTGTATTGTTTCAGACAAAACAAATTAATGTCAGTTTGTTTTTATGAACTTTTTCTTTAGTATATGAAGTAATTGTAAAAATACATCATAGCTAAGGTTCATTTGATAGATTAGAGATTTTCACAGTGGCGTGTTTCCAAGACAATGCAGCCACTAGCCTGCGAGCAGGCCCACCTTGGGGCACGCGCGAATATATCTTGGGGCACTGGCGAGTGGCGAGCGAAGCGATACGGTGGGGAAGAGACTGGTGGAGAGACGCCAATAAAGTAAGCCTGCTTTGATATCTGTAATTTTTTCATTTCTACTTTGCCTGAGCAAAGTGAAATACCATTGGCCGAAAGGCAAGAAAGGTGAGAAAACTGTCAATCTGTTTCGTTTGATGAGGTGCGAGAGGTGCGTTTAGTTCCCCACGGAGTCATACAGTTTGCCGCGGGTTGTCGTAAATCAGTCGTCAACAAACAACAATATGATAAGTGCGTACTGTATGCATGTATTCCTAATGTTATAGCAAAGTTCCAGTCTGTGTCTGGTGTAAAAAACGACTTAAAAAAAGAGCATGCAGGATACCGCTGTTAAAAGTTTGGTGATGAACCGCGATGTACTCGCCGTTTTGCCGGCTGGATTTGGCAAGAGTTTAATTTTCCAAAACAACGTAATGATCCGTAATGACAGCCAAGCAGCGCAACATGAAGGCTTGTATCTTGGTTATTTGCCCCTTAACTAGCATCATCGAGGGCCAGATTGCAGGAGCAAGGTTACACGGAATGAAATGTGCTTTCTTGAGTTAAAGAAAAGAGAATTTCATATCTTGTTAACGTTCCTGACAAACTTCTACTTCCGGTGAAATTAATTTGGCTTATCAGTATTCCTGCGGTCTCCGGGGTGGGACTGAAAAATTACATGTAACAGAGATTGATGCAGGCTCACTCCCGGCTGACGCCGCTCGCTCTCGCGGCTTTGCCGCTTACGTGTCGCTCTCGCGCGTGCCCCAAGGTGAGTCTGCTCGCAGGCTATGCAGCCACATTAATACTAGGAGGATAACAATAATAGATGGTAAATGAGCAGCTTTGAAGAACGTTTACGTTGCAGTAAAAATAGCATTATGCTCATAAAACAACGAAAGCTGAACTAGATGAATAAATATTACGATATTTACTGAAACTGTCTGTCAGTCCTTTGTTTATTTTAACTAGCAGGGCTATTAATTTGAGAATATTCCCAACGGACTATATTTTTTAACTTTGTGACAGGTATTTATTTAGTGGACTTCACCAAAAGGTGATTTAAAGAATTGCGGCACTTGATCATTCAAACTGATGTGTTGACAGAGGCACCTTGAAGGGAGGCACCGAGAAAGAAAAGAAAGAAAGGATGGGAGGGAAGGATTAATGACAACATAAAACCATTATTTTTCGAAAATAATGGCACTTAGTGCTTTATTCCTCTTTGTCGTGGAGTGCTTATACAATTCGTAAATAATTATGTAACCGACAGTCAAAGTAGAGTTGACAGACAATATGACGAGCTCCGTGATTTTTCTTTTTTCGACGTCCCAGTGTCTTGACAGCAAGGCATGATTTGTTTGATGTTCTTGTTCAAAGAAAGGTTAGAGGTAACATGTAAAATCATAGGACAGCACTGAAGTGCCAACGATCATGTTACAGCATTCAGGGCAGCAATGCATGTATGTTGTCCTCATTTTCCCGCCACTTTTTGACCCGTCTGTCGTGTTCCTTCAACAACTGTTCTATTTCTAAAGAGCGAAAACGAAAACGTGAGCTGTTAGGACGCAACGTGGGATGGTAACAAATGGTAGCACCAACTCTTTTTCCAACAAATTTCGCGAAAAGAAGGGGTTACATTATAACATTTATTAGTATAGCCCATAAGTATTTCCTCCGGCGTGCGTTTCACAAAACCCCTGAAGACATTCGGGCCCGGAAAGCTGTATTGTTACAGAATGTTTACTAACAAAGATTCGGTTTTTGTTGACTTTTAAAGTGATCAATGAATTTTAAAGTGATCAATTACCTCTTCGAAACAAAAAGGACCAGTCGTGGGCCTAACATTACACCACCATTTGATAGAAAGAGATATTCAAAAAGTAGCTCTTGCGCTCGAGAAACACACGCCTGGAACGAAGAAGTTAAATTATAGAAGTGGGTGCTAGTTTACTTTCTTTCATTGTTGTGTTCACAGTGCTTCTCTCGTTAAGCCTGATTGAAATTTTAACCGGCAAAGATTGTGCACAGTCGTGGTCATTCAAAAATAAATTTCGTAATCTTTGTTTGGTCCTTTTAAGTTTTCCGAACTTCATAACCATTTCACTCTGTTTACGATGTCTGGAATTATGTCCCTTGCGAAGAAAGATTAAGCACAACTGTTTTGAAAACTAGCAATTATGTCCAGAGCCAAAGATCACCAGGGAATTGGCTTGCAATATTTTGTCGCGTTGTGAAGTAGCCTGCGTAGCTGGCAGGATTCGCGATCGAGTGCGTGTGAATATTGGCAGAGAGAGAGGGAACCGAGGAGCCGCGAGGCAAATTGGGGAGGAGTCGACTCACTAGCGGCTGTGCCGCTCGCGGATCGCGGCTTCGCCACTCACGCGCGCGGGCTTCGCCCGCTTAAAGCACGCGCATTCGCAAATCCCGCCAGCTACGCAGGCTAGTTGTGACGGAGTAAAATACATGTACAAATCGCGCTTATTTACATGTACATTTTGGTTAGGATTTACTGATGACGGATTAAGGTGAACGAATATGTGTAAACGATTTTCACGTTTTGTTAAAATAGAGGACAATTTGGAATAAAATGGAAAATTTCAGTAAAACAGTAGTGAATAGGTGTTGAATTGAGTTGGGATTCCATCTGTTAAACGATAAATAAAAAAAGTCGGTCTTGTCTCCCTAAGATTGGCGATGATAAAGCTGTAGCACGTTAGTTAATACAGGCACCGTTTAAGCAGGAATAGATTTCTGACTCTGCTCTTAAAATTGATTTTTCTTTCGCTATAACGCAAGGTTGGAGCTGTTTCACCAGTCATTTAAACTAAGGAAAAACAATGAAACACAACTGTTTTGGAAACTAGTAATGATGACCCAGGGCCATTTCGACTACTGATCGCCAGGGAACCGGCTTGTAATTATGCTGTCGCGGTTATCTTCCGCTAATAAATCTCCTCTATGAAGTGAATAACGCAGCATGAAATCGCAACACCGCATCTTTACCTATTGCGTAATGAACCATAATTATAATGCTTACCTAAACACTCTGCGTTTGGCGAAGATGAGTTAAAACAGAGAACGCGTAAAGAATGCGTAAAGGTCGGGACACGCTAGGCGACAAGTCGCAGCGACAGGTCTGTTGTTCGTTGCACACACAGCGAATTTTGAAGAGTGGGGAAGTAACTAGTTTTCCAATTAAATATGGCAAAAATACATGACGCTCTCTCGCTGGTTTATTCAGATTTTGTCGCAGAGATTTGTCGCAGACGTGTACACACGCTGCGACAACGCTACTATCCCTCATTTTGTCGCTGCGATGTCTCGCACGAATTCATACTGGTTTGAATCCATGCGACACATCGCAGCGACAAAATTCTGTCGCAGCGACATGTCGCAAGAATGCACCATGTCACACGAGGCGACATGTCGCAGCGACTTGTCGCCTAGTGTGTCCCGACCTTAAAGGACATTACATTTTCGTAAAGGCCATTGATAAAAATGGACATATATACATTTCGCCGATAAAAAGTTAAAAATAAAACTTAAGGTAAAAGCTGTTAAAATTGATGCTTAACGTTTTCGATCTGTTCGATCATCATCAGAGTGAAAAGATCTGCATACGCTCAACGTTCTTATAGTATGCAGATTTTTTCACTCTGATGATGATCGAACAGATCGAAAACGTTAAGCATCAATTTTAACAGCTTTTACCTTAAGTTTTATTTTTTTTAAAAATGGACATAATTCACCACTTTCTATTCAGACATAATAGAAAAAAGTGAAATATTTATATCTTACCATTTTAATCTGCTTCGCTTCGAACATTTTACTCGTCTTTAACCTATTTTGTGCATCTTTACCCGCTGTTCTGTTTGTACTTTTATCTCTTTTTCTGCACAGTGAATCTTGACGCGACTTTATGAATCTTTACGCGCTGTTCGTTACGAGTCTTCAACTTTCTGTATGCAAATCTATCCTGTTTTTTAACGCAGATTTACTTTTTAAAATGAGGAGGTTGCCGTGAAAGGAATAAATGTGAAGCGTGTAATGACGTGTAAAAGCGTGGTGATTTAATATTAGCTTATCGGACTTGAGATGTCTTTAGCCGTGGTCTCGAACAAGTACGTGCTTTGGAAAGTCTCAAAAAATCCTTCTGAAACAATACCTTTTGTGTTTATAAAGTGTTGACTTTTCGGCAGTTCTTTGCAGTGTCCACATTGTATCGCGATATTTAAATATCCTTCTAGCACCCCTGGGGACAAATAAGCTTTGAAACGACGCTGACGAACTCTTAGACTGTTCGCCTTGCATCGAATCGTTCGTTATTGCTCGGTTTAGGCTCGTGATTACAACCTGAATGCACGAATTTTAAGGCGAGAAATTCTATTTCAGTTTCGTGGCACGATTTACAGCTTCTTTTTTAGTCGTTTGTAATCATTTTTTATTTACTTTATGAATCAAGCTAAGGCAGAATTTACTTGATCCTATTTCAAAATGTCAATACACAATTTTAGGGAGGACTTTGGTAAAAATCGTGACGGCCAAGCACTCGCTATTATGTGTTGGAACACGACTCGAGCAAAGTAAATCAATGAGTCAACTTCTGCAGCTGTGATCGACTACAACACGGTCGATAAGCTTGATAAGCAAGCAAAGGCAGGAGAACCTCAAAAGTCCAAGGTAAGTTCTAAGTATACCTTTATTTCTGATGCATGCTTTTCTCTTGTTTAAATCTACGCAATCGAGGACCGAACCTGTGTTTGAAGGTTGATTGATGTTTTTGCTGTACATGTGTTGCAAGTAATCCCGCTTCAATTTTAAAAGTGTATAACTTCAAAATGATTAAGCTTTAAGGTCATTACCCTGAAATAGAACTGAACATATATTTTTAACCAAACTTCGCCTACTGGTTTATCACTTTAAGGGAACTTAAATTTTGAAATAAAGAAGGGATCATCATATTCGTTTAGGAGCAGAAAGACCTTGTATATTCCATATAATTCCTTAATAATTCCTCTGCGAGTACTGACAAAGTACACGTTTTTAGCGATAATTTATTTTTCAAACATAGGAATTGATCTGCTTTCATTTTACAGAAAGAATTGATCGCTACACCCAAAATATGAGAAAAAATTGATAAGTCACCATACTCGTTTACGAGAAAGCGACAATTTACTTCTCTCGCGGACTAAGCCGCACAGAAAAAAGCCGCCATTTAGCTTAGCTTTGTTTATGTGCGCGCGCTAATTACGCGTAAAACTCTGCGCAGTAAGGATGCGCAATGCAATACAGGGCAATGACCTTAACAAACGTGACGACAAAACAACGTGACCGTCCGTGACCTTATATTTCTCCATCTTGAAACATTATTTTAAAAGTGACTTAAGTTTTACCGCCCTTTTTTAGCATATTAAATAAAATAAAGAAATTTAAAGGAATTCAAATTGGCATCAAGTCATAATATAAGCGATTTGCGGCTTTTGCACTCGCCAATTTCGGGATCGCCTTGCTCAAAGGTTTTTGTGTCTTACTTAGTTTTATTAAAGCTATTCTAGCTTTGTTTCATACATTAAACACAATAACGAGATCATTTTAAGTAGCTTATTATTATTCTTTATTCATTGATCATTTATTTAATATACATAGCCTAGGTGCCGGTCAAGTTTTTCTCAACATCTCATCACCTCACCTCACCTCACCTCACCTCACCTCACCTCACCATCTCATTTCATCTCATCTCATCTCATCTCATCTCATCTCATCTCATCTCATCTCATCTCATCTCATCTCATCTCATCTCATCTCATTTCATCTCATCTCACCTCACCATCTCATCTCATCTCATTTCATCTCATCACATCTCATCTTATATCATTTCATCTCATTTTATCTTATCACACGCCCCAAAATAATATGTTCACTGTTCGAACGTGTGTAAGCTTTTTTTGGGAAGGAATTTATTTGGCTACAGTTGAGAAGGCTTGGACAATTCATGTTTAGTATTGCTTGACTTTCTTCCTCGCCATTCTCAGCCGGTTAGAAACTGCTATCTTAGAATTGATAATAGAATTGTCCTTTCCGAATAATGTTTTCTGACAAGAAACAGAAGCATAATGGTGAGTCACTAAATTCTTGACATGCTAGACGCCGGCATTTACATTCGGAATGTCGGGCACATTTTAACCCTTTGACTCCCAAATTTTCCCCCAAAAAACGCGTTTTTTTAGCCGCTAAACTGAAATTTTGGTGCTATGGTCTTGAATTTACCTCAACTTTGCTAAAGAAGCACATTTTTTACACTTCAGCAACATTTTGATAAGAATTCTGTGTAAAAATGTGCAATATTTTACTTTGGTGCATGCGTATAAGCTGAACCGTTCCAATTTTTTTTTTGCCCCTTTTGCTTCCGTTTTTTCCGCTTTCTTATTCTCGTTACTTTCTACTCTTCATATCCTTTCTTTTGGCCAAAAAAGTTTTGACGTTATCATTGGAAAACCCTGAAAAGGGGACCTTGACCAATTACAGGTGAACTGGCCTGTTTAAGCAACGATTTTGCACCAAAAATGGATTTTGTTTTTCTTTAATTAGCTCTGTCAGAATGCAACCGATATTCAAAATGAACAGTCCTGTAGCAAGGTCGATCCAATCTCTATTAGATTCTTATCACGAAATTCCACTGACGTGCTTATTGATGACGTCACAAGTGAATCAATGACTGCACCTCCAAATAGCGCCTGAATGCGCGTTTAGGAGTGAAAGGGTTAAGGAGGTCACACACTACATTGTCAAGTTTACCTTATCATGCCTCAAAATGGTGCCTAAAAATGTGCTTTTAATCCTTTGATCTAGGGTTGATGCAAAAAAGAATCCGAGATGTTTACAAAAACGGTTTTAACTTGTTAAATCAGAACAAAGTGTGCTTTACTTAAACAAGTCTGTGGGTATCTTGAGACGTGTGTGGGATGATGTCTGGGATGAAAGGGTGGAGACAATTAAATTGTCCAAGGATTTATATAATTTTGTAAGCAGGCGGTTTTAATTTGTACGAAACACCTGCTTAGTCAAAGCCATTTCAAAGCTTTAGTATTAACTTATCCCTTTTATCTGAGTTAATAACTTTGTTTTGATATAACTGTTCCTGCTTAAAATTTATGAAGTTTGACGAACATCAACGAAGAATTTCAAACCTTTTGTTTGACGACAATTTTCCAAGGCCCACCGAACCTTCTCAAAAATGTGTTCTGTAGCCTGCATAACACTCAAAAGGCTAAACTCGCGCCCTATATGTATAAACTGATGCAGACATCGATTTGAAACTTAACACCTTTTTAAAAGAGTAGTTGACATATAATTGGGGAAAACACTTAAGCCACGCGAAGAAATAAAGTGTTTCTAGAGTAGACTGATAGCGTCATAAGGGTTGCGCCAATCTTATTTCGAAGTTTTAGATCAACAAGGTATCTATCACCGAAATATGAGACCTTATATTAAAATGTTTGAGAAAAAATTCTCTAAGTTGCTGCTCCTCGTAATAAAGGAAGTCTGCATGTAAGCAAATCAATCACAGATCAGTCATCCAAATGCGCACCTGCTTCTACTTTCATCAATGAAGAGAAATACAAAAATGAAATGAAGAAACAGAGGCCAAGGAACTTTTGCTATGAAACACAAAAATGACAGCTTTCTCCCATATGAAGTCAGAGAACTACCAAGGTCGCCTGATTTTCAAAGTCCTCCAATGCACACGGCAATAGTATGGAGCTATCAGTAAAATTCCTGCTGAGAACATATCAGGCTCAAGCGACCCGTTCGTGGACGCAATCGTATTCAAGATATTGGTACTTCTAGCAAATACTTTGGTTATCGGCCTTGTAGTCGGTAAGATTCTACTTTTACTACGTATTAGATTAATTTATTGGTGAAAGCATTCTAAATGAATATATAGTAGATAATTAAAACTTCTTGGGAGTGCGTTCATTAGGTTTTGATTTCTTCCGTTAGTATTTGTTACATAAGTGATCGATTTTTGCGTACTCTGACTGGCTCGGACGCCTTCCCCCTATTCAGTTTGGTTCACAAAATTGGTACGCCGAGTGAAATGTATTACCCTAATAAGTACCGCATCGCGGTTAAGAAAGTAACTTTTGGAGAATGCTTAACAAAAAAATCTTACACCTTATCCCAAACGCTGCCAAGTCTAGCTAACTATAAGTTGTAATTACTAACCGAATCTTGGATGAATCTGTCTCTCAACGAGCAATCCATTCATGGATTTTAAAATTACTACAAGTCCCTCCTCTCCCAACTAACATCACCCACATCGAGAGTATCCATATCTGGAAATTTCAACATTTTTTATTTGGAATTTAAGTGTAATTGGAGTATGTTGCTCGCAGCTTAGCTGTGGGACGAACGTTTCACAAGCTGTTCTGTCAATGTCATGATAAGTCGTCCAAATAGTAGCCGGCCGAAACAGAAGAATTGTAAGTTATTCCAACAGGAAAATCAGACAAAACGTTAATCTTTATAAGCTCTTATAGTTATTTTGCATTTAATTACCAATGCAAATGATTGTGCAAAAAATCCTACTAATTATTCTTATTGTTATTTTGCAAATGGTTCAGTTACAAATATTATAGCATAAATATTACACAACATTTCTTTGCGTTCATAGTTATTTTCTAGTTCCTGTTTTCTTTCAGTTCAGTACGTCTTAAGCCTGTATCACTTCTTCAAAGAATGGCGCAAAAATCCGCAGTGGTCATTTTCTTGCTGCCTGGCTTTGCTTCTCACTCTAAACGCCTTGCCGAGAGAAATTAGTGGTTTAGCCGAAACGAATGTCCTTGAAAGCCAGCTGGATACAGGAGAGATTTCCGTGCCAACCATTCTCGCTGCTGTAAAGGACAGTGGAGCTATTGATGTCACTCTGGAAGAAGGCGAACAAGGTGACGATGTTACAGCAGAGACGCGTGGCAGTTCTCAAGGCGCCAAATACGGTAACAAAAGAAGTCATCAAGGGACACAAACAGATCCATATTTGCTTTCGATTGCTGATACCCTGGTTCATGAACAAATTGAGAAGACGCGTGTGAACTCCTGTGAGTACAGGGGAACGGCATTATCTATTATTCGTTAACCATCACTTAAGTAAAATTGTGTCTAATTTTCATTAATCAAAACTATAAATTTGTTTCCTTCTTGTCACATATTTATGTGTTTTTGCCAGTGTCACATTTGCTACATGAGACAAAACAATATTTCTGTAGTCCGGGATTTTTGTGCATGCATGCGGATTATTCTTTTTAAGACACAAATGTCTAGCTTATAGAAAGGAATAATAAGCAAAAAATATTTGAATCCTGAGAGACCATCAAACATGCATGTGACTGTTAAAAACATGACATCTAGCATTCAGATCAGGCTACATGGCATTTAGAGCATCACGCTGATAGAAATATATACACTGGATTGTGTTCGAGTGTTCACAAATGAAATTCATCTTGAAAGCTGATGATAAGGATAAATATTTATGTCCGACTTTCTTCGGTGGTTGTGAGCTAAAACTTCAAAATTAACTCGACTTGTATTTTTAATTCAAGTTAAATTCTCTAAAGATTCTATATGAAAATGTTCACGAATTTGTTTTTTAGGTCTGGGATCTCGTAATCAGACTCGGATTTTGGAATCAGCAAAAGAGGAAGTACTGGAACCGGATAAGACATGCCCAAGTGTCATGTAGCATGTTTTGGTCATGGTATAATGCGCATGTAACCATTTGGAAAACGACGTTGATAATGACTTTACAATACTCAACTGTAGTTTCTAGTTCAACCTTGAACTGATAACAAATATTTGTAGCAGTAGAAGTATAGTATGAAAACGTCAATGATGTCACACACTACTTAAGTAATCATTATGTAGTCCTTAATTTTAGGTCAAGATCGCCAGGATGTTATTCCCATGGGGATCAAAGGTAAAGGTTACTTTTAACATTGTATTCCTAGAATACGTCGTAAGTTATTTGCTTTTTTCTTTTAAAATAGTATACGTCGCCAATTAAGATCAAGTTTCTTTCTTATTGTTTGGTTTAGAGAACTTTTTTTTAGGTTAAGCCAGCAAATGATTGAACATCTGTCCAAAAAGCAGCTGGTTTCTTTTGCGTTCATTCAAATTTGCCATTTTATAAGTCAGTAAAAAAGTGTACTGAAATATGACTGTCCGTCGACTTCGAATTTTAACTTTTGTCGGCTTCTTAGAAGTTGCAGTTTTCTTGTGATTTTTTGTAGAACGCAGAGGTGTCAGTTTTCTCGCTTTATTTACCGCTAAAATAGAAGACATTTTTTACAAGGTACTTGACTGTACTTTTTTTAACTTTACATGCACCAGCTCTGTAACAGACCTGGTGCAATATTGATATTTGCCAAGGATAAAATATAAACTGCTCACGAGGACGTTTCATGACCCCGATGGACGGAACCGAATAAAACCTCGTGCGATTAAATAACCAAAGGTGGTCTCTCCAAAATCGCCCAAAATCACCCTTAAGGTCATCACAATAATTTTATTGTTTTTTTTATATGTGGCCTGGACCAGTTAATGGAATTTTTTTTTCTGCGGACGGCACGCCCCACTGGAAAAAAATAGAAATGACAATCTTTTCAACCCATACCAGCTCACGAAATCGGAATTTACCAGGTCTGTTACAGAAAGGTGTTCATATATCCGTAAGGAAAATATACCATTGTTATTGATATTTGCTAGTTGTGCCTGCTTGTTAAGGAATATGTAGATGTTTTCATAGTTTTTTGGTAGTTTTGGCAGAAAAAAATATTAAACATCTTATAACGCATCGCGTTTTAAGCCAGTTTGTAAGGCGTGACAAATATGGCCCCTTCTTGTTTAAAGCTGGGTTTTGGTTAAAGGTACGTTATTTATTTCTCCATCGGCTGTGTTTCAATGTATTACTTCCTAGTGTATGTAAAGTACATTTTCCGTTTGGATATGCCGGTTGGTAAGTCTGTACTACCTCCAAATCATTCGGTTTATTTTGGAAATTAACCTGTTTATGGTTCATCAGCGTTTGAAAAGTGATGGTGTACGATAAAAAGCCGAAAACAGTTATACAGAAATAAATTTAAAAAACCGAAAAACAGGAAAGAAAATCGGATCGAATTTCTAGGGATGAATACATTGCTTACCCCCCAAGCCCGCCGGAGAGCAATTCCTGGAGCCGTAGACTTGAAGCTAGTGGTGGCGTTGGTGGTAATGATACTTCTATAGCGCACTTTCCAAAGCTCAGTGCGCTTCACAATTACAGCATGGGACGAGATCAAACATCAGCGTCAACAAGCGCCAAGCTGAAAGGTTGAAGCTTCTTTTCCTCGCTTTCAATCGAAGATCCATTCAAAATCCAAGCGCTAACCGCCAAATAATTTTCTAGAAATGCAGCTTTCGAAGCGAACAGAAACCGCGGACGTGATTAAGTGTTCCAGTGAGCAACCGTCACGCTGTTTGTTCCGCGCTGATTGGATGATGGTAAACAATGCCCTTTTACAAAAGCCTCATGTGTGAGGCGAGCCAGGGTCATATTCACAACGGCGATTCATCGACTGACTAGTCTGGTGTGGGGTTTATGGCGCGTGACGGAAACCCGACACGACACCACACGAACAAAGAGGGTCGGCGTCGTGTGGTGTCGCGTCGGGTTTTCCGTCAAGCCCCATAAACCCCACACCGCTGGAGCGGTCGAAATCGAGCTTTCCACCCTTGTTCTCTTCTTATAAACGTGAAGTAACATTCAACGCAAAACCCTCCAAATCGCCCAAATTCGGCATTCTGAGGCTCAATAACGACAACAGACAACAGCTGAGGTAAGTTTACGTTTATTTTGACCTTAATATAGACATTACTCGAAATAAGTTTGCGATAAGAAGACCCTTTCAATATCCCCATACATTTCTTTATATTTCGAACATAAAAACAGTCACGCCGCTTGTATGGGCTCCCTGGCTTTGTTTAGGAAATTCGAACCCACGACTTCGAGGTGATGAATTTACGATGCCACTTCGCCACTTTAGAAATCCCTTGGGTTGTAAGCAAAAATATTGCCGGTGTATCCTTGGCTATAATTAATTAACTTCTGCGAAAAACCGGCTGAAATCGAGTGAGCACCACAGGACAGCCAAACGCTGTATTAGCTTTAACATAATTATTAATATAAAATATTTACCTGTGTTATTGTGTATTTTTGAGTCGTTTTAGAGGCGATTTAAATTAAGACGGTTTACCTCGCAAGTTTTAAACATTACCTTGTCTGCCGCTTCGTAAATACGACTCGCCCATTTAATGTATACGTCTCAAGTTTCAATTATTGACTTTTAACTCTCCCCAGTAAATAGACAATAGACAATAGACTAGTAGTAATCAGAGATTGGGGGAGTGCGTTCGACCTATAGGTAAAATATAGACCCAAGGTAAGCACTGGCAGTGGCAAAAAAAAACCCCGACATGATCGGCCTACTAGTAGTTAGCCTTATGTCAGAGTTAGTTTCCATGCTTATACCTCACTAAACGCGAGGAGGATAAGTGTGAGAAAGATGTGACGAGCCAAAAGAACATAGAATGAATGAAATATAATATTTACACAAAAATAATTATTTATTTCACTTGACCTGTTATCGTTTGGCACTAACGAGATTTAAACTTCCACAAACTTCTGGAAATAGTTTTACTTCGATTTAAAATTCCACAAAGTACTTAAAAATACAGATAATTCACACAGTAATCCATTACACGCATATTACATTCACACAACGATTTCCTCGTCAAAACGTCTAGTGTTTCTAGGAATAACGATATATCACAAATTGAAAGAAGTGATAAAACAATTTCGATCCGTTCTATACCCACTCTCGATGCATTTAATTCTAACAGTTTTCAGTTTTGTGCAACGTATAATTGCAGGAAAATACGCTGGTTTACCTACGAACGAACTCCGTACGAAACTACGCATCGACTTACTCGATTTCCACTCTTTTTATGACGTTCGGTGGCTGAAGACAACTCTGTTACCTTGGGTGATAACCTTCTAATGTTCTCCATGGCAACATTGGCAAAATTACAATTTTGGAAACACGTGTTTGACCTTTTTTTCAAGCAAAATAATGTTTCTAAGCTCCGTTTGGGACGCCATCTTGTTTTGCATAAAATCGAGGCAATCTGTGGCTACCAGTTTCCCGGCCGAGAAATGGCCCCTGCAAAAATTAATCGGGGCGGCCAATCTGGAGTCCATACATCTGCGCGCGCATTACAGCTCGATTCATCCCGCATAACAGTACACAGGCATACCAACTCAAAAGACACAGGACGCAAAAACAAAATTAGGCTTGCGCTCTCCTTCGTCGAACGCAATAATAGATAATAGTCTAACTTTAGTTTCAGTAACAAAAAAAGACAATTCTGAAATACAGACAACTATAATGTCGGCGTAATTAAAATAAAATATCTGAGTTAAGCTGATTGAAAGACACTTGAAGTTACCTAAATAGATATAGGTTCTCAAACTATGGTTGTTTGCCTTGCGATCTTTTTCCGTTTCTAGCGTGGCTAGTGCAACACTAAAAGTCGCTAGCTAGAATTTAGAACAGATTCTTTTCAAGTTACCAACAGTTGCATTTTCTTGCCTGTTCTTTTAAAAAATCAATTGTTCACTAGAGCATTCCCTACCAAGTTCCTGTTAATAGTACTAACAGTAAAGATATTCCTTGCTCCATTGAAATTAATGAACAAAGCCCCTGGCAGGCGCCCAGCATTTTAGTTATTGGTAATTATGGAAGGATGGAGGCCAAGTCCTTAACGACCATAACTAGTCTCTCGAAACTGGAAGAACACGAAATAAATAAAAATATGATGTCGAATGAAGCATATACGTGTCAACATTTAAAAACTTTCAAAAACGAGAACGGAATATAATTGGAGACTTAGCTTGGTTGGCTCAGAGACTACATATTTCGCTTTCCATGCCCAAGATATTTCGGTTCCTGACGATCTTAAACTCGACACATGCAAAAGTGTTTCTGCATTCACATCAGAGGGAGTAGAAAATGTAATGCAACTACAAAAGGAAGAAAAACGAGTTCGGTTTTCGGCGTCACTTGGGAGGTGATTTTCAATGGCTTATTTGCGGATTTTTATAGCCGTTTGGATCTTCTTCTCGCTATCAAGCAAGAAATCAGGTAATTACCAGAAGCAAACTAGCACTTTGTAATCTTATTATGTCAGTGTACAAAGTTATCTGATTAATTGATCAGATTTCCTGTAATTTCAACGAAAATAGATTCGACAGCAATCAATCGAAAGTTGACAAGAGAAAGGTTTTTGATCAGCCGAATTGTCCTTTCTCGACTTATTTAGGGACTAGTTTAATTCTGTTCAAGACGTAAATATCCTTTCTTCTACAGTGGAACCTCGATTTAATGACCTCTACATTAGTCCTCGGTAAGGCGAATGTTATTCTTTGCCCTAGTAATAGGAAAATATATGAGAAACAACCCCGATATAAGGAAACCTCGCTATAACTAACTTACTTATGTCCAGAGCCCTAAGTGGGCAAAGGGCCGGACATCCTCCTCCGCCATGCTGCACGGTCGCGGACAGCCAACCCAAAGCCGCTCTTTCTCTTTCGGCAGTTCTTCGCCAAGTCTCCCTCGGTCTGCCACGACTTCGCCTTCCCTCAGGGGCCCATGTTAATGCCGTCTTGGGATGTTTGCTTGGATCCATTCTGAGGATGTGGCCGATGAACTTCCAGCGCCGCCGGAAGATTTGCTCACTGATGGTGTTGATGTTAGCTCGGTTTCGACAGCGACAGTTTTTTGGCAGTCCCTTGACCCTTCGTTATATCGAGGTTCCACTATACTGATTTTTTATTTCCTGCAATTACACCAAGGACTTGTCCATAATATATTATTTCAAGATAATTATTTGACCACGGCAAATTTCAGTTTTCAGAACCAGAAAGGTAGAAAATCATCAAATAAACAGAAGAATTATTCTGATATAGCACCAAAATCGACGAAAATGTAACCACGAGAGTGCAATATTTTCGTGTGATTGTGGTCTGTATGACGGGAAATGCATTTGAGGAATGTTGCATTGTTAGAATGAGAAATGTTGAACGTACACGACACCTAAAGAAAAATATTAGCATTCAAGCAGTTTAGTCCCAACGTTCGAAACGAAAAAAGAGAAAGTGAGTTCCTTTAAAATTTTGTATGCGGAAACGAATAATTAAATTGCGAGATTGGCGAGTTAAAGTTAAGCTGGGATGAATTCTCGTCGACTTCAAAACATTCAAGTATTGGAATATAACAAACTCGGGAAATAGAATAAAGAATATTTATTCCAGCCTCACCCTCTTTTCAAAATCTTACATATCGTAAATTATTATTACTAAAGGATAAATTTTGAGGACTGTTTCATTGTTAGAATGAGTAATTAATATTAAGGTACATGACACCACGAGAAAATAAAATTGATATTCATGCTGTTCAGTCCCCACGTTAGAAACGAAAAACGAGAAAGAGAGTTCTTTTAAAATATTTTATGCGGGAACGAATAATAAAATTGTGAGATTGACAAGTTAAAGTTAAGCTGCATGAGATGAATTCTCGTCGTCTTCAACGAACTCGGGAAATAGAATAAAGAATATTCATTTCAGCCTTAACTTCTTTCAGAAATCTTACATATCGTAATAAAGGATAAATTCTGTAATGTTTAAGCATTGCCTGCGCGATAATCTGTTGGTTCGCCTAGGATTACGCGTTGATCAGTTTACGGTAGGAACTAATCAATTTTGGCCAAAAGTCACTAATACATGTGGCAAGAAAGGAAAATTACTTCGTCCTCGATAGATCTTGATACTAAGGAAGAGAAAACACTTTGCACAATTTTATTTCTTTCGCCAGCAACTTCGTTAATTAAGAGTTACAACGCACGTTCGCACGTTCATGACTTTTACTGAGATATTTTGACATCGGCCGTTCTATCTTTTATTAAATATACAGCTAATACAAAAAACTGTAGTAAACTAAACTGTACAGTATTACACTTTTTTCTTTTAGCTGCCCAATACCCTGGACATATTGATGTCTATGTTTCCTTGAATGGACACGATTCCGAAAGCTGTGGTACAGTCAGTCATCCATGCAGGTCTATCGGTAAAGCAGTTCATCAAGTGGACCGGGGCGGACACATTCACCTTGATGGTACTGGGACCGAGCAAAATCCTTATGTCTGTCATCTTGGCATGAAGCACGAGCAACAACCGGGAATTGTTGTTCACAAAAGTTTGGAAATAGAAGGTTGGAAAGCCACGCCACTAATTTCATGCTGTAATGGATTTCATTTTAAAAAGAGGTCGACTACTCTGCCACTGAACATTACTTTATCTGGTATTGCTTTCCGCCAAACACCACTGATGTTTCAAGATTGTGACATCCTAACGATTAAAAACTGTTCTTTTGAGGACACGTCCATTGCTCTAAGTATTCTCATAAGAATCAACGCCAAAATGTGCCTAAACATTCAGGGGTCTTCTTTCTTTAAAAACAACACTTCCTGTGTGGAGATCACGTTGAACAGTGATACATTAGTCAAAGATCAGTTTCTAGCTGTAAATATCAGCAAGACAAAGTTTTTGGAAAATGGAATTCACAAACGGCGGTTTGCAAGGGGTGTAGTAACAATCCAATCAGAAACCACGCTGTCGTCCAGTATACATGTCCAAATATCCTGTTCCAATGTTTCATCTGTGAAGAACTATGGCCATTTTGTTAATCTTGATCTGCCATCAGCCGTAACCAGCGAGGTATATAATGATGTCAGGCTGTTCAACAATACCATATCTGATTTATTTAAGGCATCGCCTGATAGGAAAACGCATCACGTGGTGAACAGTTTGTACAATTCCAATACAAAGAGAAATCGTGTTGAGTTCAGGAACCTCAGATGTTCCCACAACCATTTATTGCGATGTATAAAAATTCAGGCTGAGGAAGCCCAAGTCGAAATTCACAACTCGTCTTTCGTCGGGCAGCGTCTTAAAAAGGAAAGAGGGGGGAGCGATGTTTTTAAACTCAACAGTGCGCATGTCTGTAGATATTTTGAACAGCAGGTTTCGCAGGAACATAGCTAAAGGCGGTGGAGCTGTGTTTGCTGATAGTAAGAATGGAACCTTGAGTCTTAACATTGCAAATGTTAACTTTACTGAATGTGCCGCAACAAGTTATCAATCCGGATGTGCAATTTTGGTTGGAGACCAAACGCCACGAATAAAGGAAAAGGCAACAGGAACGAACAAGTCGATTGTAAATTTTAGAGAAATCAGAGTGCGCGACTGCTTTGGCTACCTCGGTCCGTGCGACGTTATCTGCCTTATGTTATTTAATGGCAAAGTGACCATCAATGATTCTTCCTGGGAGAACAACCTTAAATTTATAGTTTTTGCTTTGTCGGTGTTGGCCACAGGTGGTAACACGGACGTTACTATTTCTGGCTGCACATTTGTTCACAACATCGTGAAAAAGGCCGTTGTTTGGGTATCCTCCGACAAACGACAAGCGGGCACATTAACGATTGTAGACAGTGCCGTATCTGGTCAAGTCAAAAGTGGCAATGCGTCTTCTGGGATAATTGCAGCTTCGCACTTTCACATCAGTCTGAAAAACACTGTATTAACTTCACATCTTTACGGACTCGTTATAGACGGTTTGTTGCCAAATAAATATTCTGAAGCCTACCCTTTAAACGTGTCAATCTATAGTTGCACCTTCCTCGATAATTTCCGTGATATGGTGGCATCATCACCTGATCCATGTCAGGTGGAAATAACAATTAAGAACACCATATTCGGTCTCACCAACAGACAGGCTGTACCCAAATCATTTGGGTTATTTATCTATATAGAACCTTTGAAGATACTCAATTTTTCGAAAGCCACTATCGAGCTGGACAACGTAACATTTGACTCGAAACCATGCAACATTGTTGGCTTACTATTTCGAGGTACCAAAACTTTACTCATAAAAAGATCGTCATTTATTAATGGTTTGTGTTTCGATCGATTTCATTGGAATAATATTAGCATGTTTAGCGTTTACAAAATGTCGTCTGGCGCTATATCAGTCGTCTCAAGTTCTGATAAACAGCTAAGTCCAGGATGTGTCAATGAGGAAACAGAGAAAGACGTTCATCCTCTTTGGCATTATCAGACTCACGTGACATTTGAAGATACCTTATTTGAGGGCAATGGAGGATTAATCGCTGGTGCTGTGTACATACTAAATGGCCTCACAACTTTTAAAAGATGCCGCTTTCGAAATAATTTCGCGGCTGAGAATTCAGGACATGTTTCTACGGCAGATGGAACTGGCCAAGTGGATTTCAAAGACTGCATATTCTCTACAACTAAAGTGAATATGTCTAGAAACGGTTTTACGTTTAAAAAATCGACGTTCTTGCATTCAGAAAGCGGAGGACCTATAAATCTTCAAAATACAACTATGATGTCGTTTGCTGATGAAAGGACTCCCTATCCCGTATTGGAGATTTACAATGGAGGCTTCGTGTACATGGATGATAATTCGAGCATCCAATGTCCTATTGGAAGCCAGCTTGTATTGGATAACATGACGCATTTTGTATATACAGAGCAAAACAACAGCTTTTGCAGAATAAATATCACTGCTCTGAAGTACTCTTGCCAGTTGTGTTCTCCCGGGTTTTACAGTATGCGAAAAGGAGTTTCACGTGGTTTGATTGTAAACAACAAAGTTGAGTGTCTACAATGTCCGTTCGGTGCCAATTGTATTGAAAGGAACATAGCTGCCAAGCCAAACTTTTGGGGTTATCCCACATCCAACGATCCGCCATCATTGCGATTCATGGCTTGTCCGGAACATTACTGTAGAAAACCCACATCAGAGACACAAGGATATAACAGCTGTAAGGGAAACAGAACGGGCACTCTCTGTGGGGAATGCAATCGAGGATACAGTGAAACTCTCTTTTCAGCTGAATGCCGAAAAAATGAGGAATGCGACAACTACTGGTTTTGGATTTTGACGATTTTGTTAACAACTGGACTGGCTCTCTACCTGTTGAGGAAACCTCCGATCTTAGGTTTTCTTGCAAATCATATATTGTGGTTTAGAATAAAGGTAGAGAACTATGAAAATGAAGACTTGGGTGGCTTCCATCAACACTCGGGTGCGGACAACGGCTATATTAAAATCACATTCTATTTCTATCAAGCTGCCGAACTACTGATGGTCAATTCTGTAGAAAGCGTCCTTGAAAAGTTACCGTTTATTTATACAGTGATTGCCGCCTTTAATTTCCAAGTTCGAACTATAAACCATGGAACTGGTTGCCCTTTTCCAGGGATAACAGCGGTGACTAAGCAATTGGTCCTTTCTTGTACAGTTTTCATGACAATGACTGACATTATACTCATCTATTGCGTCCATTCTCTCATCAACACGCTAAGACGAAAAGAAAAACCATCCCTTATCCATTACATGGCCGTTGTCATGGAGGTATTGCTGTTAGGTTACGAAAGGTTGGCAGAAACGTCCCTGAAGCTAATGCACTGCGTCTCAATCGGATCGACTAAGAGGTTATTCATCGATGCAAATGTTCCATGTATGCAGTGGTGGCAGTATGTTCTTCTCGCCTATATTGCAGTGTTCGTGGTTCCCTTTATCATTGTTCTCTACTGCGGATCCTCCAAGCTTTACAGTGCGTCCATTACTGCAAGTGAATTCCTCGCTGCTTGCATGCTTCCACTGCCATTTCTCATCTACTGGGTCTTTAAGAAAATGCAGAAACAAACTAGGCAAAACTCCACCAGAGCTCAGTCTGTGAACAAAGCTGTCTTGGAAGTACTTCATGGTCCTTTTCGTCCGCCAAACAATGAAGATAAAGGAACGCTTTACTGGGAGAGCGTTTTAATTGGTCGAAGATTTATTCTTCTCGCGTGCCATTCGTTCATTAGAAGTTCGATGCTACGTATGGTTTCCATGGCTGCAGCATGTTTACTGATGACCATTCATCATGTTTTGAAGAAACCATTTCGAGAACCACTAGCTAACAAAGCTGAAACATTGTCCCTTACCGCTTTAACGATTATTGCCCAAATCAATCTGACGAAAGCTACCCTGATGTCATTTGGTATTACAATTGACGGGCCTTACCGATCTTATTTGGACGCTCTGGAATGGTTTGAGTTGTGCGCCGTTGCTTTTGTCCCAGTGTTAGTGTCTGGTTTGGTCACCTTCGCGATTCTGTCTCAACTGGCTAGGCTGGTGGTGTTTCTGACCAAGCAATTTATTAGATGTTCGCGCCGATTTGGGAGCCCTCAGTGGCTCGCGGACCAACGAAGACCTCTTTTGGATGTTGCTGAATATCACTGAGACGCTCGATTTTAAAGAGGACGTTCCGGTATCAAAGGGTCCTGGACCTCGCCTTTCTCACGCCTAGTTGTCAAAGCGTAAATAGCCGAAAAAGGACACTGTTTACCAAATAAATTCTTTTCATTTTTTGGTGAAATTGTTCTATTACGACGTTTGTAAATGTCTAGCTTATTTTGTTTATAGTATATTCTGGTTTCGTGAGATTTTGAAGCATTTTTTCATTTTAGAATGTTTGACTTTACGTGCCGTGTCTGTAAAAGTATCATTTAACATTTCGTATATGCATCCGAAAGATGTAAACTCTAGGTTCTGTCTGTAGGGAAACGTCTTGTTTTAGGCAGGTAAAAATGTCAGTTTCATTTAACAAAAGTTTTTTGACATGACTAGTACATAAAATAACTGTTGAAACAATTAATAGCTTAGGTTTAGCTTCGGAGTGTTAATTTGTTGTGGAGATTTCCACAGTATGTTTTTCCCAAGAAAATGTTGATCTGCAGCAGGGGGGGGGGGGGGGGGGGAGAAACTTGCTTTGTTACACGACTCAAAAAGTGATCATAACGGTGCCGGGCAACCGAGACTGCACAGTAGCTATCGAATGGTTGCTAAGGGCTTAGTGAATAGCTTGACAAAGTTCATTGTTTAGTTTGCATGATTTGGTCTTGACCGTGCACAAAACACAATAGCTATTTGCATTTTGATTGCTCCTTTGAAGTCTTCCCGACATCAAAACAACAAACAGTGATAACGGTGACAGTCTGCTGGCAAAAGTAAGGCTTGCGAATTATACTAATTAAAAATAACTCCAATGGTTCTGAAATTATTTCCCCATTTTTGGTTGTTAAATTTCAACCGTGACAAATTTTTCGCTTGTTATTCCACGCCGCCCAAACATTCTCAGTGACGTAAGACATTAGGTGAGAAATCTGGCTGAAAATGCCAAAAACATCTCAGCGGCGTAAAACATCAAACGCAAACACCGCGACTATTCGCATATCACACGCACGCAGTCATTGATATTTAAATCTTACTGGGAAAACAAAACTTTGGTTTGACGTCTTTCTTAGCAACGGCTTGATTAACATAGACTCGCACCGTTTTCAGGCACTGCTGTGTATTCAAAGAAGAGTGCCGACTTTCTCCCCCCCCCCCCCCCCTGATCTGCAGTCAACGTAATACTAAGAGAACGACATATTAATAAATTTACATGAAATAGTTAAAACAGCTATTAAGAGAGTTAATACTGCAGTTAAAATAGCGTAAAACAATGCAAGGTGAACCAGATGAATAAATATAACAGTATTTACTAAAATTGTCAGTCAGTCTTTTGTTTATTTTAACTAACAGGGCTATTAGATGGTTGTCACAGACATAAGTTTTCAAAATTCCCTGACTTTTCCTGATAAAAATAATATTTCCCCGACCAAATAAACTCAAAATTTCTAATAAAATAGCAGCCTCCAGCCCCTACTTTTAAGGAAAAAAAAAACGCTGAGATCGCATTGACCTGAAATGTTTCTTCAAGCCATCAGCTGTATTGAAGTCAGCGATAAAAAAAATCAGTTGTTCACTAAAGCTTTCCGTACCAAGCTCCAGTTAATAGTACTAGCAATGAAGATATTCCTTACCCCCTTGTAATTAATGACCAAAGCCTCTGGGAGGCGCCCAACTTTTAAGTTACTGGTTATTATGGAAAGGAGGGAGACTAAGTCCTAAACTATACCTTTGAAACTGGAGGAACATAAAATAAATTCAACTATGATGTCCAATGGCGCATATACGTGTCAACCTTTAAAAGTTTCAAAAACGAGAACGGAATATAATTGGAAACTTAGCTTGGTTGGCTCAGCGGAAACGACTATATTTCGCTTTCCATGCCAAAGATATTTCGGTTCCTGACCATATTAATCTCCACACATTCAAAAGTGTTCCTGCATTCACATCAGCGGGAGTAAAAAATGTAGTACAACTTCAGGAAGAAAAGCGAGTTCGGTTTTCGGCGTCACTTGGGAAGTGATTTTCAATGGCGTATTTGCGAAATTTTATGGCCGTTTGGATCTTCTTTTCACTCTCAAGCAAGAAATCAGGTAATTACCAGAAGCAAACAGGCACTTTGTAAACTTATTATGTTACAGAACAAAGTTATCTGATCAAATGATCAAATTTCCTGTAATTTCAACGAGAATATATTCGACAGTAATCAGTCGAAAGTTGACAAGAGAAATGTCATTGATGAGCCTTTCTCGTCTCATTTAGGGATTATTTAAATTTTCAACACGTAAATTTCTTTTCTTGTAAAGTGGATTCTCGATTTAACGAACCTCTACATAACAAAGTCCTCGGTATAGTGAATGGCTTTCCTTGTCCTATTAAAGGAAGCAGTCATAAGAAGTGTCCTCGACGAGGACCCACCGTGTGTAGGGGTGGGGCTACGCAACATACCATCTGTGTGATTAGCCAAACGGGCAAAATTTGAGTTGAGACTTTATTATTCGGTGTGCATGAAGCTTGTATTGCTGGAGGAATGGCGCAAGGAGATTTGAAACTTTTTTTAATTTCTACTCCTGATAGAGTGGGGGCTATACAAACAAGACATCATCTTTTAAGGTTGGAAAATGAAGAGGGAGGGCATAAAGAGACCACCTGGCTTTTTGCAGAGTGGTGGGTCCTGTCTGAGCACAATAATTTTTACCATTTCCCTAATAGTAAAATATACGTGAAAGAACCCCGATATATAGGAAACCTCGATGTAGCGAACGTTTTTTGCCAGTGCCTTGACTCTTCGTTATATAGAGGTTCCACTGTACTGATTTTTTACGACTGAATTTTTTAGTCAGAAAGTATAGTAGCTAGCCCAGTCGCACTCACATGGTTATTTAGTTGGTCCATCAGCTGTAAACAACTTTTGCAACTCTGCTGACCAGCGGATATAATAGTAGGAAGAGTGTAGCAGGGCGACCGTTTAAATTTAAAGGGGTTTAAAGAACAAAAGTACATTTTTACCTGAATCAGTCTATATGTCTTGATATATTTATTTACAGCGTAATCACTTTACGGCTTACATGTAAATGCTTTTATTCTCTAATGCATACCTACGAAGCGATACAATAAACAAACCATTTTAGTGCCACGGGGTAAAAAAAAAGGAAAAAGAAAAACCCTGACCCCTCCGGGATCTGAAATCACAACACCTCGCGCTACATCCTGACAACCACTCTAGTGAGCTAATCCGACAGACTCATTACATTTATGCGCGACGAAAGTATCCTATATCAATGTAATAGACATCGTGGGTTCTATTAAACCGATGATATCTGCAATTGTCATGCTGTTTCCTCGTTTCTGCTTATTCAGTTGCATCAAAAAAATGTTTGAATCACTTGCTGCTCATATATATTCAAGGTATGAAAACTAACCGTAAACCTTGGTGAAAAAAAATTTGTCGTGGCTCTTGAAGAGCTCTTTGGTTATTTTCCCACAATAACACCAAGGACTCATCCATTACATATTATTTTGAGAGAATTGTTTGACGACGGCAACTTTCAGTTTTCAGAACCAGAGAAGGAAGGAAATCATTTTAATAAAGCACCAAAAACGACGTAAATGTAACCACGAGAGCGCAATATTTTCGTGTGAGTGGGGACTGTGTGATGGGAAATGCATTTGAGGATTGTTTTTTTCAAGTTACACGACACCAAAAGAAAAACAATTTGGCTTTTATGTTGTTTAGTCCCCACGTTCGAAACGAAAAACGAGAAAGTGATTTCCTTTAAAATTTTGGATGCGGGAACGAATAATTAAAATGTGAGATTGACAAAAGTGAAGCTGTAGGAGATTGAATCCTAGCCGTCTTCAAAAAAATAAAGTGTTGGAATAAAACAAACTCGGGAAATGGAATTAAAAAAATATTCATTCAATCTTTACATTCCTTAAGAAATCTTACATATCGAAAATTATTATTATTGGTTTTCGTGTCAATTAAGGATGAATTCTGTAATGTTTTTAAAAGCATTGCTTGCAGGACCATCTGTTGGTTCGTGAAGGATTACGCGTTAATTAAATTACAATATGAACTAAGCAGTATTGGCCGAAGGTGACTAATACATGTAACAGAAATGGAAAATTACTTTGTCCTTGATATATTTTGATACTAAGGAAGTGGAAACAGTTTGCACAATTTCATTTCTTTTGCCAGCCACTTCTTTGATTACCTTATTATAGGAAATTTACGATACATGTTATTAACGCGAATTTTAAAAATTCGCGTTAATTTTATGTATGTTCACTTTTTTACTATTGCTGGTTTTCACTGTCACGCAATCAAAAAATAAATTCGAAACCATTCAAATACTGAAGCTATGAATTTCAAATATTATAGATGATAAATAGATAAACAATTTCTCCAAGTTTCGGGTCTGTATGGTGTACCGTTCGCGACTTATTTGCCGAACCTTTCCACGCAAATTTACAAAGCTTAGTATGGAGACGCCATAACTGTGTCCTTCCGAGGGACACAGTAATGGCCGCCGTGATGTCAGAGAAACCATCTGGAACTCAGTTCTGTTTACAACAGCGGCTATCCTTCCCTTAAGAGCTAGTACACTTTCACATAAACACCACTTATTATATCTGAAATGTTCAATCTGCACAAAATGGAAAGGAAAGGCCTTTTTTCAAACAAAACAGCTATGTCACGGCACTCGGCTTGATGTCACATACGACGGAGAACTCAAATATTCAAAATGCTCTGTTTTAAAAACGAATGACACTATCGATCTGGACATTTGCAAAAATATATATTTTTAGTTTATCTTCACACGTTCTTGACTTCGTGTAATTACTGAATACCGTATTTACTCGAATAAGCGCCGCCCCCGAATAAGCGCCGCACTCCCGATACGGCGCTTCAAGCTAAAAACAGCACTACAAAGCAACTCTAAAACAGACTTGAACATTTCTTTCCATCAAAAGCGATGTTTTGTAGTTCAAAGTGTTTGTTTTACCGCTCGCTCATTTGTTTTCTATCCAACATTCTTACAATACGCAGTTCTGTAAATGTTCTGAAAGCCGCGAACTTTGCCAGGACAACTAGCGCCACTTCTCTCTTCAGCAAGAGACGAATACTGACGCTCGAGAGACGCTATTTTAGATAACTGCAAAATATTAGTTTTTTGTGTCGTCCAAATTTTAAATAAGCGCCGCCATCAAATAAGGGCCGCACATGAGGCGCGTAAAATTTAATAAGCGCTGCAGTGGATATTCGAGTAAATACGGTAGTTTGATGAAATATACTGATCATACAAAAAGCGTAGTTAATTAAACTATACCGTATTACATTTCTTTTAGCTGCTCAATACAGTGGATTTACTGATGTCTATGTTTCCCTGGGTGGACACGATTTCGAAAGCTGTGGTACAGTCAGTCATCCATGTAGGTCTATCGCTAAAGCAGTTCACGAAGTGGACTGGGGCGGACACATTTATCTTGATGGCACTGGGACCGAGGAAAATCCTTATGACTGTCATCTTGACATGACGCACGAACAACGACCGGGAATTCTTGTCCAGAAAAGTTTGGAAATAGAGGGTTGGAAAGCTTCGCCACAAATTTCATGTTTTGATGGATTTCATTTTATAAAGTGGTCGACTACTCAGGCACTGAACATAACTTTATCTGGTATTGCTTTCCGCCAAACACCACTGATGTTTCAAGATTGTGACATTCTAACGATTACAAACTGTTCTTTTGAAGACGCGGCCACTGCTGTTAGCATTTTTATAAGAAACAACGCCAAAATGCACTTAAACATTCAGCAGGCTTTCTTCTTTAAGAACAAAGCTACCTGTGTGGAGATCACGTTGCAAAGTGGTGCTTTAGTCAAAGATCAGTTTCTAGCCATAAATATCAGCGAGACAAAGTTTTCGGAAAATGGAATTCACAATCTTCGAATTGCAAGAGGTGTAGTAACAATCCAATCAGAAACCACGCTGCCGTCCAGCATACATGTCATAATATCTTGCTCTAACATTATATCCGTCAGGAACTATGGCCATTTTATTAATCTTGATCTGCCATCAGCCGAAACCAGCGAGGTATATAATGACGTCAGGCTGTTTAACAATACCATTTCCGATTTGGTTAAGGCAACGGCTGGTAGTAAAGCGCGTCAACTGGTGAACAGTTTGTACAATTCTAATACAAAGAAAACGCATGTTGAGTTCAGCAACCTCAGATGTTCTCACAACCAGTTATTACGATGTATAAAAATTCAGTCTGAAGAAGCCCAAGTAGAAATTCAGAACTCCTCATTCGTCGGACAGCGTCTTACAAAGGAAAGAGGGGGAGCGATGTTTTTTTCCTCGACCTTAGGTGGGTCTGTAGCAATATTAAACAGCAGGTTTCGCAGAAATAAAGCTAAAAGCGGTGGAGCATTGTATGCTAATAGTGAGATTGGAACATTGAGTCTAAATATTACACATGTTAATTTCACTGAATGTGCCGCTGGCTTTGGATGTGCAATTTTTGTTGAGCAAAAGCCACGCATAACGGAAAAGGCAACAGTAACAAACACGTTGATTGCAAATTTCAGAGAAATCAAAGTGCGTGATTGCTTTGGATTTCACGGTCTGTGCGACGGTATCATCCTCAAGTTATTTAATGGCAAAGTGATCATAAATGACTCTTCCTGGGAAAACAACATCAAATCCATAAGAAGTGCTCTGACAGTAATCACCACAGGTGACAACACGGATGTGACTATATCTGGCTGCACATTTGTTCGCAACAACGAAAAAATAGCCGTTGTTGGTGTAGTCTCCAACAGTCGACAAGCGGGCACATTAACGATAGTAGACAGTGTTGTATCTAGTAAACGCAAAATTAGCAATGAGTCTTGTGCCATATTTGCATCTTCGCAATTTCATATCAGTCTGAAAAACATTGTAGTAACTTCACATTATTACGGACTCATGATAAAAGATTTGTTGCCAAATGCATATTCTGAAGCCTACCCTTTAAACGTGACAATCTATAACTGCACCTTCCTTGATAATGTCCGTGATATGGTGGCAACATCACCCGATCCAACTCAGGTGGAATTAACAATTAAAAACACCATCTTCAAATTCACTAAGAGACAGGCTGTAACGAACCCATTCGGATTTTTAATCTATATAGAACCTTTGAAAAAACTGAGTTTTTCGAAAGCCATTATCGAGCTGGATAACGTAACATTTGACTCGAAACCATGCAACATTGTTGGTTTGCTATTTCGAGGTTACAAAGCGTTACGCATAAGAAGATCGTCATTTATTAATGGTTTATGTTTCGATCGATTCCAATGGATTAATATTAGCATGTTTAGCGTTTACAAAATGTCGTCTGGCGCTGTATCGGTCGTCTCAAGTTCTGATACACAGCTAAGTCCAGGGTGTGTCAATGAGGAAACAGAGCAGGACGTTCATCCTCTTTGGCATTATCAGACTCACGTGACATTTGAAGATACCTTATTTGAGGGCAATGGAGGGTTAATCGCTGGTGCTGTGTACATATGTAATAGCTACACAACTTTTAAAAGATGCAGGTTCCGAAACAATTTCGCTGCTGAGCATTCGGGACATGTTCATTCAGCATATGGAACTGGTCAAGTTAATTTCAAAGACTGCATATTCTCTTCAACAAAAGTAAATTTAACAAGAAACGGCATTACGTTTCAAAAATCGACCTTCTTGCAGTCAGAAAGTGAGGGACCTATAAATCTTCAAAATACAACTTTGGAGTCGTTTGCTGCTGAAAAGAATCCCTATCCCGTATTAGACATTTCCAACGGAGGTTACGTACACATGGATGATAATTCGACAATCCAATGTCCTATCGGAAGCCAGCTTTTATTGGACAATATGACACATTTTGTTTATACAGAGCAAAACAAAAGCTTTTGCAGAATAAATATCACTGCTTTGAAGTACTCTTGTCAGTTGTGTTCTCCGGGGTTTTATAGTATGCGAAAAGGAGTTTCGCGTGGTTTAATTGTCAACAACACAGTTGAGTGTCTACAATGTCCGTTCGGTGCCAATTGCATTGAAAGGAACATAGCTGCCAAGAGAAACTTTTGGGGTTATCTCACATCGAGCCATCCGCCATCACTGAGATTCATATCTTGTCCGGAACATTACTGTAAAGCACCATCATCAGACTCAGAAGGATACAACAGTTGTCAGGGAAACAGAACGGGAATTCTCTGTGGTAAATGCACTCAAGGATACAGTGAAACTCTCTTTTCAGCTGAATGCCATAAGAATGAGAAATGCGGTTACTATTATTTTTGGATTTTGACGATTTCGTTGACAACTGGACTAGCTCTCTTCATGCTTATAAAACCTCCGATCTTAGGTCTTCTTGCAAACCAGATATTATGGTTTAGAAGAAACGAAGAGAACTCTGGAAAAGAAGACTTGGGTGCCATCCATAAACAATCGGGCGGAGGCACTGGCTTCATTAAGATCACATTCTATTTCTATCAAGCTGCAGATCTACTCATGGTCAGTTCCACGGAAAACCTTCTAGACAAAATGTCATTTATTTATCCAGTGATTGCAGCTTTTAATTTTCAAGTTCGAGCTATAAACAACGGAATGAGTTGCCCTTTCGTAGGGGTGACAGCAGTGACTAAGCAGTTGGTCCTTTCTGGTACAGTTTTCATAACAATGACGGACATTGTACTCATCTATTGCGTCCATTGTGTCTTCAACACGCTAAGGCGAAAGGAAAAACCAGCCCTTATCCATTACATGGCCGTTGTCCTGGAAGTGTTGCTACTGGGCTACGAAAGGTTGGCAGAAACGTCCCTGAAGCTAATGCACTGCGTCTCGATTGGGTCTGCAAAGAAGCTCTTCATCGATGCAAATGTTCCATGTATGCAATGGTGGCAGTATTTTCTTTTGGCCTATATTGCATTGTTCGTGTTTCCCTTTATTATTGTTCTCTACTGCGGATCCTCCAAGCTTTACAGTGCGTCTATCACTGCGAGTGAGTTCCTCGCTGCTTGCATGCTTCCATTGCCATTTCTCGTCCACTGGTCTGTTAAGAAAACGCAGAAACAAACAGGGAAAAATTGCATCAGAGCGCAAGTTGAGAACAAAGATGTTTTGGAAGTACTTCATGGTCCTTTCCGTCCGCCAAACAATGAAGACAAAGGAACGCTTTACTGGGAGAGCGTTTTAATCGGTCGAAGATTTATTCTCCTCGCGTTCCATTCGTTCATAAGAAGTCCGATGTTACGTATGGTTTCCATGGCTGCAGCATGTTTACTGATTACCATTCATCACGTTTCGAAGAAACCATTTCGAGAAGCACTGGCTAACATAGCTGAAACATTGTCCCTTACCGCTTTAACTATGATTGCTTTCATCAATCTGACAAAAGCGACCCTGATGTCATTTGGTGTCACTATTGACGGGCCTTACCGATCTTATTTGGACGCTCTGGAATGGTTTGAGGTGTGCGCCCTTGCTTTTGTCCCATTGTTAGTGTCTGGTTTGGTCATCTTTGCGATTCTGTCTCAGCTGGCTAGGTTGCTCGTGTTTCTGATCAAGCAAGTCACTGGATGCTTGCGTCAGCTTCGGAGCCCTCAACAGCTCACGGACCAAAGGAGACCTCTTGTGGATATTACTGAATATGACTGAGACGCTTGATTTTAAAGAGGACGTTCTGATCAAAACGTAAACAGCTGACACTTTTTACCGAATAAATGCTTTTCATTTTTTTGGTGAGAATGTTCAGTTACGTTTGTAATTTGTGTAGTTTATTCTGTTTTATATATACTGGTTTCGTGAGATTTTGAATCATGTTTCGATTTTAGAATGTTTGACTTAACGTGCCATGACTGCAAAAGTAAAAATTAAAATTTTGCATATGCTCCAAAAGACGTAAACTGCAGGTTCTGAATTGTTTCAGACAAAAAAATTAATGTCAGTTTATTTTTATGAACTTTTTTTTTAGTATATGAAGTAATTGTAAAAATACATAATAGCTAAGGTTCATTTGATAGACTTGAGATTTCCACAGTGGCGTGTTTCCAAGACAATGCAGCCTTGTCTTGGGGCACTGGCGAGTGGCGAGCGAAGCGATACGGTGGGGAAGAGACTGGTGGAGAGACACCAATAAAGTGAGCCTGCTTTGATCTCTGTAAATGTTTCATTTCTGCTTTGCCTGAGCAAAGTGAAATACCATTGGCCGAAAGGCAAGAAAGGTGAGAAAACTGTCCATTTGTTTCGTTTGATGAGGTGCGAGAGGTGCGTTTAGTTCCCCACGGAGTCATACAGTTTGCCGCGGGTTTTCGTAAATCAGTCGTCAACAAACAACAATATGATAAGTGCGTACTGTATGCATGTATTCCTAATGTTATAGCAAAGTTCCAGTCTGTTTCTGGTGTGAAAAACGACTTAAAAAAGGAGCAGGATATCGCTGTTAAATTTTTGTTGATGAACCGCGATGTACTCGCTGTTTTGCCAGCTGGATTTGGCAAGGGTTTAATTTTCCAAAACAACGTAGTGATCCGTAATGACAGCCAAGCAGCGCAACATGAAGGCTTGTATCTTGGTTATTTGCCCCTTAACTAGCATCATCGAGGGCCAGATTGCAGAAGCAAGGTTACACGGAATGAAATGTGCTTTCTTGAGTTAAAGATAGAGAATTTCATATCTTGTCAACGTTCCTGACAAACTTCTACTTCCGGTGAAATTAATTTGGCTTATCAGTATTCCTGCGGTCTCCGGAGTGGGACTGATACTGAACAGAGAGATGCAGGCCACCCCGGCTGACGCGCCGGCCCGCGGCGCCGCACGTGTCGCGGCGTGCCAAGGTGAGCGCCGCAGGTAGAGCCACCTTAATACTAGGAGGATAACAATAATAGATGGTAAATGAGCAGCTTTGAAAAACGTTTACGTTGCAGTAAAAATAGCATTATGCTCATAAAACAACGAAAGCTGAACTAGATGTCACTCCTTTGTTTATTTTAACTAGCAGGGCTATTAATTTGAGAATATTCCCAACGGACTATATTTTTTAACTTTGTGACAGGTATTTATTTAGTGGACTTCACCGAAAGGTGATTTAAAGAATTGCGGCACTTGATCATTCAAACTGATGTGTTGACAGAGGCACCTTGAAGGGAGGCACCGAGAAAAGAAAAGAAAGAAAGGATGGGAGGGAAGGATTAATGACAACATAAGACCATTATTTTTTTGAAAATAATGGCACTTAGTGCTTTATTCCTCTTTGTCGTGGAGTGTTTATACAATTCGTAAATAAATATGTAACGGACAGTCAAAGTAAAGTTGACAGAAAATATGACGAGCTCCGTGATTTTTCTTTTTTCGACGTCCCAGTGTCTTGACAGCAAGGCATAATTTGTTTGATGTTCTTGTTCAAAGAAAGGTTAGAGGTAAAATGTAAAATCATAGGGCAGCACTGAAGTGCCAACGATCATGTTACAGCATTCAGGGCAGCAATGCATGTATGTTGTCCTCATTTTCCCGCCACTTTTTGACCCGTCTGTCTTGTTCCTTCAACAAGTGTTCTATTTCTAAAGAGCGAAAACGAAAACGTGAGCTGTTAGGACGCAACGTGGTATGGTAACTAATGGTGGCACCAACTCTTTTTCTAACAAATTTCGCGAAAAGAAGGGGTTACATTATAACATTTTTTAGTATAGCCCATAAGTATTTCCTCTGGCGTGCGTTTCACACCCCTCAAGACATTCGGGCCCGGAAAGCTATATTGTTACAGAATTTTTACCAACAAAGATTCAGTTTTTGTTGACTTTTAAAGTGATCAATGAAATCTAACCTCTTCGAAACATAAAGGACCAGTCGTAGGCCTAAAACTACACCGCCATTTATTAGAAAGTGATATTCAAAAAGTAGCTCTTGCGCTCAAGAAACACACGCCTGGAACGAAGAAGTTAAATTAGAAGTGGGTGCTAGACTACTTGCTTTCACTGATGTTCCCACAGTGCTTCTTTCCTCTCAAGACCTCGTTGTTCGAAAGCTCGTTAAATTTCGGAATCTTTGTTTGGTCCTTTCAAGTTTGCTGTGCTTCATAGCCATTTCACTCGTTAACGATGTCTGGAGTTATTTCACTTGCGAGGAAAGATTTAGCACAACTCTTTTGAAAACTAGCAATGATATCCAGAGCCGATGATCGCCAGGTAACTGGCTTTTAATATACTGTCGCGTTGTGACGGAGTAAAATACATGTAAAAATCGCACCTATTTACATGTAAATTTTGGTTAGGATTTACTGATGACGGTTTAAGGTGAACGAATATGTAATCAACAGAAAATTATAGTAAAACAATAGTGAATAGGTGTTGAATTGTATTGGGATTCCATCTGTTAAACGATAAGTAAAAAAAAGTTGGTCTAGTCTCCAAAAGATTGGCGATGACAAAGCTGCAGCAAGTTATTTAATACGGGCAACGTTTAAGCAGGAATAGATTTCTGACTCTTGTTCTTAAAACTACTTTTCCCTATAAAACACGGTTGGAGCTGTTCCACCAGTCATTTGAAATGTGAGAAAACAATGAACCACAACTGTTTTGAAACCTAGCATGATGACCCAGGGCCATTTCGACTACTCATCGCCAGGGAACCGGCTTTTTAATTATTATACTGTCAGGGTTATTTTCTGCTACGAAATCTCCTCTCTGAAGTAAATAACGCAGCATGAAATCGCGACACTGCATCTTTACCTATTGCGTAAAGAACAATAATTATAATGCTTACCTTAACGAACACTCTGCGTTTGGTGAAGGTGAGTAAAAACAGAGAAGGCGTAAAGAATAAAAATAATGATATTTCATTTTCGGAAAGGCTATTGATAAAGATGGTCATAAATTCACTACTTTTTATTCAAAGACATAATAGAAAAAAGTGAAATGTTTATATCTAACCATTTTAACCTGCTTCGCTCCAAACGTTGTACTCGTCTTTTACATATTTTATGCATGTCTACGCGCTGTTCTTTACGTACCTATGCCTCTTTTTCTGCACGGTAAGTCTTTTTAAGCGTCTTATTTTACGGATCTTTACGGATCTTTAACTTTCTGTATGCAAATCTATTCTTTTTTACGCATATTTACTTTTTAAAACGAGGAGTTTGCCGTGAAAGGAATAAATGTATGCGTGTAGCAACGTGTAAAAGGGTGGTGGATTAACATTAACTTGTCGGACTTGAGATGTCTTTAGTCGTGGTCTCGAACAAGTACGTGCTTCGGAAATTCACAAAAAATCCTTCTCAAACAATACCTTTTGTGTATACAAAGTGTTGACTTTTCGGCAGTTCTTTGCAGTGTCCACATTGCATCGTAATATTTAAATATCCTTCTAGCACCCCCGGGACGAATTAGCTTCAAAGCGACGTTGACAAAGATATTAGATAGTTCGTCTTTACATCGAATCGTTCAGTATTGCTCGGCTTAGGTTCGTGATCACACAAACAAATGAACGAATTCCAAGGTGAGAAATTCTATTTCAGTTTCTTGACGCATGGCTTCTTTTGTAGTCTTTTGTAACCATTTATTATCTCCTTTTTTTACTTTTGCTTGATTCTCCTTCAAAATGTCTATTCACAATTTTGGGGAGGACTATGGTAAAACGCGTGGCGGCCAAGCACTTGTTATCATGTTTTGGGATACGACTTGAGCAAAGAAAATCACTGAGTCAACTTTTTCAGTTGTGGTCGACTACAGCACGGTCGATAAGCTTAATAAGCAATCAAAGGCAGAAGAACCTCAAAAGTTCAAAGTCAGTTTGTTCAGTTCTGATGCATGCTTTTCTCTTGTTTTAATGTTACGCGATCGAGGACCGAACCCGTGTTTGAACTGTTGATTGATTTTTTACTTTAATTTTTTACTGATGGTGATTATAGGTAATCCCTCTTCAAATTTTAAAGATGTATAACTTCAGAACAAAGTGTGCTTTTCTTGAAAAAGTCTGTGGGTATCTCGAGACGTGCGTGGGATGATGTCTGGGATGAAAAGTGAGGAGACAATTAAATTGCCCAAGGA
Organism: Oculina patagonica; assembly: GCF_052425735.1. Taxonomy (NCBI): domain Eukaryota; kingdom Metazoa; phylum Cnidaria; class Anthozoa; order Scleractinia; family Oculinidae; genus Oculina; species Oculina patagonica. The sequence goes on from NC_135762.1 coordinate 29,874,852, forward strand.
TTATTATTATTTTGTAAGCAGACGGTTTTAATTTCTACGAAACACCTGCTTAGTCAGAGCCATTTCAAAGCTTTAGTATTAAGTTATCCCTTTTATCTGAGTTAATAACTTTGTTTTGATACAACGGAGCTCTTTCTTCTTAAATTTAGGAACTTTGACGAACATCAACAAACATTTTTAAACTTGTCAGAAAAACTGGCTAGTATTTGACGACAAGTTTCCAGGGCCCACCGAGCATTCTAAAAAAAGGTGTTCTGCGTTCTATAGCCTGTATTGCGCTTGAAAGGCTAAACTCACGCCCTATATGTATGAACTGACGCAGACCTCAGTTTGAAACTTAACGCTTTTTTCAAGAGAAGTTTACATATGATTGGGGAAATCGCTTAAACCACGCGAAGAAATTGCGCCAATCTTATTGCGAACTTTTCGATCAACAGGGTGTCTATCACCGAAATATAAAATTTTTTTAATTTTTTTAAAATAATTTTTTTTCTCCGCCCCCCCTCTTATTTAAGGAAGTCTGTATGGAAAAAAATATATCAGATATCATTTTTTTAATTTCCCCCCTCTTTTTTTTTTTCGTTAAAAAAAAAAAAAAAAAAAAAAAAAAAAAAAAAAAAAAAAATAGAACAAAAGACATTTCCCTGAGACACAAATATATTAAAGGGAAATGCCCCCCAGCCCTCCCCCCTATATAATATAATTAAAACTCAAAACGCCCCCCTTTTTTTATTAATTTTTTTTTTTTTTTTTTTTTTAAAATATTTTTTTTTTCTCCCCCCTGTATGCTGGTTTTATCAAACACATTGCAAAGAATCATTACAATAACACGAATCAAGTGACTCGCGTTAATGTGCCACAGTTGTTCTTCCATGCTTGCTTTTCAAGAATTTAAATATTCAACATTTTTTATGTTCCCGTCTGTCCCTGAAAGAGATGTATTACTAACTATATCACTTTGGGAGCATATAATCTGAAACCTTAGCTTCCCTATTGAGCTCACACCATTTGAATCAAAACTTGTGTAAACAAAAAACAATAAGGTCACATTTTGAGTAAAGACTTAGCTTCCAGTAGGTCTTTATTCTGCGAAAAGTTTAATAATAACAGAGAAACAGAAAACTATTTATGAAAAGATCTATTCTGGGGGTCTTTGTTAATGTCATTATTGTGCTCGCGCATGCTTTTTGCACTAGTCAGTTATCACAAAAAAATATTTAATCGTTTAGGGGCTAGTTTCAAATTACTTTCCACCGATCACAAACACAAGAATTCAGTCGAGGTTCGGGGGCATAATTTGAACTTTCTTTTGTTTTATCCCCTCAACCTCGACTTCATTTCATTGTTTGGGATCTGTAGAACGTACTTCGAAACTACCCTATTGCTCTATTCGAATAACATAAACTTCTCTACCTGTTTTTAGCTATGCAAATGAATTTCTAAGAGTGGGTTGCAGCCTGCGTTCATTGAGGAATGACTGGGAAACTTTGAGCCAAGCATTTCTGGATTGCTGTTCCTTACCATTTGTTGACTACATTTATCAATAAAGGTGAGAAGTAATGACTTAGAAGCTTAGAAAAGTAAACCAAATACAATTCAACGACTTTGCGCTTGTAAGCAGGAGGGCATTTTGCGGGCGCATGCGTGCAACTGCTGTACAAAGCCCGCGTGATCTTGGGAATAAAAATGGCGCGGAAGATTCAAACTTTGTTTTTTGTACTGTTTATCGTCACATAATTTAATAGAGACGTAAATTTCGCTAAGAAAAAGTGTTTTGTGTGTGGCAAGGCTCTTATAAAGCAGATTTTCTGACCTGCTTCGGGATCGTTGAAAATAATGGGAAAATATGTGGGACAGGTAGGAAAGCCTTCACCGACAAAAATCAAACAGGCCGTAAAAAGAGGAAAACATTTATTCGTGTGCTGGAGTGTGATATATTAGGATCAAAACTTCACATCAAATCAATTGCTGTAATACAAGCAGAGTGCGAGCAATATTATAGCTTGTGGAGAGATTTTTTGCCTAAAGGGACGGCCACCAAAGAAAAGGGTTTTCCCTGAGGGGAAAGACATGTTTGGGTGTTTTGCACATGATAATGCAGCTCACTGATGACTCTAAAGCAAGGCCAACTTGCCCTCTACTGGCAAACAGGGTTTCCTGGAACAAGAACTGCAGTTCTTTAAATCACATTTAGGCGACACAGAAGTAAAACAGCCGTTATAACAGAACGAACATTAATCTTAAAGAAACAAACGTTGAAATGAAAATTTGAAAATAACATTGTTTATAGTTAAAAATTATTTCTTAAGACATTTTATGCAGCAGTTATTAGAACGTTTCTGAAAAATATATATATCGCTTGTTCGTTTCATGCTATTTTTTGACTGGTGATCAAGGCTAGATTTTGATAAAGGAGCCAAAAATGTACTAATTAACATAGTAAAATGTAAACAAATAGTCTACCAGCAAAGAATTACCATAACACTTTAAAATTAAGACCGATCTCAGTAATTCTTTTCTTGTTCAACGGATTGATTGTGGTACATCGAAATGTGAAGTTATTTTGACCAATGCTTAAGTTTAAGAAAATAATCACAAACGATAGTTTCTCTGTTAGAATAAACCAGCGAGAACGTACGTTAAAGAAAGCTAAAAATTACCACAATAGACCATTTTTTAACGCTACCTTCGCAGCATTAGACGATAGTTCAAGTACTTCATGCTCCATATATCATCGGTAGACGCTGGAGATCAAGGTTAGATTTTGAGATTTTTGCATCGTGAGAACGATGAAATTGCAGTTTTATGAAAAATCTGAACAAAATCATGACCACTCGCTCAAACCCGGGATACTTGATTATAACATCGTATAGTTAAAACTGCTGTTTTATATTTTAGTACTAAGTAGCCGTAGCGCTTTGTCCGTTTAGATCTCCCAGCTATTAAAAACATGGGCAAGGTATTACGGTTCTCGACATTCGGTCGCCATTTTGTCCACGCGCAATGTTTAATACACATAGCCAAAGTCGATCAGATAAACGGCACGCCGACACCAAAGTATGCTTGTTGTTGTCAGAAGATAAAGCAAGGACTCTTAGTATCGTATACAGCAAATAAAACTTAAAACACCTTTTATTTTGAGCTGAAAATTAGGCCATAAATTGTGAAAAATATGTAAACAATTGATAGCAGAACTTCTCTGTAGTGCGCACTAGCCCATATCGACGCATGCGCACGCAAAATGCCCTCCTGCTGCGCTTGTATATCATAAATATCAGAAGACAAATGTTCATTATTATTGTATCGAAAGTTTTTGATTGAATTGACAGGAAATCATATGCTTAATTCTGCTTTCAGGCTAAATATAAGTCAAATAACATTTGGTTATAACCCACGTTCAGCTACATATTGGCAGATAATAATGTCCCCGATCAGAGGGCCCACATGGTTGAGTCGTTACAATAGGGGATGTTAGTCTGAATAAATTTTGTCCATTATCTGACGGTCATTTGGTAAACATGAGTCAGTATGTCCCTCTTATTTTCTTCAGATGGTAGATTTATTAGCACTTTGATACTAAAATTAATAGCCGCGGTTCCCTGGCGATCAACAGTTGAAATGTATCTGGGCTTCAACGACTCCAACCTTGCATTATAGTGAAGGAAATCAAATTTAAAGAGAAGAGTCAGAAACCTGTTCCGGTCATGGTGGCCAAAGTAGCCTTGAACGCAGACTCAGTCCTCCTTACTCACTGTCTTGCTACGGCTTTAATCATCGCTACTCTTAGGGAGTCAAGAAAAAAATTTTATCGTTCAACAGATGGAATCCCAGTAAACATACAGCATCTATTCAATACTATTATTTAACAGTTTTGGAACAAATGGTGATGGGAATGTTAAAAAGAAAGAACGCAAATTACTTCTTGCTTATTTTGTCTTAGACCAAAACTGTTCTAGTATCAAGGGGATTTTGATTGTTTTTCGTCGAAACTGTGCTATAATACCTCTGCTTGTTTAAAGAATAAAGTGAAAGATATAATCCAAATTATCTCTAAAGAGAAACAAGTCTTGATCGTTTCTAACGTAATTTGGAAACAAAAATGCGAAAACTTGAAAAAGTCAGCCTAACCTTTTTCAAGTTGTAATTCATTTGGATCCTCTACCTCCTTGACCAGAGACACTCGTCGACAGTTTTAGTACCCTGGGTGGTAATTTATAACAAACCTGGGCCGTTATTTAAGGTTTTTGTTAACACTGAATTGTTTCTTAGTTTTTGAAATTACACAAAATCCACGAGATACTTCCCCTTTAATCCTCAGTCAAATGATGCTATAGAAATTCTGTACAAAAATATCCCTTCTGTTTATATATGAGCAAGTTAAACATACGTTTTAAAGTATACGTTTTACATAAATTCTGCTTTTTATTTAAATTGTCTCCTATTTCGACAAAACGTGAAAATCTTTCAGACAGGTTCTTTTTAACGTTATGCTCACATAAGCAAATCTTTACCAAATTTACATGTATAAAGCGAGACTTTGAGTGGTAAACAGTAAGCTTTGTTTACATAACTATTCAATTATTTTTCTTCTGCTTCCACAGGTAGGAAGGTTCCTTTCAAAACGTAAGCCATGTGTGCGATTATCGACGACATGCCCTTTAGCTTCTGCATCATAAAAATACTTTTCTTACTTTTGGCCTCCGTGTGGAGTGAAAAGGACAACGCTCTCGCCATACAAGGTGAATACAGATATTTGTTGTTTATATTGTTATTAAATAGAGGATATTACATGGTTGCGCGGAGATATGAAATTTATCTTCGAGTGTTCAAATCGATAGCTCACGAGTGAGCGCAGCCAACGAGTGGGATATCGTTTTAAACACGAGAAGATAAATATCATATCTCCAAACAACCATGTAATATTCTGTTTATTATATAAACCTACTAGTTACGATGTTTTTGACAATTTTCCGAAGATTGCCGACCATTTTCCGAAGATTTCCGAAGATTTGCAAAATGTTGTCCGAAGGACGTACTAATGTTTCCGAACATTTTCCGAACTTTTCCGAAGATATCCGAAGATTGCCGAAGATTGCCGAGGAAGATCCGAAGATTTGTCGACTTAGACAATAGTGTAGTAAGCATACGTCAGGAAAAAGTCCATGCTGTAAAGGTTGTTGCTGGGTGGTAGCAGCGTTTGCCGTGCCGTGCGTGAAATCTCGTAAAATAGCCTTCCTCTTTTCGTCACTGAAGAGTGATGTTCTGTTCTCCAACTTCAGAGTGCTCTACGCATCTCTTCATGTCAGGTCTCTCTGTTACTAGTCATTCCCCTTACACGTCCCTGTGTTCAAGCCGGAGGATTTCGTTGTTTATTTCAATTTTCATGAAAACTTGCCAACCAACACTTCGAGATGCAGGCGAGTGGGCTGGGTGGGGGGGGGGAGACTTATCTGTCCAAATAAACGTGTCTTCTATTATAAGTCTGCGGAGCGATTACGCCAATATTGTTTCGGTACTATTTGCAAAACCTCAATTATTTTCACCAGATTCGGTATTTTCATGGTGCTATATACGTGTAATTAGTTTTACAGTAGGGTTAGCCATAATATGTTGAATGCTTTAACAAAATAAAACTAAAGACTGTTTCTGGAGTCTTTACATTCTTTCCTCTACAAAAACACTATAAACGAAAGAGCGCCCTTCCCAGGGTTTACGCATCGCTAGTTGCTCCCCAGAGGGGCAGCGAACAATAACTTATTAGAATTCTGCGAACCCTGCAAAATCCATCGTTCTCTGAAGAAGACCGCAGAAGGCGATCGAAAATTTAGAGTATCCTTTTTTATATTTTTAGATCTGTTTAAACCATTTTTATATTCTATGCTTTAACAAATGACGTGTGTAATTTTATTTTGTAATGGTAGTGGTAGCTGTTTGCAAACTAAGATTGTGACATTAACAACAACGGTTTGCCCATTCAAATTGTGAGAGAGAGTTTTAAGAATTATACTTTGTTCTTAGCAGGATGTGGCTTAGTGGTAAGCAATACACTGACAAGTCCTGGCTATCCAAACAACTACGCAAGCAATATGGACTGTAGTTACGTAGTCCCGATTGCAGATGGAAAGGCAATGAAAATTGACTTTCGTGATTTCGACGTTGGGTATCTTTCATCTTGCAAGTAAGTAAAGGTGAAACCATATAATACAATTCTTGAAATGCAAAATAAGTACATCTTCTCCCAAATGATGCTGGCTTAAGAAAACATTACTTAAAGAAGGCGCAGACGGTATATTAAAAAGTCATGCAGTGTTAAAAAATCTCATCAACAAACCTAACAAGACTTCGATCAGTTGGCAGCTGACAATAAGCTTCTGATATATGACCTATTCAAATTTATGCACTCGTGCGATTGCAACGAGTGGACAGCTGGGTGGTATGCTTCTTACTTTTTTACACATAAGTCATCACACACTTTGTCACATTATATCAAAAATTGTATTTTTCCACAGATTATCTTATTTGTAAAGCGCCACATACTTCCTCCTTTTTTGGCAGGGACGACTATTTGAAGATAACTAACGACAAAGGTCAGGCATTTGGTGTGTTCTGTCGTCACAGGACTGGAAAAGCTGTTCTAGTAACTGGAACGTCGGCAGTCATAAAATTTCATTCAGACTTCTTTTTAGAGAAAAAAGGATTTAAATTGTTTTTTACTCCCGTTCCACATGGTAAGTACAGCTGTAATGTCTTCTTTCCATCATTTAGTGCGGGGTAACTTAAAGTTGTCTGATTTCCATGCGAGGTACTGACTATATAGGACAAGTTTGATTTTACAAAAATATTCAAACCTCAGAAAAAAGATTGTCTTAATACAACGATTTCAACAATTATAGGTAAACACCGTAAAGTAATTAGTTTGAATTTTAGTTTAGTTTGAACTGTAATGAAGGTTCTGAATATGTGTTATGCTTATGAATAGTATTATGGCCAAATTTTCTTCGTCAGTAATTTATGCTTTTACCTTGGCAGGGAATGATACGCAACCCACGGCTGGTATGTAACGTTTAAAATGTGTAACTCCTGTCAAATTGAAAGTCTATATCGAGAATGCCTAGCTCACCCTAAAGTGATTCAGAAAAGGATCTAAAAACAAAGATATGCGTAAAATAACAGATGACTTTTTGCTTTAATATTAGAATGTGGAAAAGTGGTAAACAACTCGCTGAGAAGTCCTGGGCATCCAAAGAAATATCCTAGAAATATGCACTGCGTTTATTCAGTGAATATTCCACGTGACATGGAAATGAAAATTGATTTCAAGGATTTTGAAATGGAGGATGGTCCTTCATGTTTGTAAGTAACAGTACAATATTGCCTGCATTATTACTTTGTAATAATAATAATAATAATAATAATAATAATAATAATGGTTTATTTGCATTCCAACAATATTGGCTCCTCTATGCAAACTGAATTAAAAACTAAGATATAAGGTTAAGGTATAAATAAAACTATGATAAAAAGTTATGATCTAATGTATAATAATTTGCTAACAATATTAAAAAATCCAAACGTTGAGCTATAGTAAAAAAACAATGTGTTAAGACAATATGAAAAAAAAGTTAAGATAAAAGAATTTTGTGCAGCTGAACAAATATCCCAATTGTAAAAATGCCCTCGTTAATCCTTCTAATTCCCACTTATAACATAAAAGAAAACAGCTTCATGCGTGTCCATGTGGTGTGTGGGAAAACATTTTAACAAATACTTTTCTCCCTTAGCTGTGACTATTTGAAAATAACAAATGAAAAGAACAAAACATTTGGCGCGTACTGTGGTATGAAGACTGGCCGAAATGTTCTTGTGAGTGGAGACTTCGCAGTAATAACATTTCACTCAGACTACAGTATTGAAAGAAGGGGATTTCTGGTATTTGTTACCTTTATTCCAATCGGTAGGTATAAAAAATGGCAATGGATACCTGATGGGCCAGTTATTGACAATTAAATTTATCTACAATATTTTTAAGTGTTAACTAAGATTAACTACAGGGTGTTGTGAACGTTTTATTGGAATTTGTATGGTATCGCTGCCGTTTATTTGAATTCTGATTCTGCTTGATTAACTTCCACATCTTCCCACTAGTTTTTACAAAGTGTTTTGGCCAGTCCTTGGCAGATATGTTTGAAAAAGCAAAAATGGAGGAAAACCGTCCACAAAATAGAGCTACCTATTTATCCAACGATCAGTACGTCTATGTGTGGGCTCGACCTCCCTTCATTCCATCTGTCTGTATGTTTATGTTTCTGTCTGTCTGTCTGTCTGTTTGTCTGTCTGTCTGCTGTCTGTCTGTCTGTCTGTCTGTCTGTCTGACTGACTGTCTCTCTGACAGTCTGTCGGTCGGTATGCTCTTTGTTGCTATTTCAAGATGTGTATTCCTTTCTCCCTCTAAAAACAAAAAAATATGACTCGATAACTTGTGTTACAACGGTTTTTTTCTCAATAGCCTTACCCAAGATAACATCACCTGCTGCTGTTGTGCGATCGTTATTAAACTTTAGGCTAACATGTTCAGCGACCGGAAGTCCTCCAATGCACACGGCAATAGTATGGAAATCTACCACTCTGATTAACACCACAAACACAGCAACTATCGAGTTATATGAGGAAGGAAACTACACTTGCGTAGCCACCAACAAGCACGGAACTGACGTGAGAAACTTCTTAGTCATCTTTAACGGTAAGACTTTTTGGAAAGAAAACGATATTGTTTAAGGTTTAGACAATACGTTGGTTTTAGAATTGAGCACTGAATGAAACGACTTGTACGAAGCGGCTTAGTGTGTTCTTTAAACAAAGATTAACTCCTCTAACAGGTCATAATTTATTGCTGGCAGTTCCAAGTTGCTATAACGAATGATTTTCCTTTTAAAATGGCTTTTTAATGGCAATTTTGTTTTTGTAAGAAATAGAGAAATGGTAGTTAAAGGCAAGCGATGAAATCATTCAAATGCCCTCTTTTGATTTTTTAAGCAGTTTCTCTATGAAATTGGTGAGCCATTTATTGACTACATTCTTGTTTTCAGATTGTGGACCTTTTTGCTATCCTTCTTGGAGCCAAGAATGGGGCAATGTTCTCCCATGCAGGAATATGGCGCCACTTGAAGAACTCATTAAATGCACACCATTATTTACTGATAAAATGTATGATTGTGTACCGAACCAAGGGTGAAACGTGAACGACGCGCACAGCGTGAAATTCATTGCTAAGTACCAAGGAAACCGAAGAATTCACGCGAATGCTTTACACGTAATGACACACGCAACATAATGGTGCGGTAGGGAACGACCTAAATGCCGAAATCAAGAAAAAAGAAAACATTAAGTGACGAAGCGAAGTCCAGACCTCAAGAAGAGAAACAGCCGAGAAAACCAATTACTATTCAACCAAGCTTGCAAAAACAAGACGCCACGAGGGGGCGCGGTGAATTTATCCATATGTTTTTGATGGTCAATGTTCGGTGATTCCAAATATGGTACAGTGACGATGTGCAACGCGACAGCGAATCAGGGAGGCACGTTTCAACCCTTATGGGTTTCTGTGTGTACTTATTTACCTCTTTACATGCATTGATAACTGTTTTAATGAAATCAATTACATAATTTAGACTTCTCGTTTTTCAGTCGTTGTTCAGCCCGAATTTAAGTCCCGCAGAATTCAAGTTGGCATTGTGTCTCAGCATTAGAGGCTGGAATTCATGCACGTAGAAATGATTAATAAGTTTATGCATGCAATATTGCGTGACGTCTGGGAACCTCTTGGTGCAAATTTCCGCCTACAAGCTCAAGGTTTCCTAGAGTGGCAAAGCAAACATCTGATGTAAAATTATCCGCTAAACAAGTGGCGAAGAAATGCACAATTCCACAATCTGGCAGATTGTGATCAGCGAAAAAAGGCTCTGGCGAAAAGTCACCAAGTGCTCTAAATTTTACAAAACGTTGGAAACAAACACTTAGTGGGTAGCAGGGGAGATTTGGGGTCGTGGGTTTTAAAAAAAAATTTTTAAAAAAATATTTTTTTTAAAAAAAAATTTGGGAATTAGTGTTAAGATGAATGGTTAAAGAAATATTGGATTCGGTTTTTGCTTGATAGCGAGATTATTAATGCTTCTTCTTGGTTGCCCACGTTTAGCATTTGGCTTTGGTGAATAACACAAACTTTGGCCTTGATAACGCTCGCTATCATATCATGCTCAACCTCATCCAATAATTGTTTTTAATTAGTTTCACTTACTGTGTGAAACCTTTCCACAGAGACTTCTCTCGGAACGCTATTGCGTCTTTACGCTATGGGATTTTTAATGACTTTTACAAACTAAAATGGCTGTAAGTAAAATAATAAATCGGTTTTTTTTTTCCCGCCCTGACCGTTTTGTCGTAAGCGAGGGAAAGGGAAGGAGGGGGAACGAAAAACTATCCCTTTCATCTCCAAAAACGAACTAAAGCTTCAGTATTCCATCTTTTATAATTATAAATCTTATTTGAAGGGATTCGTCTTTGCCTGTTTTGGCATTACAATGCGTCCTCGTGTACGATGTCATAAAGAGACACTGAAATACTTTTTAAAATGAAAGCAGTGTATGACAAATGCCCTGTTCGGGTGAAGCAGTCAGTCCAAAAAATTGTTTTCGTGGAAACGTTTAGTTACATTTAACAATTATTCGCCGAAGGCGAAGTGATTATTGTTGAATAATCCCCCTAAGAATGCAAAATTAGAGTAGAAAACACGAAAATATTAAACAGACACAAGTTCTCGCTTTGCAAACGTGACAAACGGGACAAAACAAGCACTACGTACGGAAAAGAAAGATGTCTGTTACCTTTACTTAATTGTTGGTGACTTCTGAACAATTGTGCGAATTCTCTCGAAATGAGCAGCTCCGGTCAAAAGAGGTCAGAACTGAATCATGTTTGGTCAATCGATATATCTGACTGAGTTTCTCATGGCCGTGTACGATCTCCAAAGCCACCGTGTTTACGATCAATTTTAATGCCTTTCAAAATATTTTCGGTCCAGAAGCCTTGGTAGTCAACTTGCAAAATTCCCAGTGTTTAAACATCCAGGACTTGGAGTGATTTCTTTCGAATAAGCGAACATTTCATTCAGCAAAAGCCGCCATGTTTACTTTCCTGGATGGAAACGTTGGCATGGCTTAGTAGACAAGCCTTGAAATGCTTTATTCACCGCCTAGCGTGGTGAACACAGCATCATAAACCGAGCTTCTCGACCAATCAGAATGACCCATTCTAGAGTTCACCCCTGGAAATTATACTTATAACAGAAATGAAGTAGTATCTTGCGAAGATTATCATTTTTATATATATATATATTTTAATTTAGTGACTGGATAAGATTAAATATATGCATTTCCTTTACTGTACATAGGGATTTATCTTGGAATGCAATTTTGTCTCTTCCTGACGGAGTTTTCAACAACCTGACAAAACTAAGAGGACTGTAAGTGAAATGAAGTACTGTAAATACCTGTAATACCGTTACAGAGGCCTCTTTATGAGGGCACTTCACTGACGTGGTCTTAGAGAAAGCAGAATTCTTATCATTTCTACCTCTATAATACGAAAAATTATCTCTGTTTCCTTTGGTGCCCGCATAAGAGGTTCGACTATACAATAGGTCTTTGAGGTTTTAAACCGTTTTTAACCAGCATACAACATTAACTTCAGTATTCCAGTCATCTTCCAAGCTTTATTATAGTAAATTTTTGGAATGCTAAGGAAGTAGAGTCAGAGTCAGTGCTTTTATAAAAATGTCTCGGTTAAACTTACTGCGTCCTAATGCAATTTTGAGGCTACGTTTACACGGATACGGTTTCATTTTACCGCTCGATTGGTTTTCGTTGGTTTAAAGGATTATTTGGGGGGGGGGAAAAGGAAAAAAAAAAAAAAAAAAATTTGGAAGGAGCTGAATCTTCAATTACAGGGATTTATCATCAAACGCCATTATGTCCTTACCTAATGGGGTGTTTAAAAACCTGACAAGATTAATAACACTGTAAGTAAAATAAAGCACCCCCAATACAAAATCGTTCAGACGACAAATGTCTGGAAGTTATTTTTCGTCATCTGTAAGAGCTCTGCCATAGAAAATTTCAAAACTTGAGTAATAAAAAACATTGTCTCTGAATATTCTTAAAAATTAAAGCTCAACTCTATACTTTCATTAACAATTTACATCATATGACGTCATAGATGTCATAGACGTCTATAAGTCATATAACGTCAAAACAAGTTAACTTGCATTTTACTCATAACTTCATAAAATAGCACAAAGCAACACAAAATGTTTTAAAGCAATGGAAAGTTCTGAAAAACATACTATAACAGTGGCACTGCCAATTTACTGGAAAAGTAGAGGTTAAAGTATCTTGAAATTCAAATTTGGATATTTAATTGTCACATCGAAATGTGATGAATAAACAACTTTGCAACGTTTAAGCATTCTAGAGTTAAAAGCCTTTACAAAATTCAGAACAATTATGCTTAGGAGAAGGCGGAATCAGCGTCGGAAGATAAATAATCATCTAAAATGAGCAGTAATGCATTTTGTAATGTTTTACACAGAAATTTAGCTTCCAATGCCATTACTCTTTTGCCTGACGGATTGTTCAATGACCAGAAGTATCTGGAATGGCTGTAAGTAGAACAAACACACCCCGAATAAATTAAAGGTTTACTTTTAAGCTTTACAAAAATGTTAAAGCTCGTTTTTGGAGGGAATTGACTTTACTTTATTTGAGGGCCACTTGGACACTTCTTATTTAGTATTATAAGCTGCAGTATTAAAATTAAGGAATGATGATTACAAGAAAAGAATTTAAGCAACGGCCCTCATAAAACACCTGGCTCCTCTGATTGTAGATCACGTTTCGTAAATAGAAAGGGGAAATTCTTCTGCTTCTCATCCTCGTCTTCACAATTACCCTCATTTTAATCTTCATCCTCTCCATCCTATCTCTCAACCTTCGCCATGAGGCGTGCTTCTGCGGTGGCCTAATGGATAGTGCTCCAGACTCCGGATCGATCGGTCCCCGGTCGGGGCACGGCGTTGTGCCCTTAGGTAAGGCACTTTACCCTCATAGTTTCATCCTCCACCCAGGTGTATAAATGGGTACCGGCGATTTTTCTGCTGGGGTAACTCTGCGATAGCATAGCATCCCAGAGGGGAATAGCAATACTCCTAGCCGCTTAATGCTACAGAAACCGGGATAAGCTCCGGCCTGATGAGCAACAAGCCTCGATAGCAGGCTTTACCTTTTACCTCAGCCTCGCGATCACATTCATCCAAACCCTCGCCTCCACACTAACCCGTCTCCTCCGTCTCCACCTAAATTTTCTTCCCGTCCTTCTCACCCAGGGGGAAGGGAAGAAACTTCCTTTGTTACACGACTCAAAAAGTAATCATAGCGGTGCCGGGCAACCGAGACTGCGCAGTAGCTATTCAATGCTTGCTAAGGGCATAGAGAATAGCTTGACAAAGTTCATTGTTTATTTCGCATGATTTGGTCTTGACCGTGCACAAAACACAATAGTTATTTGCATTTTGATTGCTCCTTTGAAGTCTTCCGGACATCAAAACAACAAACAGTGATAACGGTGACCAGTCTGGCAAAATTAAGGCTTGTGAATTATACTAATTAAAAATAACTCCAATGGTTCTGAATTATTTCCCATTTTTTGGTTGTTAAATTTCAACCGTGACAAACTTTTCGCTTGTTATTCCACGCCGCCAAAACATTCTCAGTGACGTGAGACATTAGGTGAGAAATCTAGCTGAAAATGCCAAAAACATCTCCGCGGCGTAAAACATCAAATGCAAACACCGCGACTATTCGCATTTCACACGCACGCAGTCATTGACATTTAAATCTTTCTGAAAAATCAAAGCTTTGGTTTGACGTCTTTCTTATCAACGGCTTGATTGACATAGACTTGCACCGTTTCCAGGCACTGCTATGTATTCAAAGAAAATTGCCGACTTTCTTCCCCCCCCCCCCCCCCTGTCCTCACCCTTATCATCATTATCATCGCCATATTCAAGCTTATCGTCAACTTCATTCACATTTTCATTCTAATTCTCATCTTCATTCTTCTTTTCCTCGCTCTTGCTTTCGACTTCCTTCTCATCCTTTTTTTGGTTTAAAACAGGGATTTGTCCGGTAACGCCTTCTCATCTCTACCGTACAATGTGTTCAAATTTTCGACTAGACTTACTGACCTGTAAGTGGAGTGTGGCTGAAGTTTAATAAGTTATTTTTTGCTGCAAAAAAAACAGTAAAAACAAACTCGATGCCTTCAACTACGAAACTATTGTTTTTGTTCCCTCTCTTTTACTGCATTACTCTTTTTCACAGGAAGTTATCTTTGAACGCCATCACATTTCTACCAGATGGGGTGTTTAACAACCTAGTAAAACTGACCTTTCTGTAAGCAAAATCCAGTTTTTTCAATGTAGAGCCCTAATTAGTACAGAAGTAGCCTCGTTAAATTTTGGGAACTGTCAAAAAATTATAGACGAGTAGCTACTAATCACCGATGTTGCGAACAGGTCGTGTATGTGTTTATTTTTAGAGCTTCGGTAAAGTTACGAAAATCGTATACTGAGGATCAAGTTTGCAAAACTGAGGATCAACTGCGTGAACGTTTTCTTACTATTTTACAAAAAGACGATTAAATAGTCAAAAACATCTGCTAATTTAAGAATGCTTAAAATCGCGGTTCGATTTTTTAAAAAATTAAACAGACGAATATCTTGCCTTATCGAGAGCTTTATCATGTCATTTATGTTATGAATCATTTTACAGTGATTTTTCTTCCAATGCTATTACATCTCTACGTGAAGGGGTTTTTGGCAATGCAACCGAACTAGTGTGGCTGTAAGTGTATGGCATACCAAACACATAAGAAATGGATCACCGTTTAACTCTGTCGTCCAGGCAATAGATCATATTGGTCAATTTTCACCTTAATCAAAACTATAACAAAATTCTCGATCGGTGATTGGTTATCAGCAGCCCGATAAACTCGTGATTAAACAAATCGGACGCCCGCTTCGCGGTCGTCCGATTTTGTTTATCACTCGTATGATTACAGGCCGAATTGGACTCCACTCAGTCCTATTACCATTATTAAGCACAAGACTTGTTATTTAGCTAAAGCGATCTTTCTTAAAAAACTATCAGGTGTACTGTAACACTGGCTGCCATGTTGGGCGTTGTTGGTAAGTACGTACGCGCCCGCGAGCCATGCCGCTAGCAAGACGACCTTGAAAAATCAAATGCACACATGATTGTCCTTTATCCATGGTTATGGGGCTCCGTTCTGCGGCCCTTTGGGCCTATAATGAGTGCTTACGAGTACTATAATGAATGCGCGTGTTCATAGCATTGACTCTGAAAATTATTAGAATAACCAAATGCTGTTTAAATAATTTATAGACTTTTAACCTTTCAAAATTTTAAAATTAAACAAGCACGTTTTTAATAATTTTAAGCCATTATGTTATCAATCATTTTTATAGTAATTTTTCTTCGAATGCTATTACATTTCTGCCTGAAGGAGTGTTTAACAACCTGAAAAAACTAAGAGTGCTGTAAGTGCATAACAGACATTTCAGAAAATATTAAAAATTTCATTCCGTTAAACTCGGTTGTCCACAAGATAATTATATGAGCAAAAACACACATTTCACCCGAGATTCTCCAGGTCTAGTTAGTCAGTCAAAAACAGCCTTCTCTGATCCGTGATATATTTTAGTCAGCGGTCTTATGTGCCTACTTATGTTACAACTCATTTTTAGTGACTTTTCTACAAACGCTATTACATCTCTACATAGTGAGGTGTTCAACAAGGCAACAAATCTGGAAATACTGTAAGCACTGTAAGAAAGATACAATCAGCAGTCATTCCGTTTGACTCTTTTAGCCTAAAAAGGCTAAACAAGATTCATAAACACTGACTGTTCCATTGCTTTATTTTTCTTGTCTATGGATACCTTTTTGACAGGCATTTTTCTTCCAACGCTATTCAATTTCTACCAGATGGATTGTTTCGCAAACTGACATATCTGGAATGGCTGTAAGGGATATCAGTGGCGGATGCAGGGGAAGAGTCCGGGGGATTTCGTTCTTTAGGCTATCCCTCTCTATTAAGTTTCTCTCCTTCCCTAGATAGAAAATCATGACAATTTACGAACAAGGAAATTTTTCCTTCAAAGGTCCTTTACATTAACTTATTATTGTTGCTATTTTTCGGAAATCCTTTTACCAGACGGCACTAAAATATAAAAATTGTACCCTAACTGACATATAATCTAAATAAGCCACCCATGCCCTCAACCCCTCTTTATAAGCCCTGACCCTGCAGGAATAAATAAGGCTTTTACGGTATCTATAACCCAAGTGCATAAAATTGATTCGTGTGTGTTAATGTCGTTTATTATATAAATTGAAGTGGTATAGCGAGTGGTAGCAAATCGATAAAAATGGTATCACACATGTGTGGATAAAAATGATATCCACGCAAGTTTGATATCATTTTTGACCAATCAGCTCGCAGAGTTTGTCATGTTTTAATGGTCAATGAGCCAAAGTTTATCGATATTAAGGAAAATGTAAGTTTATCGATATTAAGGAAAATGGTCGGAAATCTTGAAAATCAAAAACATCGTAATTAGTAGGTTTATATAATAATATAAAACCTATGGTACATGGTTTCTTGAAGATATGAAATTTATCTTCTCGTGTTAAAATCGATATCTCACTCGTTCGCTGAGCTCACTCGTGAGCTACCGATTTGAACACTCGAAGATAAATTTCATATCTCCGCGCAACCATGTATTATCCTCTATGTATCGTGTTTCATAATACATCCCCTTATACAAATTACTTTTTTATTGCTGTGACAAACTTTCTTGTGTTTTATCTGGAAAAAATCGCCCTAATCTTCAATGAAATTTGTAACACTTACTCCAATAGTCCTATCATTCACAGAGATATTTCAACAAACAACATCTTATTTTTAACTGATGGAGTGTTTAAGGCAGTGAAATATCTGATATACCTGTAAGCAAACTTTAACAAAGTACTGTATCTCATTACAAGACTGCAAAGGCCAAGTTTCTTCTATATATGTTCTGAAAAAATAGTGATTAGTCTTTGTCAGAACTCATCAGTATGGAATAGCCAGACGCAAGGGTGTCATATTAAATCATCGACCCTGCCGTTTATTCCAGAGGCGAACCCGAAGGTTGCTTTAAACCCCAGTCCCATACAAACCATATTGGAGCCGTGGATGGGACTGTAGAACAGTCAATGTGTATGGAGATGTAGATCCACTAAAGTAATATGGATGCTCCCATATGGATTATATGAGCACATAAATTTTTGGCCTCCAATAGGCTAAAAGTGTATACTTTTATTATCATTTTGTGTTCTTCTTTCCCAAATTTTTACAGAATGTTGGATTCTAACTTTATTCGCAATCTTGACCAGGATATATTTTCCACTCTTACAAGTTTATATTTTTTGTAAGTTTAACAAAACTGTTTAGACCTAACAACTTCTTCTCTGTTTCCACGCGACGTCATTAAAATTCCAAACTCCAAAAATTGTAAGCTAAAGGCTCTGAGTGTTCATCTTTTATTGACTATTTATTACAGGTCCTAAATATATACGTTTTTGAAGGTTTCCAGCTCGATTGCATCCTTCGTCTTTATAAGTAGAGCATCTTCTAGCATGAAGTGAATTCCAGATGTTTTTATTGATTTTCGGCCGCCATGTTGGTGCCTTTCCGCGAACTAGCTTGGTGTAGCCAAGTGCATCGACTTCCGTAAACATGTACATAACACGTACAGCTCTCACTAAATTTTGCGGATATCAGATCTTACTATTGTCACTTCTCAGCTTTTGTTAAAATTTTCATAATTCGCAGCTATCAGTTAGTCCTCATTCATGCAGACCTTTTAAATTGTGTCGTAGGAATGCTGACCCCCAAAGGAAGGAAAATCCAGATTAATAAGGCCTTGAAACTTAAATTTGTGCCAAACGTCTGTTCTCAAGTGTGATAACTTTCTCTTTTGTGACCTAAGGTCAACCTGCAGGGGTGTGATAGCAAATGAGTTCGGGTTAATTAGCCGCCTTCATACACATATTCAATCAACCATGCAGTGAAGTCATGGACTAACATAACTTCCCGTTTTGTGATCTTTGTTGTGATTTTTCGTTATCTTCTTTTCAGGCGTCTATCTTCAAACAATATTCAACACCTTTCTCCTAAGTTATTCCAATATACGCAAAGACTTTATCTCCTGTAAGCGAAGCACCTGCAATATTGCAATTTAAACATACATGGATAAATATTAACCTTGCAAAAAGCTACATGGTCAGTATCCCCGGTTATTTGTTTTATTCTCTCGTGTTAAAGTTTCTAACGCAATAGCGTGGCGATAACAATAATGCTTTATTCTACCCGCATTTTTCTAGAGACATGACCTGGTGGCGATTTTTTTACTATAATTTGGCTGTCGGTTTATCTCGTGAAATGATGAAAAAACTAAAGCCGATTTTTTTCAGGCGATAATAAAATAATAAATTCCAAGCCTGCATAACAAAGGTGTACGCCAGTCGTGAGATTAAATACTTACTCCCTTTTTACCTGCAGAGATCTTTCTTATAACGAAATACAATACTTACCACAGGAGCTGTTTTGTTGTATGAAAGGTTTAGAGTCTCTGTAAGTGTATCACAAATATAATATTAGCGGATCAGATCTATCATCTACTATCGACTAGAAGAAATAGCTTTTTCAATAATTCATTTTGGGTTGACCTATTAGCAAAACACAATTTTCATAGATTGTGAGCTTTCCGTTGTTGGATCGTGGAGCAACGAAAGATGTCGAACCAAATTATTACCGCTGAAATGATCAGATGATTAGATGTCTAGAGGATCAAATGTTACAAATAACTTCGATTAGTAAAGATGGTTTACTTTTTAAATAATTTATTTTTGTTTGACCTAGTAACAAAGGATAATTTTTATAGATTGCTGTTGCCACTTGTTGGATCGTGGAGCAACGAAGGATTTCACATTAGTTTATTGCCCCTAACGAAAGAAACATTTTCAAAAAGTTACAAACCTTAAGTTTAAAGTCTGTGTGGACATACTCCACCTCCCCGCTCTGAGTCAGGTATTCGTCTTACACCATAACATACTCTTAGATTTGGTATCTTAATTTGTGATCTTCTGTTCCTTGCTTATTTCCTATTCTTTCCAGGAACTTAGCCTCGAATAAGATCCAAAACCTCACTGAGAATTTATTCTACCCTCTTACAGCTTTAAAAGTACTGTAAGTTTGACGCAATTTCAGGTTTTTCAAGGTTGAAATAAAATAGAAAATAAAATATTCACAAAAATAGAGGTTGTGGTTTATCTCAGCAAGTATGTAACTTATTAAGATGACATTTTGATTGGTAGATGTCACAATATCAATTACATGACAGATTAGAGGTTTCGAATTAGGATATTTTTTCTTTGGACAAGGTGCAGACGGCTTACACCAAACTAGAATAATTTCCCTTTTAATGGCATCGCTGGCGTGATCGTGATCGATAAGCAATTATATAATAACTTGAATTCTACTCGCATTTTGATTGGTTCTTACTCATGATCTATTAGAGTACAGACGCATAGATGACGTCACGCGGTGGTGTGACTCGCGCGCGTGATCAGAGTTCAAAGTCCAAATCAGAGTTTTATTATATAAAACAAATAGATTCAATTTTGCCGTGGATCTGTTCAGTTATAGATCACAGAAGACGTCAAAATGTGGTAAGAACAATAGTGACCCACTCGCCTAGCGGCTCGTGGGCCACTTTTTTGTTCTTACCACATTTTGACGTCATCTGTGATCTATAACTGAACAGACGCACGGCAAAATGGAATCTATTTGTTAAATAGATAACAATGAGAGAACCCATGAAGTTCCAGCATTTTTAGTAGAAGTGTCTATTAAGAAGATTTATACCTGTAAAAATTTGTAACCGCACGTAAGTCTTCGCCTACTTTATAATTTTTATACCTGGGATAAATTTGTTAAACCAGCCACCATTAGCCCAAATACTAATTCGAATTTTTTTGTCTACAGATATCTTTCTTACAACAGAATTCAATACTTACCAAACGAATTATTCGGAGTAAACTTAGAGATGCTGTATGTATCTCACATAAATGGTTTCATGAGACCAATAGCAAAAATATTTATTTGGAATCATCAAAACACTTCACAGGCCGTTGAAAATTATTTCTTGTAAATAAATTCCACTTTTGTCAACAGCAGATCCCTTCCCTTTGTCATTATTGTTCTAATGTATGAATGGTCAAGGGTGCATTCGAGCCAAGCGGCCCATACCGCTGTAACAAATCCTGTTTTCTGTAGCTAGCTTCAAGTGACTAGGAATATTTCTACTCCCCCTGGATAGGATGCTAGTCCATCGCAGGGTACCTCCAGCATTAAATTCACCGGTACCATACACATGGGTGAGGAAAGGGAACCAAGAGTGTTTTTAAAAGTGTCTTGCCCACACATCACAATGACCCCGACCAGGGCTTGAACCCGCACCGCTCGATCCGGATTCCAGCGCGCTAGACATTAGGCCACCTAATGCATGAATGTTGGAAAAAATTGAGAAATTTTTAAAAGATTTAAAGAATTTTTCGTTATGTCAACATTTAAAAAAAACACATTACATAACTTCATTAACAAGGATTGCATTATGTATATATTACTCGTTCTTATCACTTAATTTGCTGATTACTAGGGGCTTGCAGAATAACATGATAGACTTCATTTCAAACGAGACCTTTGTGAAATATCAAGAGATTGTTTATCTGTACGTATTATAAGTAGATGTTTGTAAGTGTACTAATTATAGCAACAAATGTCGTTTTACGCCAGTTCCATCTTCGACCAACTGTATGACTCTATGAAACCTTAAAGGGACCGTGTCACGGATTTTAGCCAAACTTAGGCATAGCAAATGACCATCAAATTTGTTTAAATATATAAAATAACCTCTTAAAACAGTGAAGGAATATTTAAATAACACACCAAATGCAAAAGAAGGTACGGATGGCCAAAAGTGTCGAAGATTGAAACGGATTGCGATGTGGGCTTTTGAAATATGGTCCGGCGGAACAGTTTTCAAAGTTAATCTTGTCTGCTTGTAACTTCAATTTATGACGCCCGGGAGACACATTTAGCTGCAAGGAAGCTATGGTTTTGTCATTTAGTATCAAAGAATTAATTTCTATGCAAACATTTAGTTTCATAGCGAATATTTGGCAAAATTTAATAACGTGAGATTAACTTAGCCGTGACATAGTCCCTTTAAACCAGAAGCCCCTCGAGCTGCAATAATTTGAAAATACAATCTTTATTAAATAACCGCTTTTTTAACCAAAAGTTGCAATTAAAGCAAACCAACAAATAAATAAATTACTAATTAAATAAATATAAAATCGCTTAATACTAAAGCTGAAAGTTGGTGATACTTATTATCATCGTCGTCGTCATCATCATCATCAACTTTACCATCATTATTATTATAATCATCTTTATTATATTATAATATTTCTAATTCGTAAAACCTCCTTTAATTGAAACCCAGGTGAATTTGCATAATTTTGGTTTAATATTTGTTTTTGAGTGCCATCTTTTATTTTTCTTAACCTTTAGATTCCTTAGCGCGAACCGACTGAAGACTATTCCATATCGAGCCTTTTTTTATCAGAATAGGATAATGTGAGTATTTATGAACAGTGGCAATTCAGTTTTTCTTCATAAAGTATAGTGCACAGCAGTACGCATACAGGAACCACCGTCTTGCAGGTCCGCCGACCAACTGACTGGCTGACTGACTGACTGACTGACTGACTGACTGACTGACTGACTGACTGACTGACTGACTGACTGACTGACTGTCTGACTGACGGACGGACGGACGGACGGACGGACGGACTAAATTAGGCGCTTTCTGTGTTACTTTTAACAGTGCTGATTTGTGCTGATTTACTTTTAAGAATGTTATCGGATAATCCTATAACGACAATCGATCCAGAGGCATTTAGGAAGACTGACTACTTTCCACTGCAAGTGTAAGTTTAATACAACAGTAAATACAATATGTTTCAGTTGAATAAGTGGGATGGCCGGACGAAGAAAATTTAACTCGAGGTCGATTCGAATTCTGTGCGTCCACATCGAGAGCCAAATACTTTCCCGTCCGATCTTACCTTATAAGCTTAAACAATAAGTATTTCATCATATGGCCATTGAGTTTTGATTGATTGATTGATTGATTGATTGATTGATTGATTGATTGATTGATTGATTGATTGATTGATTGATTGATTATTGATTGATTGATTGATGGTGGGGGTTGATTGATTGATTGATTGATTGATTCATTGATTCATTGATTCATTGATTCATTGATTCATTGATTCATTGATTTATTGATTCATTGATTCATTGATTTATTGATTCATTGATTCATTGGTTGGTTGGTTGATCTACTGATTAAACTAATATTTATTTACTTTCGATCTTTTTAACAGATATTTGCTGCGGACGAAACTAAAGATATTAAGCCTACAGTCCTTTGTCAATTTCCGTGGTCATAACATTCAAATGTAACGTCTACTAATTTTGATGCATATTGCAGTTATGTACGTGTGTGGGAGTGCCGTACTGTGAGAGTATCGGCTAATAGAATATGACGGCTTCGATGTTAGATAAATCAGTCCTCCACTGATATTTCACCTCAGTCTCCTTCGGTAAATATCTGTTCAATACTAAGCAAAAATCAAGTGACGAAAATAAAATGGCGATGCTGACTTGCCTTTTTTGGCCTCAGGTTTATCAGAAATGGAATGGTTGGAACATTGAAATACGGCGCAGAAGGCAGCATAATATATCTGTTAGTGCCTTAATAATTCAGACAGTTCTTTTTTCGTAAGGCATATGAGCCCTGTACAGACAAGGAATAATTCGCGTGAAGTCATAGATTACACTAGTTAGGGGGAACATATACTACATTTTCAGTGTTAGAAGCATGTTAAGATACTTTGCATTTGGTTCATTCCTGAGCACAAAAGGGATACAGTTATATACACGGTGGTAACTCAGTAAACCTCCACCGGGACTTTCACATTTTTAGGTTTCAAAGTATAAATCTGCATGACAATTCGCTGTGGACCCTTATGTCAAAACTTGTGTTTCCCTCTTTACATGTCCTCATTCCCTAGCTTCAATATCTTACAAATATACTGACAAATAGATCAAGAGTAACGCATATAATTACGTTTTTTTTAGAAATTCTCTTGGTTCCGATGCAGAAGCTGTCAAACTGAAGAGACACATGGACGCATCAGTGAAGGAAGCATTGATTTCCGCTTTATTGGCGTCAGGCTTCAAACAAATTTCTAACAATCATACTGATTATGATACACTTCTACTACCATGTCCGGTGGGAACATTTTCCAACTCTTCCTCAAAAGGACAGCGTGGGTGTACACAATGTCCTCCAGGTATCTTGTGCACTTTTTTTGCAGCGCAATTGACCGGCTCAATTGGCTGAGCACGATGAATATAAAATAGTTTGTTGTCTATTAAATGATATCGACATCCAGCCTAGAGAATTGACAAGACAAATGAAAGTTCAGTCTCGTCATTGCACGATTCCGTAAAGGAAAGAACATACAAAATCTACAATTACAGCTCTTTGCTGGGAATGATGTATCAACTGACAATTTGTTCCCAAAGAAGCCAAACAGATTCAATTATAGCGCAGAAACTCTGTGGTAATTTTAAGTGCTGATTTAAAAAAGCCTCTGTTTTCCTTGTGAGCGTTGACCCTACAAATAAGAAAGAAAATGAGAAAAAGCACCAGCAAAACAAAAACGTTTCTCCCTCTTTCTCAAGATGGTGCTGTTGATGCAAGCTGGCTTTATTCTTTGAAATACGCCTTTTACTTCCCACTGCGTTCACCGTCCCTCCCCCTCTCCCTAACGCCCGCCCCTCCATTCAGCACATCTCTTATGGTCTTTCCATTACATCTTACAGTCTTTCTTTTGCATTGAAGAGGGCAAGATTAAATTATATTATGCTTCCTTTTCAGGAGGGTTTTACTCTGATACCTTTGGCTATGTGTCAGAAAGCTGCATGAAATGCCCAAACGGTTCTTTTGTTGCATATGACAAAGCACCAGGAACACGAGCTTAAGATTGCAAGGCTTGTCCTGAAGGTAAACAACGAGGATAATCATTTACTTGGCCGAAGACAAGGGAAAAAATAGATTTTCGAAATGCAGGAAAGTAATTATTATTTCCAATAAGCGAGCACGAGTTCAATAACTGCTGCATATCGTTCGACAAGTGGGCTTGTATACACGATTTTTTAAATGCATTGTGAAGCACACGCTCGCTTGGTGGTGTGTTTAAGTTCATTGAGGTGGACAGAGATTTATAAAGTCCTTATGGGTCAAATGAGTCAATCAGTCACGGGTCTATGAGACAAATACTACATTAAGGTTACATTATTTGTAAATAATGCGGCCCTTACTTATAAATAAAAGCTAAGCGCAAACATTCTATTTCTATTTGACAGGGACAGAAACAGACTTCTTCGCTGGACTCCGTGCTTGTAAATGCTTGATAGGATTCTATCGAACTCATCTGTTCAAGAAATGTCACAAATGTGGGCGAGGACTGGAATGCAAAGATGACTATGTTTCATTGAAATCTGGATATTGGTGGAAGTGGAGGAATGAGACATACAGAGATCGCTACAGAAGTTTTCAGGCAAATCTGTTGGCACCTTTACCAGCACTGGATAGTTTCAGCGTACAATATCCTTTTCCAATGCCAACGCCTTATAGGTGCCCAATAGAAGGATCTTGCAAGGGTGGTTTAGATTCCCCGTGTGAGAATGGTTACAAAGGACCTCTCTGTGGAGTCTGCAGCTCAGGATACTTTAAGCAATTGCAAACGTGCAAAAAATGTCCATCAAAGAAGTTGATGATGGTGCAGTTGTCAATCATTGCAGTGATCTTATTGATAACTGTGACTTTTTTGGCGTGGACGAGCAAAAGAAAGGCCAAGAAAGACCGAGGCTGTTCTGTAATGGACATGTTTTTATCCAAACTCAAGATCGTTATTGGCTTTTATCAAGTCACTTATGGTATACTGGAAGCCTTTGCGTACATAAAATGGCCAGATTCCCTTCAAATCATTGGCAAGTATTCAGAAATACTCCAGCTGAATATACTTCAGATAGCCCCCGCTAGCTGCCTTTTTCCGGGATTAAACGCCGATGCCTTTGGAAATTTGTTTGCGATGTTAGCAATAAATGCTCTGGTCATTGGCCTTTCTTGTGTTGCTTACGGAGTACAAAAAATGATCATTTTACGAACTGAAAGCATGGGCGTCGAAGTAAAGTCACGAGAAATTTCACAGACAAAAGAACTCGTGTATAAAAATTTATTCTTCTTCTTGTACGTGACGTACCTAAGCACGTGTTCCAAGACCGCCAATGTCCTGCCATTTGCTTGCCGAACAATTTGCCAAGATCAAAAGGACGAGATTTGTAACAAGTACTTGAAAGCAGACTATAGCATCCAGTGCAATGTTTCAAGGTACAATAAGATGGTGATCGTCGCATACGTTTCTTGTGCCTATATCGTTGCCCTCCCTGTCGCTTCTTTCGTCGCCCTTTGGAGACAACAAAGAGTTCCAATTGGCTCAAAAGACGCCAAAACCTCTCACCATCTGAACACTAATGCAGAAATGATCACAGGATTGCGTTTTCTCTTTGAAAATTACAACAATGTTTCGTGGTATTGGGAACTGGTTGAAATGTCTCGTAAAGTCATCCTTACATCTGGTCTGATTCTTGTGGGACAAGAGAGTAGGTCCTACATTGGCTTGGCATGGGTTATGGCCGGGATGTATGGCATGCTTTTCTCCTGGATAAGACCCGTAAAGGACGTAACTGAAAACAGATTGATGACAGTGTCCCTTGCCGTTACCGTATTTAACTTGGGTATTGGAGCTGTGGGTAGAATTCCTGCCGAGAACATATCAGCCTCAAGTGACCCGTACGTGGACGCAGTCTTGTTTAAGATATTGATACTTCTAGCAAATACTTTGGTTATCAGCCTTGTTGTTGGTAAGATAATACTTTTTCTACTAATTAGGCTAGCTGGTTTTACAGTGCGATGCGCCTTTCCGTGGCCAACCAACAAACTTTTTTACAAGTGTCATCTTGTAATATTTTACGTTTTCACTAGATTTTGTTGATAAATATGATGTTACAAGTATATATTTGATCGTATTCCACTTTGCAATGAGTCGTGTTCGTCAAACAAATAATAATATTACGAGAGGACACTTGTAAAAAGGTTTGATGGGAGGCCACGGTAAGGCGCGTTGCACTGTAATTGTAATGTTTAGGCTAGATGGTTTATCAGTGTTTACGAGTATGTGAGGTCACTGATCAAATTAAAGCACTTCTTGACAATGTTAGTGTGCCGTTAAGTATCATATATATCTTATATAATACAGTAAAAACCCCGCATATATGAACCTGTTTTTTTTCGAGGAAGCCTAAATAGGTTCTTCATGATAAATGGTGTCTACTGGGATCAGTTTAGGCTATTTGGAGGGTCTGAATGGGGTTTAGTGTTTAGTGTTATTTTCCCATAATTCTTAGGGTTTGCTGTTAATTTGGCCAATTTTTTTCATTTTTACTGCTTCCGGAGAAAATACTGTTAATTGTTTTGATGGTCGGATCATCTCACGAACGTTGAGAAAATTTTCGGAATTCCCCTCGGAAATTCTCGGTAATCTTCGGACAACTTCGGTAGTCTTCGGAAATCTTCGGCACTCTTCGAAAATATTCGGTAGTCTTCGGAAATATCCCGAAATGATCGGAAATCGCCGAAAACTTCTTCACATACTAAACAAAAATGATATTGGCCTTTTTTTGAGCCGTTTTTGTTTCTTTCTGGTGAAAGTTTACTGTTTCAGTGAATTTCTTACTGTTAGTGTTTAATTACCTAAAATTTAACTGTTTCATATTACAGAGCCAAAAAATTAAGTGTTTAGTGTTATCGAGGTACCCCCATTCAGACCCTCTATTAAGGTTTTAAAAAAGTTCTTATTTTCTTGAGAAAAACAATGTTTTTATTGCTGGAATCAAATATCTGAACATAATGCAAGCCCTATTTCAAGTTATTTCATTTCTCTCAATGCTTTTAACCACAGAATGCTTTTAAACCAGAGAAACATCAATACATTTAAAATGAATTCTATGACTGCAATTTCGATTGCTATTGCGGTACTGTTATAGGTAGAAGTTGCTGTTAGACTCCAGTGTAAACCGGAATAGCTAACAACTGTCGGTCTGTTCTTGTCTTGTGTTCCACAAAGTGTTTTTTTTTCTGTTTCTTTTTTACTTTTAGTTCAGTTCGTTTTAAACTTATATCACAACCTCAAGGAATGGCTAAAAAATCTGCATTGGTCACTGTCTTGCTGCCTGGCGTTGCTTCTCCCTCTCAAAGAATTGCAAGGAGAAATCAGTGGTTTAGCTGCAACAAATTTATTTCATGAGCAGCTGCAGGCAAATGAGTTAGTCGTTCCAACTATTCTTGCTGCCGTGAAAAACAGTGGAGCTATTGATGTTGTTCTTGAAGAAAGCGAACAAGGTGACGATGGTACAATAAAGGCACATGGCACTTGTCAAGCCGAATACAGAAGCAAGCAATGCCACCGATGGACACAGACTGAGCCATTGTCTTTATTGTTTGCTGATATCGTTGTACACGAGCAAATTGACGAAATACCAAGAGTAAATACCCGTAAGTGCAAAGTGCGGACATACAATATGCAATATATATCACTTGCAGTAATTTACATTGTAATTTGTTTAATTGATTATAAATCAACAGGGGCGTTTTATTGAATGATATATTTGCCAGTATAACATTTAGTGAGGAGCGCCAAACCATCGGTGGAAGCTTAGAAAGATTAGGGTATTAGGTGGAAGAGAACGTGCTGCCTTTGCAATGACATCTGCAAATGGTTAGATACTCGAGTTTTCTCGGATAAGGACCGTGACGATAAACCGTAGGCCCCGTCTCCTGCATCTCCAGTGTTATGGTCAGCAGGGGACTTAAAAAAAAACCCACACAGTAATCGTATAGAGTAGGGCACGAAGTTTTCCGGTGTTGTGGTCTGTCCTATTCACACGTATCCATGGGTTGGGTGGTGAGACGAGATCATATACATGGACGGATAGCGGCTGGCAAAGGCGCCTGATGATGCCCGCCATCTCATCCCGTGACTGTAATTGTGAAGTGCATTGAGCTTTGGGAAATGTACTATACAAGAAGGAAACCATTACCAATACACTCTTTTTTTATATAAGAATACAGTTTTTCCGACCCAGGCTGAATATTCTTATTTTTCTACCGTTTGATATTTCCGTTTTAGCAAGTATTGGGTAATCAATTACAAGTGTTTGGTGTCCAGATCTGTATCGTGTTACATTGTGCACATATACAATTGCTTTTTCTTGCAGCCTGGCCGTTTTGGCTTCAAACAAAGCATTCCTCACAGAGATAAAGTGACGGAAATGAAAATACCTGATTTTGTTTCAACTAAACTATTCTTTTAAAAATCTCAGCCTCGGGTTTATTTTTAGAATATTCTTAAAAATTCGCAAATTTCAGCCTCGATATTCTTATAAACTAGATTCTTATAAAAAAAAAGAGTGTACCATAGAATGAAACAGTGGTGTGACAGCTAAAGTATAACCATGGCATTTAGAACGTTATGCCAAAAAATACAGTAATTATCGTTCAGGGTTCACGGATTGGATTCATTCTAGAAAATAATTCTGCGAATACGTGTTTGACTTCCTTGGGGTGTAAACTTGAACTTTATGTTAACGATGTGTATATTTAATTGAGGTTTAACTGTTAAATGTGCACAATTTTTTCTGCAGGTCTCGGTTCCCAAAATCGGCCTGGCTTTGAAACCAGTGAAGGAAAAAGTACTGGATCTGGAAAAAACGAGATGACAAGCTATATAACATGACTAGGTTATGGTAACGTTTAAGAAAATAACTTCAGAGGCAAAGTATATAACTGCCTACATCTTAGCTAACACGCATCGATAGAAGAGTGTAAAAGATAAAGACAACTTCGTTCCTAAGAGTATGAGAAGAATAACACTGGGAAAGAGATTGTGTAAAGATATCAAAAAGGTCGCAATTTGTCAGTTATGATTATTACAGTAATCATCTAACAGCCGAGTGTTTTCAATCACCCCTAACACCCCTGACATTTGTACATAAATGGAGCTCGGTCAAGATGAAACTAAACAACCTTACTGTCTGTCTTTTCATTAAACAAACTTTCCTTTAAGTTTATTTTATTTTGTTTAAGTGCAAGATATCTACCACAGAACAACTGCGAGCCCCGCCTGTTAAGCTGTCAGAATGAATCTTTTACTTCTTAGATAAACCCCTTAAACCTGCCATAGAAAATATGCTTTAACTAGGATAAGACAAGGGAAATATGTAACCTTTTCATTGACTTTTTTTAAGTAAGCTGTTTAACAAATAATGGTGAGCTGTATACTTCATCTGTTAATTTTAACAGCACAAAGAAGCACTCTATTATCTCTTTATTCGCTGCTAACGTATCTCAGATCTTTCAACGAGGTTGCACGCATGCGTCATTATGAAGAGAACAGTTAAACTTTATTTACTCGCTGTGTAATATTCTTGTATGCCTAAAAAAATCTTTACGTTCTCACTGGTATGTAATACTTACGCCTGCCAGTGAAGGGATATGTGTATATTTTTTAAGGCTTTTCTGTAATGTTAATAAAATACAAAAGCAGGAATAATAGTTTGAACTGTTTTTGTGAATGCTTATTAATATGGTCTATTTCTTATTTCATGTTAGTGCTTGGTTTTAGTTGTACCCTGTTTATACGGAGAAAAGGTTTCCCTGGTAAGGGGGTTACCCTTGACTTCGTGCAAGAAAACAGCGATTCGTTAATATGATATATCGCAAAGTTGGTTCGTGTGGGAGGGTATGGTGACCCTGGGCCGAAGGTCACTCGGTTTGAAGGTAGGGAGACCCCCCGGGAAGGGGGGGGGGGTGGCGAGCCAACTTTTCTCCAGGTAAAAAGATTGGCAATTTTGACACACCTACCAGCCAGGGCATTCTCGTCACCAGAGCACTCCATCCATTTGGACTACCCTAAGGATTGCGTTTGTCTAAAGCCGAGTGCTCGTTGTGTATTTTCATACAAAGAGGTTTGCCTTATTTGAAAATGGGTCCGTGAATCGCGGACTTCCGATGTTGGAGCCGTCCAGCGGTCTCGATCCTTGGCGCAGTCCAAATGGATCGCGGGCTCTGGGGATGAGAATGTTACCAGGGACAAGTCTGTGCATACAGAGCATGGGCCAATTTTCCTCCATATAAAACAGGCCCTAGTCTTGAGTGACCGGTTAAAAATAATTCTGATTAGAAGGATGCTTGTTTATATGATTTTATGCCATCATCGCTTAAGCGTCTGAAAATTTGAATGAAAACATAGCTTTACTGTGGTGTAAAGCTCAAGTAAAGCTGGCGTAAATATGGAATTTGATCAACTTTACGCTGACTTTAGTTCTTTGAAAGCTGACCTTTATGCTAGCTTTACACTCAAGTTTAAAGGCAGATAAAGAGACTCCTTTACACCACTTTTATACTTTAAATCACATTTACACACGGTAGTGTTAAGGTCGGTTTAACCACCTTTAACAACATTGAGTTGATAGTGTTAAGTTGGATAATCAACTTTAATTTACACCAGATTTAACCACCTTTAATCTCCGCACGCATGTAAATCCCAATTTTCATGCTGTGAATTTTCCTAGCGCAATACAAGGGATCATCATGCAGAGACTGAATTGTTGTATTAAAAAGAAAGTTATTTCTACCGTCGTCTTAGATAAAAGGGCATACTTAATCTCTAAATAATTACTACAACTATCAGGCTACCCAGGTATTTCTACAAATTAAAACTGTCGGCTTATAGAAAATAATCTTTGGTCACTTTAAATCAATTTTCTCCCCTGCCAAGTAACTAAAAGTAAACTTAAGCGGACACACTGTTTCTTATTTTCGTGAAAAGATAAGTCTGTATTCGAGTGCGTCTCGTAATTATTATTTTGTCGCTATTTCTTTGACTGACTTGAATCACTGTAAAAACATTTTGCGACAAATTTTCCACGATGTTTTCTTAACTTGTTAACCAGTGGCAGCGAAATTAGAGTATTATTTACACTTGCCTGCGAAAATAAGAATATGCAATTAAATTACTTATAAATTAAAAATAAGAAAGGAGACTTTGTCTTGGGGAAGAAAGTTTAACTGTGAAAATTGAGGTTTCTCTAAATGCAAAATACAGCCAAGATGTTTTCCATTTTTCTAACACATCACTCCATAACCCAAAGTGTTTTCATTTGTATGAAATGGAGTACCTTAGACTGAGCAACTGTTTAACGTCCATCAATTTTTAAAACGTCATCTACGACTTCACCCCCTGCAAATTAATCGTCAAGGATACCGCAATGCTAGTCTACGCTTTTTAATTATGCAATAAATTGAGGTCTGCGATACAGAAGACGAGTTAAAAGACAAATTCCACTTCTGTTATTTGAAAAAGAGAAGATAAGCAAATCCCCATTTCGCTTTAAATAACAAAATGGATAACGTACTGGAAAGGGAAAAAAGCATCAAAGAGGCTCTAAAGAACAGAGAAACATGGTTAATTGCTGTTGAATTCACCGCAGCTTCATTGGTCGTAACAGTAGCATTGGTCGGAAACATGTTGCTCTGTGCAGCAATTTACAGATTCCGCGCTCTACGTACAATCCAGAATTACTACATCGTGGCATTAGCAATTTCAGACTTGCTACTAACCCTACTTTGTGTCAGTTTGGCTTTGGTAGCAATGATTCTGGGAAGATGGCCTTTTGGCGATACAATTTGTCAGATACAGGGCAGCTTAATATATTATTTTGCAAGCTTTTCGCTTCTAAACATGACGCTCATAGCTATTAATCGTTACGTAAAAATGGTTAGATCGGTGAACATTTATCAGAGGATATACACCAAAAACAACGTCCTCTTATCGATTGCGGCTTGTGGAGTTTTCTCTGGAGTGTTTATTATTCCATATGTTTGGCAGAAATTTTGTTTCCATCCTGGTATTTTAGCCTGCTTCCCCTGTAAAGGCGAAAGCGCAAAGGAACAAGTTCTTCTTCTTGGTCCTTACTCTGTTCTTATCGCCGTGACTTTTCCAGTTGTGCTTTTTTGCTACTACAAAGTATTCCGTAAAGTTTGCGCTCATTTCGCACAAATTGCAGACTCCACTCTTCACGAAGACATTCACAAATCCTTTGCAGAAGAAGTCAAAATCACAAAAATTCTCTTTGCTGTATTGATTGCGTTCCTGATTTGTTGGATTCCTGGTTTTACCATCGAATTTTGGGACATATTTCAAGGGGAATACATCCTGAGACGTCAAGTTTACCTCATTTTGTCCTTTACTGGTGCGGCAAATGCCGCTATTAATCCTTTGATCTACGGTCTGGCACAGCAACGCTTCCGACAAGCTTACAAGAAAGTTTTTATTTGTAATAACTAATTGAAGAAATGTGTCCAAGGGCATTCACAATTGAGGATGCAAAGACTAAACGTCTTTATAGGATGATAAGTCTCACGACCACACAACAAATAATCTTAACGCAGAACCAAATTTAAACTCGCGAAAATGGAAAATAGTATTGCAATCCTCCCTTGAGAGAGTGTAGTGGAAGGTTATCAAGATTCACGAGAATCGAATTGCGTAATGTTTTTAAACAAGAGGCTATATCGTGCATTTTGGTTTTAAAGACAGAAATACGTTTGTATCTAAATATTTATGATAATTATTCTCTTTTCCGCCTAAAACTTTCGATCTTTAGAAACTAACCGATATATGTAGAACATTCAAGAACCCCTAGTATACCTTTATGAACATTAGCGTTGTACTTTCTTCCATAAGGTTCTAAATATCGTGACTCAGCAAAATGTATCCATTTGCAGAACAGTGATGTAGTTTCTCGGTACATCATATTTAATCTATTTTCAGAATCGGCTAGAGTACAGTAGAACCCCAATTTCTCGGACCTCGGGGGGGGGGGGGACAAAAATTGCGTCGAGAATTCGGGAGGTTCGGGAAATCAGGGGTAATATTATGAAGAAGTACTATCTAGAGTAAAAGAAAATTGGTTCCAAAAATCGGGGAATTCGAGAAATTGAGGCTTCGAAAAATCGGGTCTATTTCATAGCTAGAACCATTTTAAGCACTGTCAGATTCTTTGGACCGGACTTAGTAATAAAAAATCGCCTGCGGAACGAATAATCTCGCGACCAAAGAGACGTCAATATCTGGTGGTATTGCCGTCACACTTTTCAGGCCTGTGATTGGTTCTAAACCTGAAATGGTAGTTGGAATCGTTGTAGTGAATTGGGTTGCTCACGTACGCATCAAATTTAATACTTTTAAGTCAATCGGCGGTAATCTTCTATCTCTCGCCATGTGCAAAGTCCGAAACCTTTTATTCAGCTCTACCAGTTTTAAAATACATCTAGTAAAACAAATTCAAACCAAAAGGGAAAAGAACCGAACTCACCAGTTGTAACTGTGAAATAATAATTGTTTTTCATCGCCATTTGTTTGACAGACTTATTTGATCCACCTTTAATTTAATTTGCGACATATTTTCTTTCTTTAATTAAACAGTGGCGGAGGAATTAGAGAATTATTTACACTTTCCAGTGTAAATATGAATATGCATTAAAATTAATGATGATGTTCAATGAGACTTTGTCTTAGGAAAGAACGCTTTACTGTGAAATAGAGGTTTCTCTAAATGCAAAGTACTGCCATGATATTTTCCATTTTTTTAGGCACATCACTTCAAAGCCCAAAGTGTTTTTACTTGTATGAAATAGAGTACCTTAAACTGAGAGGCTGTTTAGCGTATATCAATTTTTAAAACGTCATTTACGACTTCACCCCCTGCAAATTAATCGTCAAGGATACAACACTGTTTTAAATGTGCTTGTCTTCGGCTTTTAATTATGCAATAAATTGAGGTCTAGATCTGTGATACAGAAGACGAGTTAAAAGGCAAAGTTCACTTCTGTAATCCAAAAAAGGGAAGCAAATACCAATTCATCTTTAAATTACAAAATGGATAATGCACTGGAAAGGGAAAAAAGCATCGAAGAGGATTTAAAGAACAGAGAAACATGGTTAATTGCTGTTGAATTAACCGCAGCTTCAATGGTCGTAACAGTAGCATTGATCGGAAACATGTTGCTCTGTGCAGCAATTTACAGATTCCGCGCTCTACGGACAATCCAGAATTACTACATCGTGGCATTAGCAATTTGACCCTACTTTGTGTCAGTTTGGCTTTGGTAGTAGTGATTCTGGGAAGATGGCCTTTTGGTGATACAATCTGTCAGATACAAGGCAGCTTAACATATTATTTTGCAAGCTTTTCGCTTCTAAACATGACGCTCATAGCGGTTAATCGTTACGTCAAAATGGTTAGATCGGTGAACATTTATCAGAGGATATACACCAAATACAACGTCCTCTTATCAATTGTGGCTTGTGGAATTTTCTCTGGAGTGTTTATTATTCCATATGTTTGGCAGAAATTTTGTTTTCATCCTGGTATTTTAGCCTGCTTCCCCTGTAAAGGCGAAAGCAAAAAGGAACAAGCCGTTCTTATCGGCCCTTACTCTGTTCTTATCTCCGTGACTTTTCCAGTCGTGCGTTTTTGCTATTACAAAGTATTCCGTAAAGTTCGCGCTCATTTCGCACAAATTGCAGACTCCACTCTTCACGAAGACATTCACAAATCCTTTGCAGAAAGTCAAAATCACAAAAATTCTCTTTGCTGTATTGATTGCGTTCCTAATTTGTTGGATTCCTGGTTTTACCATCGAATTTTGGGACACACTTCAAGGGGAATACATTCTGAGGCGTCAAGTTTACCTCATTTTGT
Organism: Oculina patagonica; assembly: GCF_052425735.1. Taxonomy (NCBI): domain Eukaryota; kingdom Metazoa; phylum Cnidaria; class Anthozoa; order Scleractinia; family Oculinidae; genus Oculina; species Oculina patagonica. Next base: position 29,910,117 of record NC_135762.1, read on the forward strand.
CCTTCACTGGTGCGGCAAATGCCGCTATTAATCCTTTGATCTACGGTCTGACACAGCAACGCTTCAGACAAGCTTACAAGAAATTTCTTATGAAATAAATATATGAAATTCATATAGTTGTACTGCGGATATACATTTTAAGCAAATGAAAGATCATCGCAGTAATGTACTCAACTTAAACAGTTGAGAAAAGCAAGCCTGAAAAAAAATTCAGGCTTGAACGGGAATCGAACCCATGACCTCTGTGATACTAGTGCAGCGCTGCACTAGTATCGCAGAGGTCATGGGTTCGATTCCCGTTCAAGCCTGAATTTTTGCAGGCTTGCTTTTCTCAACTGTTTAAGTTGAGTACATTACTGCGATGATCTTTCATTTGCTTAAAAAGAAAGTTCTTACTTGTAATAACTAATTGAAAAATTGTGTCCAATGGCATTCATTGAGGAGGCAATGCCTAAACGTCTTAATAGGACGATAAGTAATTAACGCAATCAATTTTGCCTCTCTTAAAAACGGCTTAAAAACATGTCTTTAGCACCTTCATGTACATAGGCTGTCTTCCGCTTTCGCCATAATTATCCAATTCATAATTTCTAGCAATTTTAACATATATATCTTAAGGTGGCTGAACACAGTTTTCCGATCTTTGGAGAACGTGTCCTATATATTGCTCTCACGCCGAAACCGTTACAGTTGACGAGCTCAAATTTGGCAGTTTACAAGAACAGCTACTGCATTTGTAAGTTTGTGCGTGTTCGCGTATGGCAGTGTTGCATTACCATGGCAACCCAGCCATTTAAAAATCAACCAAAAACGTTGAATTCCGCTCGATTTTAGAACATTCAGTCATTATGATTTTTTCATCGTTTGTGTACAACAAACTCGGAAAAATTCTGACATTTAACACTGCAGTAGTAAAGTTTTAACAGAGGGAATTTTTTTCGCAGCTGTTTTATCATAATTATAATGTCTTAAAATGTTTAAAAGTTCCTTTGTTAAATTTCTGATTTTTTGTTATCAACAGTTTTCTTGCTTTCTTAAGTACAACCCGATGACTGGTTCGTTAGAAATTGCGCCTTTCTGGAAAGACAATAAAACGCGCGATCGCAGCTTTTGGATTAACTGCGCACGCGCAGCATTTAAATTTTGTTTGTCCCTAAGTTTGTCCCTTGAAGTTTGTCTCAAAGCCTTGAGCGCGCGCGCGCGCTCGAACTCGAATTCAGAGAGCGCGCGGAAAACTGTGTTCGGCCACCTTTTTCTTTAGGCGTCCTCGCCACTAAATATCTTTACGTTTTTTATGTTTTGTGCCAAATCTATTAGCGTGTTGTAAAACAAAAAATTAGGTTTGTAATTATACGAGTTATTTAATAAACTTGGTCTTCGCGAAGCAGGAGTCCGATATGTTTAATCACGAGTTTGATTACACGCCGAATTTTGACGAATTGGAGGAAAGGTACTTTTATTACCAATTAATCGTATCAACAATACAATTCGAGGAAGAAAACAATCAAAGTAAAACCTATAAACTATTAATCATCCATGTCAGTTAGAACTCAAAAACAAAACCTTTTATGGAAGTGTTTTGCAATATAAAAAAAGGAATATCTGGTTATAAGGAATCCAATCATGTGCACGGTGTGCGAATTTCAATTCGTTTAATATTGGACACCTTGTTAGTAGGCAAGGGTGTTATTCACCGTGTGAAGAAAAATAATTAAAGGCTTATCCTTCTCATTAATCTTTTTAAATTTCTCGATAGAAGTTAATATTCTCGTTCAAATATTTGAAATGTGACCGACCAAAACAAAGTCTTATGAGTAGGATGCTTGTGTTGTTATTACTAGTTTGTTTGTTTGTTTGTTCGTTTTGTTTGTTCGTTTGTTTGTTTGTTTGTTTGTTTGTTTCTAAACTTCTTTTCGTTCGATTACCATTTATATTTAGTAAGTACGATTTTATGCATCATCGCTTAAAGGGACTGTGTCACGGCTGGGTTAAGTTTATTGTGTTACGTTTTGCCAAATACTCGCTATGAAACTTACTGTTTGCAAAGAAATTACTTCTTTGGGTCTGTAGTGTGTTTGTTTTGTGTTTTTTGGTTGCCTGTGTAGGCCAAGCCCTAAAGCATTGTGGGTAGTGCAATAAAGGAAGATGGCGGCTTGAAAACGTGTGTGTGTGTTTTCTTGTTGAGAATCTGCCTACATCGTGAACCTGTCTGGTGTTCAGACATTACATTGGCGACGAGGATTGCAAGAATGATCTTTTCTAGAGGTATGGCGTCGACAAATATCCAACCGATTGATATTTCGGGCTCGAAATCGGAATTGAGTGAGCGATGGCGTGTTTGGATGCGAGGGTTTACATATTTTGGCGAAGAGAAAGCAAATCTTCAAAACGCCGCGAGAAAGAGTAAGGCATTACTTTATCGAGCTGGTTCTGGCGTGCAGGAGGCCAAGATGATGATGATTATTTACAAACTGTTCGAACACTGAACGCTTATTTTCGAGTGCAGGAAAATGCTGCTTACGAAAGGCATGTTCTTCGCCAGCTGAAGCAAGAAACGGGAGAAGATGTCGACTCATTCGTGCTCAGACTTCGTAAACAAGCAAGGCATTGTAGCTACGGACCCGAGGAACTTGAATTCGCCGTGAGAGATCAATTGTTGGAGAAAGTTTCTTCCTTGGAATTACGGACCAAGCTGTTTGAGGAGCCAGATATACAGCTTGCTGCAGCGATAGAGGAGGCGAGAGCGTGGGAAACGGCACGGCGTCAGGCGAGCAACATTGCCGAAGGAGAGGGGGGACAGAGTAACGTGAACATGGTCAAGGACCGCGACAGCAAGAAACCGTCAAGTGGATTTGGAACCCAGAAGTGTTATGCATGTGGCAAAGTGGAACATTTTGCTCGTGATAAGTTATGTCCAGCTCGGGGTAAAACGTGTGCAAATTGCGGTCAGAAAGGGCACTGGGCAGCTTGTTGTAAGAGTGATACTGAGAGCAAAAAGGGTGGTAGAGTGAAAGAAGGCAGAGGACGTGGAGGAAAGCGTTCTAATGATGTTAAATGTGATTCGAAATCAGGGGGCAAGCAAGTTAATCAAGTTGAATATGACAGTGGGGATGAGCCTTATGCATTCCCCATAAACTTTAATGGGGAGAGGGCCTGTGAGGATAATGTGATTATGGTCAAGATTGATAACACAACCACCAGCATGCTTGTTGACTCGGGTGCCCAGTCTACTGTGCTTGGCGAGAAACAGTTTAACAACCTTGTGAAGAGTGGCCTTAAAGCAAAATTGCAACCCGAAGAAAGGAACTTGCGAGTGTATGGGAATGGTTGTTTACCAGTTGTGCGTAAATTTAAGGCGAGTATTGAGTGTAATGGAAAGAAAACTATGGAAACGATCCTCGTGACGCAAGGAGAAGGAAGGTGTTTAATCGGTAGTCCAGCAGCTAAGCAATTGCAAGTGTTGAAAGTTGGACCAGAATTAGGGGGTGTGGCAAATGTTTATTCTGTGGGCAATGACATTGATGGTATTGCAGATCGTTTTCCAAAGGTATTCTCGGGAGATGGCAAATTGTCAGGCTACCAACTTAAACTGCACATTGATCCGGAGGTAAAACCTGTAGCACAGAAACCAAGAAGGATTCCTTACCCTCTGAAAGATAAAGTCACAAAGAAAATAAATGAGCTTCTTGATCTTGACATCATTGAGAAGGTTTCAGGTCCAACAACATGGGTGAGCCCAGCTGTATTTGCTCCCAAACCAAACAAGAATGATGTACGGATTTGTGTGGATATGAGGTGTGCTAACGAGGCCATACGAAGGGAAAAGCTACCGATTCCAACAGTGGATGAGGTGCTGGAGGAACTGAATGGGAATGAATCAGATTGTCTTCATGGGACTCCTTTTAAACAAGCACGGGACCGACAGAAGAGAAGGTCCAGGCCATTCGAGAGACTGAGGCTCCGACCAATGTCGCAGAGTAGCGAAGCTTTTTGGGACTTGTCAGTTTCAGTTCACGGTTCCTGCCTGGTTTTGCGACGACTGTGGAACCACTTAGAAAGCTGACACGTCAGGGTGCCAAGTGGCATTGGGGCAAAGAGGAGAATGAAGTATTTGAGGCTCTAAAAAACCAGTTGGCTGAGGCATCAATGATGGCCTTCTACGACAAGGATGCACCAACTGAAGTGGTTACTGGTGCAAGTCCCGTTAGACTTGGGGCTATACTCGTGCAAGAAAAGCAATGAGTGAAGAGAGCAGTCGCATTTGCGAGCCGACGCTTGAGTGATGTCGAGCGTCGATACAGCCAAACAGAAAAGGAGGCCCTAGCGGTCGTCTTGGCCTGCGAGAGATTTTATCTCTACCTATCTGGGTTACGGTCATTTGAGCTTGTCACCGATTGTAAAGCTCTGAAAGCTATCTATGGTCCTAGATCTAAACCATCGGCCAGAGTTGAGAGATGGGTCCTGCGTCTTATGCCGTTCAAGTACACAGTGCGTCATGTACCCTCAGGCCAGAATATAGCTGATTGCCTAAGTCGTTTGACAAAGATACTAGCCTCGCCCCGTGATGGTGCAACCGAAGAGTATGTCAGAATGGTAGCGGTCAACGCTACACCACGCGCGATGACCACAAGAGAGATAGAGAGAGCTTCCGCTGAGGATGAGGAACTCACTGAGGTGTTTCGTTGTTGGAAAACAGGGGACTGGTCTACAGCGCCTAGTCCATACAGGTTGTTTCGTGATGAAATTACTGTGAGGCGAGCGGATAAGAGGCGTGCGGATTGTTGTTCCTGCGAGCTTGCGTAAACGGGTCCTAAAGTTAACCCACGAAGGACACCAAGGGATAGTGAAAACGAAAGATCGCCTCCGAAGCAAAGTGTGGTGGCCGAATATGAACAGTATGGTGGAAAGTCACTGCAAGGAATGCCTTGGATGTCAAGCTGTGACTCCTGCTGCCACCATACCTCCTGTGAAGACAACGACTATGCCAACAAAGCCATAGAGGGACCTTGCAGTAGATCTGATGGGTCCACTCCCAACAGGGGAGTGCCTTCTTCTGACTGTCGACTACTATAGCACTATAGTGGATGTAGTGAGAAGCACAACTAGCAGTGTTATCATCAGGTGCTTGGAGAACCATTTTACTCGCCATGGCATCCCAGAGACACTAATGACAGACAATGGGTCAAACCTAGTAAGCCGAGGGATGGAAGAATTTTTGGATGAGCTGGGAATCAAACACAAAAAGACAATTCCACTGTGGCCTAGAGCGAACGGAGAGGTTGAACGGCAGAATAAATCGCTCCTTAAGGCAATGCGTGCAGCACAAGCTGAAGGGAAACCATGACAGCAAGAGCTTCAGAAATATATCTTGCTTACAGGTCAACACCTCACACCACTACAGGTGTCAGCCCGGCTGAGCTATTGTATGGAAGGAAGATCCGAACAAAGATGCCAGAATTTGAAGGGGATGAGGAAGAGGAGAGGTCGGGTACCACAGATCAGCAGGCACAGGATCAGGGTGCAGAGCAGAAGAAGCGAATGGCTGAAACTGCTAACAAGAGAGCTGTGGAGTCAGACATAGCAGAAGGTGACAAGGTGTTGCTGTTGAAGCGGAAACAGAACAAGCTGTCTGCAGTGTATGATCCAGACCCATACAGTGTAATATCCAAAAAAGGGGACCTAGTGGTCATTGAGCGAGGTGAAACCCTACTTAAGAGAAATGTAGGCCATGTGAAAAGGTTCATAGGACAAAGACCACAGGCTTGCCAGCCACAGCAGTTAGGAATTCAGCCAGTAGCACAGCCATTGGTTCAGCAACCAGTACTGAAACCAGCAACCCTTCCTGTTCCTGAACTGGATTAGATCTCAACACAAGGACCAGTGACTGAGCCTGCTACGGAACCATCACAACCCGCTGTTACTCAGGTACCAGAACAGACCAGTGAACCTCGAAGATCAACACGGAAGAGAACTGAGCCAAGCTGGCTTAAGGACTACGTTACTTGAAAGACTAAGCTAAGCGAACTTATTAAGGACTTTGCTACTTAAGATAGTCTCTGATATGGACCGTGAGGACTACACTTAGTGTTTTGACTAAGAAGTGTAATTTGTTGAACAAGAGACTGCCAGTTCAGACTTTAAAACAGTGCTTTTATTTGCATTTGGATTTGTGTCCTTTACTTGTTTCGGTTTACAGTTACATCGGATTGTGTCTAGCTTTTCATTATACCCATTGTGTTCATTTAAAAGGGGGGGAAATGAAGTGTGTTTGTAACTGTGTTGCCCGTGTAGGCCAAGCCCTAAGGCATTGTGGGTAGTGCAATAAAGGAAGATGGCGGCTTGAAAACGTGTGTGTGTGTTTTCTTGTTGAGAATCTGTCTGCATCGTGGACCTGTCTGGTGTTCAGACATTACAGAGTCTAAATGACAAAATCATAGCTCCATTGCAACCAAATGTGTCTCCCGGGCATTATAATTTAAAGTTACATGCAAACAAGATCAACTTTGAAAACTGTTCAGCCCAACAATATTTCAAAACCCGTTATCGCAATCCGTTTCAATCTCTCGCCGCTTTTGACCATCCGTACCTTATTTTGTATTTGGTATGTTATTGAAATGTTCCTTAACTATTTTATGAGGTTATTTTTTTATTTCAACGAATTTGAAGGTCATTTCCAATGCCTCAATTTAGCCAAAATCTGTGACATAGTTCCTTTAAGCTTCTAAGAAACCGGAAGCTACAGAAGTTTTCCTAGCACAGTACAAGGGACCATCATGCAGAGTTTAAATTGTTGTATTAAAATGAAAGCTATTTCTGGCGTCTTCTTAGATAAAAGGGCGTACTTAATGTGTAAATAATTACTACAACTATCAGACTAACCAGGTGTTTCTACAAATTAAAACTGTCGGCTTATAGAAAATAATCTTTGGTCAATTTAAATAAATTTTCTCCCCTGCCAAGTAAGTAAAATTAAACTTCAGCGGATAGATCAATTAAACGACACACCGTTTCTCATTTTATCACAAGATAAGTCTGTATTCGAGTGCGTCTCGTAATTATTATTTTGTCGTTATTTCTTTGACTGACTTGAATCGCCGTACAAAAACATTTTGCGACAAATTTTCCACGATGTCTTCTTAACTTTATAAAACAGTGGCGGCGGAATAAAATAATTATTTACCTTTGCCTGTGAAAAAAAAGCAATTAAATTACTTATAAATTAGTAATGACGATTGGTCAAGGAGACTTTGTCTTAAGGAAGAACGTTTAACTGTAAAATAGAGGTTTCCTTAAATGCAAAATACAGCCGATATGTTTTCCATTTTTTTAGACACGTCACTCCATAACCCAAAGTGTTTTCACTTGATTCATGGGGTGCCTTAAACTGCGCGACTGTTTGGCGTACATTAATTTTTAAAACGTCATTTACGACTTCACCCTCTGCAAATTAATCGCCAAGGATACCGCAATGTTTTAAATGCACTAGTCTAAGACTTTTAATTATGCAATAAATTGAGGTCTGCGATACAGAAGACGAGTTAAAAGGTAAAATTCACTTCTGTAATCTGAATGAGAGAAGAGAAGCAAATACCCATTTATCTTTCAATTACAAAATGGATAATGCACTGGGAAGGAAAAAAAGCATCGAAGAGGATTTAAAGAACAGAGAAACATGGTTAATTGCTGTTGAATTCACCTCAGCTTCAATGGTCGTAACAGTAGCATTGATCGGAAACATGTTGCTCTGTGCAGCAATTTACAGATTCCGCGCCCTACGGACAATCCAGAATTACTACATCGTGGCATTAGCAATTTCAGACTTGCTGTCGACCCTACTTTGTGTCAGTTTGGCTTTGGTAGTAGGGATTTTGGGAAGATGGCCTTTTGGTGATACAATCTGTCAGACACAAGGCAGCTTAACATATTATTTTGCAAGCTTTTCGCTTCTAAATATGACGCTCATAGCGGTTAATCGTTACGTCAAAATGGTTAGATCTGTGAACATTTATCAGAGGATATACACAAAAAACAACGTCCTATTATCTATTGTGGTTTGTGGGATTTTCTCTGGAGTGTTTATTATTCCATATGTTTGGCAGAAATTTTGCTTCCATCCTGGTATTATGGCCTGCTTCCCCTGTAAAGGCGAAAGCAAAAAGGAACAAGCTCGTCTCATCGGTCCTTACTCTGTTTTTATCGCCGTGACTTTTCCAGTAGTGTTTTTCAGCTATTACAAAGTATTCCGTAAAGTTCGCAATCATTTCGCACAAATTGCAGACTCCACTCTTCACGAGAACATCCAGAAATCCTTTGCGGAAGAAGCCAAAATCACTAAAATTCTCTTTGCTGTATTGGTGGCGTTCCTGATTTGTTGGATCCCTGGTTTTACCATCGAATTTCTGGGCATACTTCAAGGAGAATACACGCTGAAACGTCAAGTTTACCTCATTTTGTCCTTTACTGGTGCGGCAAATGCCGCTATTAATCCTATGATCTACGGTCTGACACAAAAACGCTTCAGACAAGCTTACAAAAAAGTTCTGACTTGTGATAACTAATTAAAAAATTTGTCCAAGGGCGCGTCTAAACGTCTTTGTAGGACGATAAGTCATTAACTCAATCGATTTTGCCAGTCTCTTACAAAAAGCACATAGGGCAGAATGCATGGACATCATTAAATAGGCCGTCTAACGCTTTTGCCATTTAATTCATAATTTCTATCAATTTTAACATAGTGTATATCTAAATCACAGAGTAAGAAGAAAACCTGACAAGTCGTTTTGTTTTTCTTTAAGCGTCCTCGCCACTATACTTCTTTACGTTTTTCAATGTTATGCGTAGAGTCTAGTAGCGTATTCTAAAACAAAATACCGTAACTCTACTGGGCACATTTTGGTAAGAATAGCTCGTGACCAGACACCATATGTCCATTGTATGTACATTATATCTTGGTGAACAGGACTTGATTATTGGCCGTAGTTATATTGCTTATCGTTGTGTAGAGCAAATTTCGTTCTGTAATTATGCACAAATTAAACAAAATTAAACTTCGGCGAAGTTAGAGTCCGCTTTTAATCACGGGTATGATTACATGCCGACTTTCGACGAATTAGAAGACAGAAAGTCTTATTTCTAACTTATCGTATCAATAACACAATTCGAGGTTGAAGAAAAATAGACAAATAGAAACCTATAAACTATTTATCATCTCTGTAAGGTAGAAGTCAAAGAGAAAGCCCTTTTTGGGAAATGTATATAAAAATACATAAATAATGAATAATTTGTTATAAGGAATCCAATTATGAGCACGGTATTGGAATTTGAAATTCGTTATTGGACACCTTGTTATTAGACAAGGCTTTTATTCACCTTGTGATATGACATAATTAAGGCTCATCTTTGGTCGTTTTAAATTTATTGATATAAATTAACGTTCTCGTTTAAATATTTGAAGTATATATCTTTTAGTAAATACACTTATTCCGTAAACAACAGGCGAAAATACCCGCCACTCTACGACAAAAGGTCGTTTCGCCATCTGGTTCACTATATCAAATAATTTTTTAGTTCTGGAAAAGATTCTTATTTTCAACCTCTTTACTACCTCTTGCCATCCTTAGGACGCCTATAAAGTGGTCGTAGGTAGGCATGAATAGATTATGCTAGTAAATTCAGGAAAAGTTGCTTCACAATATACCTAAAAACATGTCTAAAAGTTGCTCTAAAGTTGCTCAAATATCAAAAATTTGCCACCATAATTTAGAAAAGTTGCTTGCTCTCTAGAGTCTAGAGTCGTTTTCGTGGTGTAATCTGTTATGTAACAATATTTCCCAGTAGCCTTTGCGGACGTTGTTGCGACCTCGTGGTCGACCATGTAATGTTCTATTACTCGCTTGATTAAACTGTTGTGTTGCTGTTCGCATCTGCCTGTTTTATGGCCCAATAATACCACAGTTTTGTTTTAGATAAATACTCAAAACGTGTTTGTTTGTTTGTTTGTTTGTTTGTTTGTTTGTTTGTTTGTTTGTTGCCATTTAAACATTTTCATTAAAATATTCTTACAATCATTAAAAGGGGTTAAAAAAGCCATTGTTATATGAGAAATATAATTACTTTGTTGTAATCAATATACTCTTTAAACTCAACATAACTTCAATAATAGATAAAAAATAAAAAATAAAAAAAAGATAAAAAAGATAAAAATCCTTCGAAATGAAACGACCTTTTATGATTTGGATCGGTTTTATATCGATTTGTTGCTCAAAAGTTGCCAAGGAAGGCAAAAGTTGCCTTAGGTTGCTGGTACTACAAAATGTTGCTCAAAACGCTAAAAGTTGCTCAAAAGTTGCCGAGCACAATCTATTTATGCCTAGACTCGTAGGCACTAAGCGACGTTTGCCAAACACTGAAACACTTCAAAAGCGCCGTCGTACTGCCTCGAAGCACAAGTGTCAAAAACTGGTAGAATTGCCAATAAATTGCATGAATTCATTTCCATGAGGTCTCACACTTTCACTAAAAGGTACATTGTTCGATTTTGTTTTCTCCGTACATTTTTTTCCAAGGTGTGTTGCATTATTGATGTTTTGCAAAACATTGTAGCGTAACCTCGGTATGACCAAGCAATATCAAGAAACTTTTTGAAAAAGGCAAGTAACGCAGATCAATATTTGACCAAAAATAGTTGCGGGTGGACAAATTGGGCCAAGAAGTAGCACGAATCAGTGGATTTACGTATCTTTATTCACCACACCATCCTTAACACCCCCTTATCCCCACTTCCCCCCCCCCCCCCCCATTCACACACACCCATCGTAGCTTGTGTGGACACAGATTAATATTTGCTATTGTAAAGGTTGTGCTTTCTGAAGGCATTATCTAAACCTGTACATTTAGGGATAGTCAAGCCGTTGAAATGTTTAAATAAAAAAACGGTTGTAGGACTCTCAACATTTTGGGACTTTTAGGGATTTCACTGTATGCTAAACAAAATAACCCGCTTCTCTTAGCATTTGAAATTTAATGAAATCGTCAAAAAAACTTGGTCTATATATTGTTTGCAAAACACTGAAATTAGCAAACACTAGTCAAGGACATTTTAATTACTTTATTGTTAGAGAGATTAAAGGCTTCCTTTTTAGAGGTCTATTAAATTGTGCTTTGAGTCGTGACAATAAACAAACTATACAAGTATTTTTCGTTAAGATTATTTACATTCTGTAGTGTGTGGTGATCAAATCGGTCTATTCACGTGGCCTTTCGCGCGCCCTTAAAAGTTCGCAATTAGTTGATTATCAACTGCAAGTTTACAAGGGTAAATAAGCCGAATTTTAAAAAATCGTGACATATCAAACTGTTGCCCTTCGAAACAGCAAAAGAAAAAAATCCTGGGTGAAACAAATGAAATGGACAAAAAGAGTAGTACTTCTTTCAAAGAAGGATTAACAAAGTTGACTTTTGTAAGACGTCTTCCACAAAAGAACAAAGCCACAACCAAAGATGTTTACAATTCATTTTGTGATCATAAAGTGAACAATTGGGTTCTTCCCAAGAGGGTGGCAGCCGTTTTGGAAGTTGTGAAAATATCTATCTGCTTACACTATTTTTCCAGGTGATAAAGGCAGAAAGGATTTGAAGAGTTCATAAACTAAGTGTTTGTTGTGCTGCCTATATATACGAGCAAATTTGCTCTGCTATGAACTCAGGGATTGTTGGCAAATAGACATTCCTTGTGATGAAGTGATGGTTTTTCTTACTCCGTGTAATGCCCAAAAATGGAATCCAAAGATGACTGCTGGTTCGCTGTGAAAACGGTTGCTCAGGTTAGGTGCAACTGACAACAAACTGAAATGTCACGATTTTGACTTCCGAGACGTTAACTAACTGGGCACATCGAGACGTCGCGATGAAGTCAAAATCTCGCCGAGCTTCTAGTGATTCTAAACGCAGAAACGCGGGTAAAACGGACTTAAACAAAGCTAAAGTTTGCTTCGCTGACAATCTGGTAACTGTTCATGAGGTGCCGTACAATTTTGACATTTTTCACGAAGCGAACTATGGCCTTAAGTTACCAAAAATTGAAGCTCACAAATACACGCCTCTTGTTTTTAGAGATCCTTACGCGAGGCCTTCGAAAAGGAAAAAAGCTGGGAAGTTTGCAGAAATGTTTGTTAGTGACTCTGTGAAACTTCCGTTTATTAAGCGTAAAACTACTGACAACTACACCAAGAAAGTTGCTTCAAAGACGAGCAAAGAAACATCGGAATCGCTCAGTGAACCACATTTGCCGAAAGAAAGTACGGAAACTTCAGAAAAGTTTCACGACGGCAATACATTGCATTTTAAATATAGTGAATTTATCCTAAGAAAGATGGTTAGAAGTACAACTTCAAAAGACAGAAGCTTTATTGTTAAGTAATTATGAATTGCATCGGCATAAACGGTGTTCACTGACAACCGAGTAAGTGTTTTCTTAAAATAATAAATTTTAAACGTTGGGGTCATTTCCTGCTATTGAAAGCTCAAAGAACATAACTTCGTAGATAGAAAAGGCTTCAAGTCTTTTTAAATAAACAATTAGAGTGTTTGGGCTCAGTGAGCATTTAAATTTTTAAAAGCTTAATGGTGTTTTGTTTGAATAATGAGTTTGACAGATGGCCTAGCGTATTTGCTCAACAGCACCACAAATTGCTAATTTGAAAGTCTGTGTTGACTTAAAATGACTTTGCCTCTGCGGGTTTATTTTGTAACCGTCTTTCACGTTTGCTCAGCTTTCTACTGGATATTTTTTTCAAGGCTGTTGGTAATGAATGTTAGTTTTTGTCGAGTTTCAGCAGCATAAATGCAGAGAAAACTTGAAAGCATTTAAAAAACCGTTTTAGAATTGAATGACTATTTAAAATGTTTACTCTGAATCTTGCAAACCTGTAATTCTGGGTAAATAATATATTGTTAGTGGCTTTAACCTTAAAAGGACAATCAATTCTCAAACTTAAAATTGGTAAGATGTACTGTATGCAAAAAGGTTACCTTACTGTTACTTAATTTCGTGGGCCTTAATTTTCGCGTTTTTCATATTTTTTAAAAAATCGCGAAATTTAAGACCCGCAAAAAGACGTTCTGGCGAAAATAAAGACGCGAACTTTAATACCCCTTTATATAATTCGTTACGATTAATTTTAATTAATGGTAACGAATTATAAAGAAGGGTATTAAAGTTGTTTATAAACAACATTGCCGCCAGTTTAATACATAATTATCTTGGTTCAGTCGTCAATCTAGCTCTACTTTGTTGCAAAGGAACATGTCAAACTGTTTTAAGTTTCGTTTTGTTATATGGTTTTGTTCAGTGTCATTGGAAACTATTGCTGTGGAAAATTAAAATCAGTTGTGCCAATTTTAAGACTTACTGATTGTTAATTTAGACCAGTATTTTGACAATTTTCGCGAAATTTAGTTCCTTTAATCGTATTTTTTGGCCAAAACGCGAAATTTAAGTCCCGCGATATATGTACGTTCCATTTTCGCGAAATTAAGTTCCCGCGAAAATAAGTAACAATAAAGTACATTGTACACCTGCATGCGTCAAATTGAGGAAAGCGTTGTGCTACCCAGTTAAGAGATTTTCCCCAAGTGAAAACTTTCATTTGAGTCAGTAATATTGAAACTATCAAAATGAATAAATTCGTATCGATATGCAAGAGTAAAAACCTATTTAGATCTCATAACTGTATTTTTCAGCAGATGTAATCTATAATGTGATACAGTAAAGCCTGGTTTTCACTAGCGACGCAAGCACAAGCGCGATCACGCAAAAAGGACAAATTTTGATCCTTGTGCTTGTGCTTGCCACAAGCACAAGCACAAACATCCAAATGCAATGCACTTGTGCTTTTGCTTGAGTCGAAGCCTTTTTCAAGGAGAAATAAGAGCTGTTATCCTTGCGCTTGTGCTTGCGTCGCTAGTGAAAACCAGGCTTAATATTTTCGCACAAAAATTTCGCGCTATTTAGTTCGCGAAGTTAAATATCGATGTATGATATTCATGCGGAACATTGCAAATTGTTTTGTCAGCAATTCTAATCCTGACAAATAAGGAGAAATAATGAATCTATATTAGTAATAAATTTCGAATTTTATCGACTGATTGTGTTCGATTCCTTTTGTAAACATCATGGTCAACCAGTGGCTTTTGTCGTTGTAATGAGATGTTCAATTGGTAAAAAAAAGTTCGTTAACGCTAGTGTAGTAAATATTGTGGTGAATATTATATTATTTCAGTATAATTTAATATATATTTCAGTATATTAAAATCTGCAGTCTCAGGTTTAAACAATGAGTTATGAAGAGGCATGATAGTACTTCGCACATTTCACACCTTCGGTCGCAAAATGCAAATTTGTACTTTTTTTTCATTTATGGCAGTCAAGCGTTCAGCAAACTGACCATGCTTCAAATTGTTATGAAACCAAAATAATAATTATAACAATTATCATATCGATGCAAGTTCCTAGAAAAAAAAACACCCCTGATGCGAACTTCGCTTAAATAGGATACTCTGAAGGCTTGAGAGCGCTAGAACTCAATACGGAAGTTTTAATTGAATAAATTATCTCTAAGTGATAAAACGTGGGGCACCAATAAACGCCCCCACAAAAATAAAACGAACAGAACTGAATAAGCATTTGGAAAAAGTGACTGATAGTGGGAACCCGTTTTATTTTGGTATGAATCTCCGCTCATCAGTATGTGGTTTTCAGACAGGTCTCGCAAACTTATATCTTACAAAATATAAACTAAAAATTACATATACAAATATGAGATAAAACAAGATATAACTTGTTAATGTTTAACATAATATTGTCAGAAGAAATGAAACGCATTTTCTCAGTATTTTTCTTAGAAAAGCGCAGGTTATTTGTCAGCTGTAGACGCTTTGATGGTTGATTGACAACTTGGCGTGGGAATGGCCAGGCCAGCTCTTTTTTTAACGGAGCAAAAAATTAACACTATTAAATCCTTTGGCAAATAGCAATTATTGTTTTATCGTACTTTCGTGTAAACTTGTTTTAAAAAATATCTCTGAATTTGAGACAAAAATCAGTTACAGCGATACCCAACAGATTGGTTGGCTTAACAGTCAATTTAATTTTAACATGAAACAATCTTCCTCATATACATGTTATAAAGTATTCCATGGTTGCGATCGTTTAAATCAATACATATACATGACGGACAATTGTCGCTTGTAATCGGTGATCAAATCATTTATTCTTCTCACCCTCGACCCGGACTGTTTAAAAAGAGCCAGCAGAATTTAGATGTAGATCACCAAAACCGAAGAATGGTGGGAGTAAAGGTGCAATTTGAAGTTTAAATATCCCTAAGCTCTGTAAGCATGCCACTAGCAAGCCAAATGTGCGGGAAATTTATAGTTTGTTATCTGTTCTGGCGATTACGTGTGCTTTAAGACATCGTTTCATCACTGACACGCCTTTTTAACGAAAATTTATGTTTTAGCTCAGTCGTGTAACAAGTAAATCGTTTTGTCGTCTCATCTTTATAATGGTGTATAATGGTTGTACGTTGTAGTAAACTGAAACTTTCTTTCAATTGATTGGAAACAAAAGACGTCAATTTTTTTCCGGCAGTAAAATCATCCTTTTCATAGCCTTTGTCGTATAACAAGAAGCTTGAGAAGCTTGAGAAGCTTCAAATCGGGCGCTTAATAATTAGCTATCTGTTTTGACTTGAAAGGCAGGGTACAGTACAGTAAAAATCACTGGAAAAACAGTCACTCAAACCTATTCAGGCCGGGGGGGGGGGGGCTTTTGAGGCCCGCGCTGACTTTGGACGCTTATAACTTTTTCAAGATTCAACCAAACGCTGCCAAACTTTGGGCGTTTATCTAAAATTTATCTCGCAATAATTTGGTAGGATTAGTTATTGTGCCAGTAACTTGAAATCACCATGGCAACGTCATTTTGACAGGCTTGTTTTCCCAAATTTGAATTTTTCGTGTTTCTATTTAATAATGAAAATCTGGAATGTTTTCAAGATTGCATTATTACTTAATGACATAATGGTCTCAATTTATAAAAATATATTTCGCACAATACAAATAAACGATTGAACTAGACGTCTAGAAAATATAAATTTGTAACACTTAGCAAAGTGCAGCCTTTTCGCAATACTTAATAAAGGCGGGGTTTTTACCTGAAGACCAATTTTTCCAACGCTTTAGGTGGCTGACGCATTTCAGTATTTTCCAGCCCTTACACTTTAATGGAACAGTATACAACTCCTAATCAGGTAACTACTATTGTCAAGAAAATGATCACAACTTATTGACCAATGATTAGGTATTTGTTTCATACCATTACTGTAATAGCAACTGGTGAAGAATAGTAGTACTGACCCAAAGTATAAGGGCTGGAAAACACTGAAAACCATTTCAGCCGCGCTTCAAGGAATCCAAAAAAGCTTTACTTATCCCATATATATTTGTTTTGCAGTATTTTGTTAATTTTTGGACGATTTTGGGGGATGTCTGGGAGGCGATAGTTTTTCTCAAAGGATTAGTAAAATTTAGACAAATAAGAAATATTGGAGATTTAATGTGATTTTAAAATTTGAATTTGAAGTTAAAAATTGGTGGACGGACACCAAACAGTCTCCTGACAACCCGGAGTGCTCTTGCGAGGGGGTCAACTGTTTGGAGGTGTTTCCATTCTTTTCTTCAATCCCTTCTTTAAATCTCTTAAAGTTCCATTCAAATTCAGGTAGAACCCCACCTTAAGTTTTGTTCTTGTGAGAAAACAACAGAAGTCAAAGGTTGCGTGATATAACCAAGCATGGATTTTAATTCTCCTTCCCTTTCCATCTCCTTAGCCTTTCATCCCCACCTGTCCCTCCCTTTCTACTCTCATTCAATTTAATGTTTGTTTACATTTCCTAACCAATTCAGTATCGTACTAATCTGTGCCAAGCAATCAGATAATAACAGAAATTTGCCTTAATTTTGATCTCCCATACCAAGACCTTAGAGTATAAACCGCTAATAAAACAAAACACACTTGATAATAATTCTCTGAGGTTATACACCTTGCAGTATTAACGTACTAACGAACTTGACAACAAACCCCATGTCGTACTAAGGATTTTTACTGATCAACATAGAAAATAAGTTCACAATGGTTTGTTCCCAAAACGTTTTTTACTGTACAGAGGGTCTGTATATTGACCTGTAACTTGTATACCGTATTGAAAAATTCAGAACGAACCGACTTCTGCCCGCTACCATGATATCATGTTGAAAAATTAGCTCGTTCGAAACCGTAGCAAAATCGTTAGAGACAGACAAGATACAGCCGTTTACTGGCAGTCTTTGAAAATCCTGAATTTCGTCAAAATGAGTCAAAATAGAGTTGAACTGCTTTTATGCAGTACTGTCCACAAAGATTTCAATTTCCTCAAAGTTTCGGGACAAATGGATACAAAATATTTCGTGCAGAATGTAATTTGATTAAGCGAATGTTTTCACGTCTATAAATACTTCAAGCGGTGAATAGAAAACCGTTTTGTTTTCATCGATGAGAACCACTTTCAAATAGTTAATGCATAAAAAATAACAATCAGATCGGAATACAATAATTATTAATGTAAGGTCTCGCTATTATGTCTCGGCAGAGATACTTCTTTTTTGCAAGTTCAAATGTATGCAAATTTCGTGTGAAATGTAATTCGATTCCATTGTCTTGTTTACAAACTCTTTCTTAAGAAAGTTGTATTTTCGTGAATAAAACCCATTGGCCTGTTTTGTTTTCCTGATCATGTTTGTCTGTGATTTTTACAAAACATGTGGTCTTTTTTTTCGGAACTTTAAGTTGTACAAAAATTCCTATTTTGAACACAGATGTCACTTCCGGAATTTCTCATCTAAAATTCAATTGGTATTTAATTATAATTTTATGAAGTTTTCATTTTCAAGTCATCTGTTCATTCGATAGCTTTACTGATCTCGTAAAAAATTCCATTCAAGTTCACACCAATACTGTACATTGCCAATGTTTTGCTGACGTCTTGAGAAGTGTCTTACTAACGTCACTAGTCAAATCTAAAATATATCCAAACCATGTTGTGCAAACATTCTACTCTTTGTGACAGGCGACTTTGACGCCCAACTGTGCGGAAATGAAAATCGACATACTTCTTGCTAAATATATAAAAAATAGTTTTAAAGAGGAGTCCGCCTCAAAAAAATGTACCGCCAGATCACACTGCTATTTGTAGAAACCAGCAAAGCGTCTAGTTTCAAAGTTTCCCACAAAAACATTGCGTGAAATGAATGACGTTACCCCTTTTATTTACAAAAATAGCTTCAACTTGTCAAAGCAACTACAGTTTCACAATGGTGATTATTAGTACTTTACCCCTTAAGCTTTTTTCTCTGTCCTCCCGCCGAAGCAAAGAAGAGAACCAGATTGCAGATTAGCCCAAAAGTCGACCCAGTGTTCCTACAACGATTTGCTGTCAAAACTGAAATGAAACCGATTGGCCCAGGCTATCCCCGTCATTTTTAACCGACAGGAGACTATCGTCTAGGACGCCCAAAGGGTAAACTATAAATCGGCCACGCCCGATTAATTAGTCAATTTTCGGGCGCTCTAGTTTGGAGTTTGGAATACAATATGCTTCCTTCACTGCGATGTGTTAAATGAGAAGCTCCGTTTTACAGATTATGAAATGTAGATTAGAAATTCTGGTAGTACAAAGAAATAAAGAGACCAAAACAAACTGCTTTGTAATTGATTTTTCAAGTGCAAACACTTTTCGCTGATTGGCCGACAGGCATCAACACAAATCTACGACACACTTACAAAATATGTTAAACTATGTGTTTCCTTTATAGGACGTTCATACTAACGCAACTTTTTAATACATTGAAACCTTAAAAATTTGATTTTTTTAGGGGTGAAATATTTAATTTATTACAAACCTAGGGAGCTCTCTTGTTCAAAAATAACAATAAAATTTCGCTTTTACTAATAGAGTTGCAACCGATACAAAAAGCAACTTATACCAAACACATCACTGGTTTCGAAACATAAAAGAAAACTAGTTTTGAAAACTACAACTTATCCGATATGTTAATTTGGATCATTTAAGACAAGTCTTTTCAGCTGTAAATCGAGTTTTGCTTTTTTGCGCGATTTTAAGGCTCCGATCTGCTGTGACCAGGTTAATGCTCCTACGAGAAAACTCTTAAGAGGACGGATGATCGTTTTCTTCAGTTAAAGCATGAAAAAGTCACGTGACCACAGGCTGTGGTTGTCAGTGACACAACAAGACATTTCCTTCACGGCTTTCAAGAAGAAAAAAATGCATCCAGCAAAACCAATTTTTACCAAAGTTATTATGGCCGTATTAACGGCCATTCTAACCTCAGCTTCTGCGCTGGGCAATGGTTTCATTCTGGCGGTCATTGCTCGATTTAAATCTTTAAGAACAGTTCCGAATATTCTCGTCGCTTATCTTGCCTTGGTGGATCTGTTAAACGCAGTCATTAACTTGCCGTTTTTCATGATCTCCGCTGTATCCGAGGCCACTTGGGTCCGAGGTAAGACTTTGGCAATCATTACCACCATCTTGCACCGACTCTTCACGGCGCTGAACCTTGCTTCAATGCTCGTCATGATGACAAATATGTACCTGGCCATTTCTTTTAGCCTGAGGTACCTCGGCTAGAAGACGAACAAGAAGGCTGTGATCTGTGCTCTCCTTATTTGGTTCATCAGTTTTGTGACGGTGATGTTGTCCTCAATCCCTATCGTCGATATTGATCTTGGTGATGCTAGCGTCCCTGAATACAGAGAGGAGATCTTCAAGCAAGGAAAGCAGTTGGTCACGTCGTTCGTTGCTTTCTTTCTCATCTTTGGCGCTGTTGTGTGTTTTCTGACGATCTGCGCAATAAAAAAGAAGAAAAAGGAGGTATTTATAGTCCCACTTTATAAATAGATCTACTAATTCATTTATTTATACCTTATGACGAGGAATTACTTGGACGTTATTTCATGATTGACACATTTTCTTTTGTTATTCAACAACCTTTATTTAACTTACAATCCTGTTGAATATCAACTAACTGATAGTCCGGGAGGGCTTGATAATGTAGCAGGGAAGAGCGGGGCTTATGAATTGAATTTATGATTATTACTGAGGGATTTATCTGTATAAATCCCTCGTTTCAGGGATTTATACAAATAAATACCTCAAACGTGGGGTGTTTCTGTATAATTTGTTAAACGTCTCATAAAATAGTTTAGACTACGTCTTATTTTTTCCTGACCAAATCAAGCCCCTTTACATTTCCAACAATACCGACAGTTTTTAAAGCAACCAAATACAAAACAATTTAAGCCATATAGGCAGCCCAAACATTTCTTAGGTTTAACTCTTCCTAAAATTTTTAGTCTTTTAAAATTAAAACGCTTTCTTCTGTTTCTAAATTCATTTTGGAAATATCAAATTCAGGAAAAAACAGAATCGACATAACCAATTTGCTAAGCTCAGTTGAATTTGAAGCTGCATATTGCCTGTCTAAGGTTAAAATTTCTTCTGCTCGATTATTCTGTTTGAATACAACAACGCGCGTCTCATTCGTGAAAACATGGCATTCCTAAACGTTTGCTAACAACTTATCTGGAATTCGGTTCCGCTGAGAAGCTTAGGTCACAGTGACCATCTTCCTGTCGTTGGTTCAACTCGTCGTAAAATGTCCTTGCCGTTTCTCTGGAGGTTTTTATTCGTACGTTATGGACGCTGTACAAAACACACTAAAGGCTGGTTCTCATATGATCGCCCCGTTCGTCTCTGTCGCTTCTGTCGTTTGCAAAGTCTGAGGCGATTGGAGCAAGCAAACGTTTTGAAGCGACAGAGGCGACAGAGACGATCGGGGCGATTATATGAGAACCAGCCTTAACCCGCTTCTTGCGAACATCACACAGAGCAAAACAAATAATCAAAACATCAAAACAGTCTTGTCTTATTCAAATAAGCTTGACAAGTCACAATGAGTCGCGAAACCGTGTAAAGCGCACGATCAGGCCGTTCTGAGAAGGCCGCACGATGGCAACAATAAAACAAAAGAAAAACTATGTTGTTTACGGTCGGAGCCGAAATATCACTAATTAGACAGCTTTTGTCCTGCTGGAAACGGGCTTTATATAATGATCCCTCGTGAATAATATCATAAAATAAGTCAGTATTAGACTAGAAACTGATCGGTATTAATCCATATACATCCCGAGGACCGTAGGCCCTCGGGATGTATATGGATTAATGCCTCCGTTCTCGGTATTTATCTCTTACTTAATGGGCTTACAACGAATTTGAAAGCTGGCTTATGAACATTACTGAACCCTTCATCGGAGCATTCAAAATATGGTTGTTTGCTTTACTGTCTTTTTTCGTTCCTAGCTTGGCCAGGGCAACACTAAAACTAGCTAGCTAGAATGCAGAACGGATTCTTTTCTAGTTTCTTACCCACGCTTGCATTTCCTCTCCTGTTTCGAAAAAAATCAGTCGTTCACTAGACGGCTTTCCAAATCAAGTTCTAGTTCAGTGTAATAGTACTTATAGTAAAGATATTCCTTGCTCCAATGAAATTAATGAACAAAGCCCATGGGAGGCGCCCAGCATTTTAAGGGCCTGTTTATATGGAGGAGAGTTGTCCCTGGTAGGAGGGTTACCCTCCATACAAAGCCACCCCAGGCGAGAGAGCTTTTCATACGTTTCTTTTTAAATAGCTGCGAACTGTTTATATGAGAAATTGCAAAGTTGGCTCGGGGGGCAGGATGACCCTGGGTGGAGGGTCACTCGCTTTGAAGGTAGGGTGACCCTGGGGAGCGAGCCAACTTTTTTTCCATATAAACAGTTTGGTTATTTTCGCCTCGCCTACCAGGGACAAGTTGATATATACGGAGCATGCGCAAATGCTGCAATCGGCCAAAACAACATCGAAGTCGGCGGCAAATTTGTCCAAAATGGTCTTCGTCGATGTTTCAGCGTTCCTGATTTTAGAAATGGCCGTCATAATAGTTATTTCAAAATAACTCTCGCCAGTCTTTTGAAGCGACAGGGCCAAGTTTTGGCTCGGTCAACAGGGACAACTTTCTCATATAAACGCTCGGTAAAAGATAGCGCGGGGGAGAGGGTAACCCTCCTACCAGGGACAACTCTACTCCATATAAATGGGCCCTAATTAGTTACTGGTTAGTATGGAAATGAGGGAGACCAAGTCCTTAACGACCATAACTAATCTCTCGAAACTGGAAGAACACGAAATAAATAAAAATATGATGTTGAATGACGCATATACGTGTCAACCTTTAAACTTTCAAAAACGAGAACAGAATGTAATTGGAAACTTAGCTTGGTTGGCTTAGCGGAAACGACTACATATTTCGCTTTCCATGCCAAAGATATTTCGGTTCCTAACGATCTAAACTCGACACATTCAAGTGTTCCTGCATTTACATCAGAGGGAGTTGAAAATGTAGTGCAACTACAAAAGGAAGAAAAGCGAGTTCGGTTTTCGGCGTCACTTAGGAAGTTATTTTCAATGGCGTATTTGCGGATTTTTATGACTGCTTGGATCTTCTTTTCGCTATCAAGCAAGAAATCAGGTAATTACCAGAAGCAAACTAGCACTTCGTTAACTTATTATGTCAGTGAACAAAGTTATCTGATCAAATGATCAGATTTCCTGTAATTTCAACGAAAATAGATTCGACAGCAATCAGTCGAAAGTTGACAAGAGAAATATTATTGATCAGCCCAATGTTCTTTTCTCGACTTATTTAGAGATTAGTTTAATTCTGTTCAAGACGTAAATTTCCTTTCTTCTACAGTGGAACCTCGATTTAATGAACTCTACATAACAAAGTCCTCGGTAAAGCGAATGTTATTCTTTGCCCTAGTAATAGCAAAATATACGAGAAACAACCCCGATATAAGGAAACCTCGATATAGCGAACGTTTTTTTGGCAGTCCTTTGACCCTTCGTTATATCGAGGCTCCACTGTAGTGATTTTTTATTTCCCGCAATTACACCAAGAACTTATCCATAATATATCATTTCAAGAGAATTATTTGACCAATGCAAATTTCAGTTTTCAGAACCGGAAAGGTAAAATTATTCTGATATAGCACCAAAATCGACGAAAATGTAACCACGAGAGTGCAATATTTTCGTGTGAGTGTGGTCTGTATGACGGGAAATGCATTTGAGGAATGTTTCATTGTTAGAATGAGTAATGTTTGAGGTAGACGACACCAAAAGAAAAAAATTAGCATTCGTGCAGTTTAGTCAAAGTTTAGTTCGAAACGGAAAACGAGAAAGGGAGTTCCTTTAAAATTTTGTATGCGGGAACGAATAATTAAATTGCGAGTTGAAGTTACGCTGCGTGAGATGAATTCCTGTTGTAATCAAAAAATTCAAGTATTGGAATAAAACAAAATCAGTAAATAGAATTGAGAATATTCATTCCAGCTTCACTCTCTTTACGAAGTTTTACATATGGTAAATTTATTATTACTAAAGGATGAATTTTGAGGCTTGTTTCATTGTTAAAATGAGTAATTTTTAAGGTATATGACACCACAAGAAAATAAAATTAGCATTCATGCTGTTTTTAGTCCCCACGTTCGAAACGAAAAACGAGAAAGTGAGTTCTTTTAAAATATTTTATGCGGTAGCGAATAATAAACTTGTGAGATTGACAAGTTAAAGTTAGGCTGCATGAGATGAATTCTCGTCGTCTTCAACGAACTCGGGAAATAGAATAAAGAATATTCATTTCAGCCTAACTTCTTTCAGCAATCTTACATATCGTAATAAAGGAGTAATTCTGTAATGTTTAAGCATTGCCTGCGGGATAATCTGTTGGTTCGCCTAGGATTACGCGTTGATCAGTTTACGGTAGGAACTAAGCAATTTTGGCCAAAAGTCACTAAAACATGTGGTAAGAATGGAAAATTACTTCGTCCTCGATAGATCTTGATACTAAGGAAGTGGAAACACTTCGCACAATTTTATTTCTTTCGCAAGCAACTTCTTTAATTAAGAGTTGCAACGCATGTTCGCACGTTCATGACTTTTACTGAAATATTTTGACATCGGCCGTTCTATCTCTTATCAAATATACTGCTAATACAAAAAAACTGTATTAAACTAAACTGTACAGTATTACAATTTTTTCTTTTAGATGCTCAATACCCTGGGTATACTGATGTCTATGTTTCCTTGAATGGACACGATTACGAAAGCTGTGGTACAGTCAAACATCCATGCAAGTCTCTTGCTAAAGCAGTCCATCAAGTGGACCGTGGCGGACACATTCACCTTGATGGTACTGGGACCGAGCAAAATCCTTATGTCTGTCATCTTAGCATGACGCACGAGCAACAACCAGGAATTGTTGTTCAGAAAAGTTTAAAAATAGAGGGTTGGAAAGCTTCGCCACGAATTTCATGTTTTAATGGCTTTCAGTTTACAAAGAGGTCGACTACTCTGCCACTGAACATTACTTTATCTGGTATTGCTTTCCGCCAAACACCACTGATGTTTCAAGATTGTGACGTTCTAACGATTAAAAACTGTTCTTTTGAGGACAAGTCCATTGCTCTGAGTATTCTCATAAGAATCAACGCCAAAATGAGCCTAAACATTCAGCAGTCTTCTTTCTTTAAGAACAACACTTCATGTGTGGAGATCACGTTGCAAAGTGGTGCTTTAGTCAAAGATCAGTTTCTAGCCATAAATATCAACGAGACAATGTTTTCGGAATATGGAATTCACAAACGGCGGTTTGCAAGGGGTGTAGTAACAATCCAATCAGAAAGCAAGATGTCGTCCAGTATTTATGTCCAAATATCTTGTTCCAATGTTTCATCTGTGAAGAACTATGGCCATTTCGTTAATCTTGATCTGCCATCAGCCCTAACCAGCGAGGTATATAATGACGTCAGGCTGTTCAACAATACCATTTCCGACTTTGTTAAGGCAACGGCTGGTAGAAAAGCGCGTCACCTGGTGAACAGTTTGTACAACTCTAATACAAATAAAACGCGTGTTAAGTTCAGCAACCTAAGATGTTCTCACAATAATTTATTGCGATGTATAAAAATTCAGTCTGAGGAAGCCCAAGTAGAAATTCACAACTCGTCATTCGTTGGGCAGAGTCTTACAAAGGAAGGAGGGGGGGGCGATGTTTTTTTACTCAACCTTACGTGGGTCTGTAGCAATATTCAACAGCAGGTTTCGTAGGAATATAGCTAAAGGCGGTGGAGCTTTGTTTGCTCAAAGTGAGATTGGAACAATGAGTATAAACATTACAAATGTTAATTTCACTGAATGTGCTGCTGGGGTCGGATGTGCAATTTTGATTGTCCAAAAGCCACGTTTAAGGAAAAAGGCAACAGGATCAAACAAGGTGATTGTAAACTTCAGAGAAATGAAAGTGTGTGACTGCTTTTGCTTCCAAAGTCTCTGCTACGCTATCAGCCTCGTGTTATTAAACGGCAAAGTGGTTATCAATGATTCTTCCTGTCAAAACAACATGGGTGGTGCTCTGACGGTAGTCAACATAGGTGGTAACACGGATGTTACAATATCTGGCTGCAAATTTGTTCGCAACACCGGGAAAATAAACGTTCATGTTTTCTCGTTCAGTCGACAACAGGGCACTTTAACGATTACAGACAGTGCTATATCTGGTCAAGGCAAAAGTGATAATGGAAGTTATGGCATAACTGCATCTTCGAAATTTTACATCAGTCTGAAAAACACTGTTTTAACTTCACATCTTTACGGACTCGTTATACAAGACGTGTTGTTTAATGCATATTCTGAAGCCCACCCTTTGAACGTGTCAATCTATAACTGCACTTTCTTTGATAATTTCCGTGATATGTGGGTAAGTCCGCTCGATCCAATTCAAGTGCAAATTAAAATTACGAACACCATATTCGTTCTCATCAACAAACAGGCTGTACCCGACTCATTTGGATTTTTAATCTTTGTTGAACCTTTGCAAATACTCCGATTTTCAAAAGCCATTATCGAGCTGGATAACGTAACATTTGACTCGAAACCATGCAACGTTATTGGCTTGTTATTCCGAGGTACCAAAACGATACGCATAAAGAGGTCTTTCTTTATTGATGGCTTCTGTTTCAATCGATCCACTTGGGGTAATATTAGCATGTTCAATGTGTACGAAATGTCATCTGGCGCTGTATCGGTCATCTCAAGTTCTGACGAACAACTAAGTCCAGGATGTGTCAATGAGGGTACAACGAAAGACGTTCATCCTCTTTGGCGTTATCAGACTCACGTGACATTTGAAGATACCTTATTCGAGGGCAATGGAGGATTAATAGCTGGTGCTGTGTACATAGTTAATGGCTACACAACTTTTGAAAGATGCAGGTTTCGAAATAATTTCGCTGCTGAGAATTCAGGGCATGTTTTTTCAGTATATGGAACTGGCCAAGTGGATTTCAAAGACTGCATATTCACTTCAACAAAAGTGAATATGACAAGAAGCGGTCTTACGTTTCAAAGATCGACGTTTTTGCAGTCGGAAAGCGGAGGACCTATAAATCTCCAAAATACAACTATGGTGTCATTTGCTGCTGAAAGGACTCCATATCCTGTATTGAATATTTACAATGGAGGTTACGTACACATGGATGATTATTCGAAAATCCAATGTCCTACCGGAAGTCAGCTTTTATTGGACAATACGACACATTTTGTATATACAGAGCAAAACAACAGCTTTTGCAGAATAAATGTGACTTCTTTAAAGTACTCTTGCCAATTTTGTTCTCCCGGGTTTTACAGTATTCAAAAAGGAGTTTCACGTGGCTTAACTGTAAACAACACAGTGGAGTGTCTACAATGTCCGTTCGGTGCCAGTTGCATTGATAAAAACATAGCTGCCAAGCCAAACTTTTGGGGTTATCCCACATCCGACGATCCGCCATCACTAAAATTCATGAGTTGTCCGGAACATTACTGTGAAGAACCAACATCAGAGACACAAGGATACAACAGTTGTCAGGGAAACAGAACGGGCACTCTCTGTGGGAAATGCAGCCAGGGGTACAGTGAAACTCTCTTTTCAGCTGAATGCCGTAAAAATGAGGAATGCAACAACTACTGGTTTTGGATTTTGACAATTTTGTTAACAACTGTTCTGGCTCTCTATCTGTTGATGAAACCTCCAATCCTAGGTTTTCTTGCAAATCAGATATTATGGTTTAGAAGAAAAGAAGAGGACCATGAAAAAGATGACTTGGGCGGCTTCCATCAACACTCGGGCGCGGACAACGGCTATATTAAAATCACTTTCTATTTCTATCAAGCTGCCGAACTACTGATGGTGGGTTCCATAGAAAGCCTTCTTGAAAAATTACCGTTTATTTATACAGTTATTGCCGCCTTTAATTTCCAAGTTCGCACTATAAACCATGGAATTGGTTGCCCTTTTCCAGGGATGACAGCGGTGTCTAAGCAGTTGGTTCTTTCTGGTACAGTTTTCATGACAATGACGGACATTGTACTCATCTATTGCGTCCATTCTGTCTTCAACACGCTAAGGCGAAAAGAAAAACCAGCCCTCATCCATTACATGGCCGTTGTCATGGAAGTATTGCTGTTAGGTTACGAAAGGTTGGCAGAAACGTCCCTGAAGCTAATGCAGTGCGTCTCGATCGGATCGACTAAGAGGTTATTCATCGATGCAAATGTTCAATGTATGCAGTGGTGGCAGTATGTTCTTTTGGCCTATATTGCAGTGTTCGTGGTTCCATTTATCATTGTTCTCTACTGCGGATCCTCCAAGCTTTACAGTGCGTCCATTACTGCAAGTGAGGTCCTCGCTGCTTGCATGCTTCCATTGCCATTTCTCATCTACTGGATTTTTAAGAAAATGCAGAAACAAACTAGGCAAAATTCCACCAGAGCTCAGTCTGTAAACAAAGATGTCTTGGAAGTACTTCATGGTCCTTTTCGTCCGCCAAACAATAAAGATAAAGGTACGCTTTACTGGGAGAGCGTTTTGATCGGTCGAAGATTTATTCTCCTCGCCTGCCATTCGTTCATAAGAAGTTCGTTGCTACGTATAGTTTCATGGCTGCAGCATGTTTACTGATGACCATTCATCACGTTTTGAAGGAACCATTTCGAGACCCACTGGCTAACAAAGCTGAAACATTGTCTCTTACCGCTTTAACTCTGATTGCCCTCATCAATCTGACAAAAGCGACCCTGATGTCATTTGGTGTCACTATTGACGGCCCTTACCGATCTTACATGGACACTCTAGAATGGTTTGAGGTGTGCGCCCTTGCTTTTGTCCCAGTGTTAGTTTCTGGTTTGGTCATCTTTGCGATTCTATCTCAGTTGGCTAGGTTGCTGGTGTTTCTGATCAAGCAAATTACTGGACGTTCGCGTCAGCTTGGGAGTCCTCAATGGCTCACGGACCAAAGGAGACCTCTTTTGGATATCACTGAATATGACTGAGACGCTCGATTTTAAAGAAGTCCTTCTGATATAGAAGGGCCAGTTGTCAAAACGTAAACAGCTGACACTTTTTACTGAATGAATGCTCTTAATTTTTTTGGTGAGAATGTTCTGTTACGTTTGTAATTTGTCTTATTTTGTTTATAGTGTATTCCGGTTTAGTGAGATTTTCAAGCATGTTTTGATTTCAGAGTGTTTAACTTTTCGTACCATGACTGCAAGAGTAGTTATAAACATTCCGCGTATGCATCCAAAAGGTGTAAATTGTAGGTTTTAACTACCATACTTCTTGTTTTAAGTTTGATTTTGTAAACTTTTCTTTACTGTAGTATACATGAAATGATTGTTTAAACACATAATGACTTTAGGTTTTAGCTTTT
Organism: Oculina patagonica; assembly: GCF_052425735.1. Taxonomy (NCBI): domain Eukaryota; kingdom Metazoa; phylum Cnidaria; class Anthozoa; order Scleractinia; family Oculinidae; genus Oculina; species Oculina patagonica. Next base: position 29,939,087 of record NC_135762.1, read on the forward strand.
AGTGATTGGAGATTTCGACAGTAGGGTGTTTCGAAAACAATATTGATCTGCAGCCACCATAATATTAAGAGGATAACATAACTTTCCATGTAACATTAAATAAACAGCTATTAGGAAAGATTACGTTGCTGTAAAAATAGCATTACACACATGGAACAATGCAAGGTGAATCATATCAATAAATATAGCAATAACTGAGAATTTCAGTCAGTCTTTTGTTTATTTTAACTAGCAGGGCGGTTAGTCTGAGAATTTTCCAACTATATTTTTAAACTTTGTGACAGGTGATGATTTAGTGGAGTTCACCAAAAGGTGGTTTAAAGAGTTGCGATACTTGTTTGTTCAAAATGCGTCGACAGTGGCACCTTGAAGGCGAATTTGGAAAGCTGATGATAGAGGGTTGGACCCCAGTTGTAAGACAATCCCTCTTTAGTAGATTACCATGGGTTATGTTAAGGAGAGACACGTTCTAGTAAACGTTGTATTGTCTCGAATGGATTGTTATTTGTCCTGTTTTCATCTTGTAACAGCTGGTTTGACAGCATTGACCCTTTGTCGGAGCCTTTTTATCCTCACGGGATTGATTTTGAAAATATCATTTTTATGCTTTGCGGTCTTTCTCGGGTCCTAAACCAAGGCAACAGAAGTTTGGTTTTTCCAGTTCATTACCTCACATGTTCCCTTACTAGTTTTGCACTTTTTCACTTGTTCCCCTTAAAATTCATTTGTTCCCTGAAGATTTCTATTGGCAGTAGAGATTTCTCTTGCTCCCTTAAAATTAATGATCAAAGTCCCTGAGAGGCGCCTAGCTTTTAGTTTTCTTGGCCATTCTCGTAGAAGTCCTGAAGGAATCTCTCGAAACTGAAGATCACTAAACAAATATATAATTAAAATGTGATGTCCAATGGCGAACATGTCAATCGTTAAAAATTAAAACGAGAACGGGATTGGAAACTTAGCTACTTGGTTCAGCGGAAACGACTATAATTTCGCTTTCCATGCCCAAGTTATTTCAGTTCGTGACTATCTTAAACTCGACACATGCGGTAGTGTTTTTGCATTCACATCAAGGGGAGTAGAAAATGTAATGCAACGACAAAAGGAAGGAAAGCGAGTTTGGTTTTTGGCGTCACTTAGGAAGTGATTTCCAATGGCGTATTTGCGGATTTTTATAGCCGTTTGGATATTCTCTTCGCTATCATGCAAGAAATCAGGTAATTATAAGATGCAAATTACACTGTAATTTTATACATTTCATGGATATACGACAGCAACTACTTGGTTCCAAGGTGGGTCTTGAACGGACTATGTCACGGATTTTACAAGATGTTTGAACCGCCATAATTTATATTTGTGACGCAGAAAACCTTAAAATAATAGTCCATTTTTATTAGAAATTGCTATATTAAAGCACTGGAACTGTTTATGAGCATCTTTGGCTGCGGATGGCTCGGATGGAAACGGATTGCAATTTGAAAAAGTTAGGCAAACGTTTTCAAGTTGTTTCCACGCGTCTTTGAAATATCGATATTTATAGCACTAGCCTGACTGCTATCCGCAAATTCATCTTGTAACGTCTGGTTTGACAGCATTAACTCCTTCGTCGGAGCCTTTGATCATCACGGGATTGATTTTGAAAATATCTTTGTTTTCTTTGCGGTTTTTCTTCGGTCCTAGACCAAGGTAATACTGGGTTTTTCAGTACATCACATCACATGTTCCCTTGATAGTTATGCACTTTTAACTTGTTCCCCTTAAAAAGAAATAATTTGTTCACTGAAGATTTTTATTAACAATAGAGATTTTCCTTTGTCCATTAAAATTAAGGACCAAAGCCCTTCATGAGAGGTGCCTAGCTTTTACTTTATGGCCATTCTCGGAAGGGGAGAGACCAAGTGTTGAACCAACCTCTCGAAACTGAGAGATCACAAAACAAATTAAAATGTTATGTCCAACGAAGAACATGTCAATCGTTAAAAATTAAAACGAGAACGGAATTGGAAACTTAGCTTAGCTGGCTCAGCGGAAACGACTATAATTTTGCTTTCCATGCCCAAGTTATTTCAGTTCGTGGCTATCTTAAACTCGACACATACGGTAGTGTTCCTGCATTCACATCAAGGAGAGTAAAAAATGTAATGCAACGACAAAAGGAAGGAAAGCGAGTTCAGTTTTTGGCGTCACTTAGGGAGTGATTTTCAATGGCGTATTTGCGGATTTTTATAGCCGTTTGGATATTCTCTTTGCTATCAAGCAAGAAATCAGGTAATAATGCAAATTAACACTGTAATTTCATACATTTCATGTATATACCTGATTGAAGAAACGTTGACCCGTGAAAAGCGTAAACCATGAACGATGTGACCCAAATGTTTACTGTGAAGTTGAAAAAATAATCCCTCTTTGTGACAAAATAAACATTATGATATAACAGGTTGCATAAATCATGCTTGTAAGGCCCCAAAAGAAGAAAATATCTTGATTATCGATAAATGGAATATTACTTAGCTTACCAAGGCTGTCTACCCAGAATGCTATTCGGTCTCATCGTTCACGGTTTATGCTTTTCACAAAGTTAACGTTTCTTCAATTAGGTGTATACGACAGCAACTACTTTGGTTGCAGGGTTTGTCTTGAAGGAACTGTCACGGATTTTACCAGATGTTTCAACCGCCAAAATGTATATATGTGACGCAGGGAACCTAAAAATAATAGTCCATTTTTATTAAAAATTGGTATATTAAAGCACTGGAACTGTTTATGAGCATCTTTGGCTGCGGATGGCTCGGATGGAAACAGATTGTAATTTGAAAAAGTGAGGCAAACGTTTTCAAGTTGTTTCCGCGCGTCTTCGAAATATCGATATTAATAGCGCTAGCTTGATTGCTATCCGCAAATTAAGGTTATATATTCCTTTAAACGTTCAAAGATATTGTTTATTTAGGATTAAGTTGCCTTCCAGAACAATTAAGAACAAAAATCTGCGAAATCCCCCTGACATAGTCCCTTTGAGCAGCAACTAGTGCGGAGCTCTAAAATTGTACGATATTGGATTTTCTTTACTATCCTTTTCAAGTTCAAAAACTTTGAATTCATCACGGTTGCTCTGTTCCACTACCGCATGATCTACAAGCAAATTTCTATCAGAGACGTAAATTGAAAAAAAATAATTTATTCATTTGTAGAAAAAGATATGGCATTAACAACATTTCAGTCGGCATTTTATAAGGGAAATACTATCGATCAGCCCATTTTTCTTATAAACCGAGATCTTACACCACGCATTCAGCGACTGGTTAACATTCCGTTGACCACAAAAATTTATTGTTTTATGTTTACTTTTTTGTAAAATTGTCCTGTAATAACGCCAAGGACTAAATCCATCCAGGATGTGTTGCCAAATTTTAAAAGAATAATCTTCCTTTATTATGGGCCTTCGACCCACGACAAATTTCGGTTTTCAGAATCGGAGAAGAAGAAAATCATCAAGCAAAGGGAGTTAACGACGTTACCTGATATAGCGCTAAAATCTTGGAAAATGTAAAAACAGAACGGAGAAAGGAAAATCGACTTGCGGGTTGAGACTGAATGATGGGGAATGAAGTCTGTTTAATTGAAAGAATTCGCAACTTTTAAGGCACGCGATACCAAGGGAATATGTACTGTTTAGTTCCAGTTTTCGCATTAGAAAACGAAAAAGGGATCTCATTCAATATTATACAGCAAGAAATAATTATGATGCAAGTTACACAAATTGAAGCTGTATGTAATATTACGCATCATCACCTTCAAATAAATCAAATATTGCGATAAAAAAAGCTGGAAAAAAGAAGAGTAAAGAATATTTATCCCAGCCTCGCATTAAAAATCTTATATTGAAAATCTTAAAAATGTTATGTTGAAAAACTTTTTTTTTGTTGGTTTTACTGTCTGGCTAAATTAATTAATGATCATTGCTTGCGTGACAATCTATTGGTGCGTGTAGGATTACGAGTTGGTCTGATGACGTTCTGATCTAATTAGCAGGCATTTTTTGCTCAGTCATTGCTAAAGTGACTAATCCATGCGAAAAGAAAAGGATGCCACTGCTTCGTTCTTGATAAGGGTTCAGATAGATGTTTTTATAGAGTTATGGCGTGGAGTTAGAGTTAAACTTCCAACATTTCGAATTCAATATTTTGGAATTTGGCCTTCAAAACTTTTGATTTCAAGTTTCTGGAAGTCGTTAACTCTAACTCGATGTCATAACTTCCTCGATAGCTTTTTATTTTTTTTTTTTCGCTTTAGAACTACTCCTTTAATTAAGTAATGCACCTTCCCACGTTTACGTTTTCATACGTCACTGAAATATTTTGACACGGGTCGCCATTATAAAATGTACCACCTACTAAGTCTACTAATACAAAACGGGTCATAAATGCAATTAATAGCGCTACATTACTTTTTTAGCTGCTCAATACCGTAGATATACGGAAGTCTACGTTTCTCTGGATGGACACGATTCCGAAAGCTGTGGTACAGTCAGTCATCCATGTAAGACCATTGCTAAAGCAGTTGGCCAGGTGGACTGTGGAGGATATATTTACCTTGATGGCACTGGGACCGAGCGAAATCCTTATGTCTGTAACACAGAAATGGCGCATGAGCAACAGACGGGAATTTTTGTTCAGAGAAGTATAAAAATAGAGGGTTGGAGATACACGCCACGTATTTTATGCTCCTATGGTTTTAATTTTACAAAGATGTCCACTACTCAGGGACTGAACATTACTTTATCTGGTATTGTTTTCCGCCAAACACCACTGAGTTTCCAAGATTGTGAAATTCTAACGATTAAAAACTGTTCTTTTGAAGACACATCAATTGCTTTAAGTATTCTCACAAGATACAACGCCAAAATAAGCCTTAACATTCAGCGGTCTTCTTTCTTCAAGAACAACACTTCCTGTGTGGAGATCACGTTGAAAAATGGTACTTTAGTCAAAGATCGGTTTTTAGCCATAAATATCAACGAGACAAAGTTTTCGGAAAATGGAATTCACAAACGGCGGTTTGCAAGGGGTGTAGTAACAATCCAATCAGAAACCACGCTGCCGTCCAGTATACATGTCCAAATATTTTGTTTCAATGTTACATCTGTGAAGAACTATGGCCATTTTGTTAATCTTGATCTGCCATCAGCCGTAACCAGCGAGGTATATAATGATGTCAGGCTGTTCAACAATACTATTTCCAACTTTGTTAAGGCAACAGCTGGTAGAAAAGCGCGTCACCTGGTGAACAGTTTGTACAATTCGAATACAATGAAAACGCGTGTTGAGTTCAGCAACCTAAGATGTTCTCACAACAATTTATTGCGATGTATAAAAATTCATTCTGGGGAAGCCCAAGTAGAAATTCACAACTCGTCGTTTATTGGACAGCAACTTCCAAACGAAAGAGGGGGAGCAATGTTTTTTAACTCGACAGTGCACGGGTCTGTTGCTATTTTCAACAGCAGGTTTCGCAGGAACATAGCTAAAGGCGGTGGAGCTTTGTATGCTAATAGTAAGGTTGGAACCTTGAGTCTTACAATTGCAAATGTCAACTTCACTGAATGTGCCGCAACAAGGAATGGATCTGGATGTGCGATTTTGGTTGAAGATCAAAAGCAATCAACAGGAACACATGAGTTGATCGCAAGCTTTAGAGAAATCAAAGTGCGTGACTGCTTTGGCTTCCTCACCCTGTGCAACGCTATCACCCTCTTGTTTTTTAATGGAAAAGTGATCATCAATGATTCTTCCTGGGAAAACAACATCAAATCGACGCATGGTGCTCTCAGCATAGTCAACACAGGTGGTAACACGGATGTTACGATATCTGGCTGCACATTTGTTCGCAACATCGTGAAAATAGCCGTTGTTAGTGTAGTTTCCTACAATAGACAACCGGGGACATTAACTATTGTAGACAGTTCTGTTTCTGGCCAAGACAAAAGTGGCAATGAACTTTGTGCCATATTTGCATCTTCGCGATTTCACATCAGTCTGAGAAACACTGTATTAACTTCACATCTTTACGGACTCGTTATACAAGACGAGTTGTTAAATCCATATTCTGAAGCCCACCCTTTGAACGTGTCAATCAATAATTGCACCTTCCTCGATAATGTCCGTGATATGGTGGCATCATCACCCGATCCAAGTCAGGTGGAAATAACAATTAAGAACACCATATTCGGTCTCACCAACAGACAGGCTGTACCTAAATCATTTGGGTTATTTATCTATATAGAACCTTTGAAGATACTCAATTTTTCGAAAGCCACTATCAAGCTGGACAACGTAACATTTGATTCGAAACCATGCAACATTGTTGGCTTGCTATTTCGAGGTACCAAAACTTTACGCATAAAAAGATCTTCATTTATTAATGGTTTATGTTTCGATCGATTCATTTGGAATAATATTAGCATGTTTAGCGTTTACAAAATGTCGTCTGGCGCTATATCAGTCGTCTCAAGTTCTGATACACAGCTAAGTCCAGGATGTGTCAATGAGGAAACAAAGAAAGACGTTCATCCTCTTTGGCATTATCAGACTCACGTGACATTTGAGGATACCTTATTCGAGGGCAATGGAGGATTAATCGCTGGTGCTGTGTACATACTAAATGGCCACACAACTTTTAAAAGATGCAGCTTTCGAAATAATTTCGCTGCTGAGAATTCAGGACATGTTTCTACAGCAGATGGAACTGGCCAAGTGGATTTCAAAGACTGCATATTCTCTACAACTAAAGTGAATATGTCAAGAAACGGTTTTATGTTTAAAAAATCGACGTTCTTGCATTCAGAAAGCGGGGGACCTATAAATCTTCAAAATACAACTATGATGTCGTTTGCTAATGAAAGGACTCCCTATCCCGTATTAAAGATTTACAATGGAGGCTTCGTATACATGGATGATAATTCGAGCATCCAATGTCCTATTGGAAGCCAGCTTGTATTGGACAACATGACACATTTTGTATATACAGAGCAAAACAACAGCTTTTGCAGAATAAATATCACTGCTCTGGAGTACTCTTGCCAGTTGTGTTCTCCGGGGTTTTACAGTATGCGAAAAGGAGTTTCACGTGGTTTAAATGTAAACAACGCAGTTGAGTGTCTACAATGTCCGTTCGGTGCCAATTGTATTGAAAGGAACATAGCTGCCAAGCCAAACTTTTGGGGTTATCCCACATCCGACGATCCGCCATCATTGCGATTCATGGCTTGTCCTGAACATTACTGTAGAAGACCCACATCAGAGACACAAGGATATAACAGCTGTCAGGGAAACAGAACGGGCACTCTCTGTGGGAAATGCAATCGAGGATACAGTGAAACTCTCTTTACAGCTGAATGCCGTAAAAATGAGGAATGCGACAACTACTGGTTTTGGATTTTGACGATTTTGTTAACAACTGGACTGGCCCTCTATCTGTTGAGGAAACCTCCGATCTTAGGTTTTCTTACAAACCAGATATTATGGTTTAGGAGAAAAGAGGACGACCATGGAGAACAAGACTTGGGTGGCATTCATCAACACTCGGGCGCGGACAGTGGCTACATCAAAATCACTTTCTATTTCTATCAAGCTGCCGAACTACTGATGGTGGGTTCCATAGAAAGCCTCCTTGAAAAGTTACCGTTTATTTATACAGTGATTGCTGCCTTTAATTTCCAAGTTCGAACCATAAACAATGGAATTGGTTGCCCTTTTGTTGGCATGACAGCGGTGACTAAGCAGTTGGTTCTTTCTGGTACAGTTTTCATGACAATGACGGACATTGTACTCATCTATTGCGTTCATTCTGTCTTCAACACGCTAAGGCGAAAAGAAAAACCAGCCCTCATCCATTACATGGCCGTTGTCATGGAAGTATTGCTGTTAGGTTACGAAAGGTTGGCAGAAACGTCCCTGAAGCTAATGCAGTGCGTCTCGATCGGATCGACTAAGAGGTTATTTATCGATGCAAATGTTCAATGTACGCAGTGGTGGCAGTATGTTCTTTTGGCCTATATTGCAGTGTTCGTGGTTCCCTTCATCATTGTTCTCTACTGCGGATCCTCCAAGCTTTACAGTGCGTCCATTACTGCAAGTGAAGTCCTCGCTGCTTGCATGCTTCCATTGCCATTTCTCATCTACTGGATCTTAAAGAAAATGCAGAAACAAACAAGGCAAAATTCCACCAGAGCTCAGTCTGTGAACAAAGATGTCTTGGAAGTACTTCATGGTCCTTTTCGTCCGCCAAACAATGAAGATAAAGGAACGCTTTACTGGGAGAGCGTTTTAATTGGTCGAAGATTTATTCTTCTCGCGTGCCATTCGTTCATAAGAAGTTCGATGTTACGTATGGTTTCCATGGCTGCAGCATGTTTACTGATGACCATTCATCATGTTTTGAAGAATCCATTTCGAGAACCACTAGCTAACAAAGCTGAAACATTGTCCCTTACCGCTTTAACTATTATTGCCCAAATCAATCTGACGAAAGCGACCCTGATGTCATTTGGTATCACAATTGACGGGCCTTACCGATCTTATCTGGACACTCTAGAACGGTTTGAGGTGTGCGCCCTATCTTTTGTCCCCGTGTTAGTGTCTGGTTTGATCACCTTCGCGATTCTGTCTCAACTGGCAAGGCTGGTGGTGTTTCTGATCAAGCAAGTTATTAGATGTTCGCGCCGATTTGGGAGCCCTCAGTGGCTCGCGGACCAACGAAGACCTCTTTTGGATATTGCTGAATATCACTGAGACGCTCGATTTTAAAGAGGACGTTCCGGTATCAAAGGGTCCTGGACCTCGCCTTTCTCACGCATAGTTGTCAAAGCGTAAATAGCCGACAAAGTACACTTTTTACCAAATAAATTCTTTTCATTTTTTTGTGAGAATGTTCTATTACGACGTTTGTAATTTGTCTAGCTTATTTTGTTTATAGTATATTCTGGTTTCGTGAGATTTTGAAGCATGTTTTCATTTTAGAATGTTTGACTTTACGTGCCGTGACTGTAAAAGTATTAATTAACATTTCGTATATGCATCCGAAAGGTGTAAACTCTAGGTTCTGTCTGTAGCGAAACTTCTTGTTTTAGGCAGGTAAAAATGTCAGTTTCATTTAACAAAAGTTTTTTGACATGACTAGTACGTAAAATAACTGTTGAAACAAATAATAGCTTAGGTTAAGCTTCGGAGTGTTAATTTGTTGTGGAGATTTCCACAGTAAGTTTTTTCCCAAGAAAATGTTGATCTGCAGTCATCGTAATACTAAGAGAACGACATATTCATAAATTTACATGAAATGGTAAAAACAGCTATTAAGAGAGTTAATACTGCAGTTAAAATAGCGTAAAACAATGCAAGGTGAACCAGATGAATAAATATAACAGTATTTACTAAAATTGTCAGTCAGTCCTTTGTTTATTTTATCTAGCAGGGCTATTAGATGGTTGCCACAGACATAAGTTTTCAAAATTTCCTGACTTTTCCTGATAAAAATAATATTTCCCCGACCAAATAAACTCAAAATTTCTAATAAAGTAGCAGCCTCCAGCCCCCACTTTCAAGAAAAAAAAACGCTGAGATCGCATTGACCTGAAATGTTACTTCAAGCCGTCAGCTGTATGAAGTCAGCGATAAAAAAATCAGTTGTTCACTAAAGCTTTCCGTACCAAGCTCCAGTTAATAGTACTAGCAGTGAAGATATCCCTTGCCCCCTTGTAATTAATGACCAAAGCCTCTGGGAGGCGCCCAGCTTTTAGTTACTGGTTATTATGGAAAGGAGGGAGACTAAGTCCTAAACTATACCTTCGAAACTGGAAGAACACAAAATACATTCAACTATGATGTCCAATGGCGCATATACGTGTCAACATACAAACGAGAACGGAATATAATTGGAAAGTTAGCTTGGTTGGCTCAGCGGAAACGACTATATTTCGCTTTCCATGCCAAAGATATTTCGGTTCCTGACCATCTTAATCTCCACACATTCAAAAGTGTTCCTGCATTCATATCAGCGGGAGTAGAAAATGTAGTACACATTCAAAAGGAAGAAAAGCGAGTTCGGTTTTCGGCGTCACTTGGGAAGTGGTTTTCAATGGCGTATTTGCGGATTTTTATGGCCGTTTGGATCTTCTTTTCACTCTCAAGCAAGAAATCAGGTAATTACCAGAAGCAAACTGGCACTTTGTAAACTTATTATGTTACAGAACAAAGTTATCTGATCAAATGATCAAATTTCCTGTAATTTCAACGAGAATATATTCGACTGTAATCAGTCGAAGTTGACAAGAGAAATGTCATTGATGAGCCTTTCTCGTCTCATTTAGGGATTATTTAAATTTTCAACACGTAAATTTCTTTTCTTGTAAAGTGGATTCTCGATTTAACGAACCTCTACATAACAAAGTCCTCGGTATAGTGAATGGCTTTCCTTGTCCTATTAAAGGAAGTAGTCATAAGAAGTGTCCTCGACGAGGACCCACCGTGTGTAGGGGTGGGGCTACGCAACATACCATCTGTGTGATTAGCCAAACGGGCAAAATTTGAGTTGAGACTTTATTATTCGGTGTGCATGAAGCTTGTATTGCTGGAGGTATGGCGCAAGGAGGTTTGTAACTTTTTTTAGTTTCTACTCCTGATAGAGTGGGGGCTATACAAACAAGACATCATCTTTTAAGGTTGGAAAATGAAGAGGGAGGGCATAAAGAGACCACCTGGCTTTTTGCAGAGTGGTGGGTCCTGTCTGAGCACAATAATTTTTACCATTTCCCTAATAGTAAAATATACGTGAAAGAACCCCGATATATAGGAAACCTCGATGTAGCGAACGTTTTTTGCCAGTGCCTTGACTCTTCGTTATATAGAGGTTCCATTGTACTGATTTTTTACGACTGAATGTTTTAGTCAGAAAGTATAGTAGCTAGCCCAGTCGCACTCACATGGTTGTTTAGTTGGTCCATCAGCTGTAAACAACTTTTGCAACTCTGCTGACCAGCGGATATAATAGTAGGAAGAGTGTAGCAGGGCGACCGTTTAAATTTAAAGGAGTTTAAAGAACAAAAGTACATTTTTACCTGAATCAGTCTATATGTCTTGATATATTTATTTACAGCGTAATCACTTTACGGCTTACATGTAAATGCTTTTATTCTCTAATGCATACCTACGAAGCGATACAATAAACAAACCATTTTAGTGCCACGGGGTAAAAAAAAAGGAAAAAGAAAAACCCTGACCCCTCGGAATCTGAAATCACAACACCTCGTGTCACATCCTGACAACCACTCTAGTGAGCTAATCCGACATACTCAGTCATGCGCGACGAAAGTATCCTATATCAATGTAATAGCCATCGTGGGTTCTATTAAACCGATGATTATCTGCAATTGTCATGCTGTTTCCTCGTTTCTGCTTATTCAGTTGCATCAAAAAAATGTTTGAATCACTTGCTGCTCATATATATTCAAGGTATGAAAACTAACCGTAAACCTTGGTGAAAAAAAATTTGTCGTGGCTCGAAGAGCTCTTTGGTTATTTTCCCACAAATACACCAATGACTCATCCATTAGAATTGTTTGACCACGACAACTTTCAGTTTTCAGAACCAGGAAGGAAGGAAATCATTTTAATAAAGCACCAAAAACGACGTAAATGTAATCACGAGACCGCAATATTTTCGTGTGAGTGGGGACTGTGTGATGGGAAATGCATTTGAGGATTGTTTTTTCAAGTTACACGACACCAAAAAAAAACTAATTTGGCTTTTATGTTGTTTAGTCCCCACGTTCGAAACGGAAAACGAGAAAATGATTTCCTTTAAAATTTTGGATGCGGGAACGAATAATTAAAATGTGAGATGAATCCGAGCCGTCTTCAAAAAAATAAAGTATTGGAATAAAACAAACTCGGGAAATGGCATAAAAATATTCATTCAATCTTTACATTCCTTAAGAAAGATTGGTTTTCGTGTCAATTAAGGATGAATTCTGTAATGTTTAAGCATTGCTTGCGGGACAACCTGTTGGTTCGTGTAGGATTACGCATTAATCAAATTACAATATGAACTAAGCAGTATTGGCCGCACGTAACTTATACATGTCACAGAAATGGAAAATTACTTTGTCCTCGATATATCTTGATACTAAGGAAGTGGAAACAGTTTGCACAATTTCATTTCTTTCGCCAGCCACTTCTTTGATTAAGTGTTGCAATGCACATTCACACGTTCATTACTTTTATAATTACTGAATGCCGTATTTACTCGAATAAGCGCCGCCCCCGAATAAGCGCCGCACCTGAGACAAAAAAGTTAAGAAGCGCCGCAGTCCCGATACGGCGCTTAAACTAAAAACAGCACTACAAAGCAACTATAAAACATATTTGGACATTTCTTTCCATCAAAAGCGATGTTTTGTAGTTCAAAGTGATTGTTTTACCGCTCGCCCATTTGTTTTCTATCCAACATTCTTACAATACGTAGTTCTGTAAATGTTCTGAAAGCCGCGAACTTTGCCAGGACAACTAGCGCCACTTCTCTCTTCAGCAAGAGACGAATACTGACACTCAAGAGACGCTATTTTAGATAACTGCAAAATATTAGTTTTCTGTGGCGTCCAAATTTTAAATAAGCGCCGCCGTCAAATAAGCGCCGCACATGAGGCGCGTAAAATTTAATAAGCGCTGTGGTGGTTATTCGAGTAAATACGGTAGTTTGATGAAATGTACTGATCATACAAAAAGCGTAGTTAATTAAACTATACCGTATTATATTTCTTTTAGCTGCTCAATACAGTGGATTTACTGATGTCTATGTTTCCCTGAGTGGACACGATTCCGAAAGCTGTGGTACAGTCAGTCATCCATGCAGGTCTATCACTAAAGCAGTTCATCAAGTGGACTGGAGCGGACACATTTATCTTGATGGCACTGGGACCGAGGAAAATCCTTATGACTGTCACCTTGGCATGACGCACGGACGACAACCGAGAATTCTTGTTCAGAAAAGATTGGAAATAGAGGGTTGGAAAGCTACGCCACTAATATCATGTTTTGATGGATTTCATTTTATCAAGTGGTCGACTACTCAGGCACTGAACATAACTTTATCTGGAATTGCTTTCCGCCAAACGCCACTTATGTTCCACGATTGTGACAGTCTAACGATTACAAACTGTTCTTTTGAAGACGCGGCCACTGCTGTTAGCATTTTTATAAGAAACATCGCCAAAATGCACTTAAATATTCAGCAGACTTCCTTCTTTAAGAACAACGCTACTTGTGTGGAGATCACGTTGCAAAGTGATGGTTTAGTCAAAGATCAGTTTCTAGCCATAAATATGAGCGAGACAAAGTTTTCGGAAAATGGAATTTACGATCGGCGAATTGCAAGGGGTGTAGTAACAATCCAATCAGAAACCACGCTACCGTCCAGCATACATGTCAAAATATCTTGCTCTAACATCATATCCGTCAGGAACTATGGCCATTTTATTAATCTTGATCTGCCATCAGCCGAAACCAGCGAGGTATATAATGACGTCAGGCTGTTCAACAATACCATCTCCGACTTTGTTAAGGCAAAGGCTGGTAGTAAAGGGCGTCACGTGGTGAACAGTTTGTACAATTCTGACACAGAGAAAGCACGTGTTGAGTTCAGCAACATCAGATGTTCTCACAACCATTTATTACGATGTATAAAAATTAAGTCTGAAGAAGCCCAAGTAGAAATTCAGAACTCCTCATTCGTCGGGCAGCGTCTTACAAAGGAAAATGGGGGAGCCATGTTTTTTTCCTCGACCTTAGGTGGGTCTGTAGCCATATTGAACAGCAGGTTTCGCAGGAATACAGCTAAAGGCGGTGGGGCTTTGTATGCTAATAGTGAGATTGGAAAATTGAGTCTAAATATCACAAATGTTAATTTCACTGAATGTGCCGCTGGTTTTGGATGTGCAATTTTGGTTCATCAAAAGCCACGAATAAAGGAAAATGCAACAGTAACAAACAAGTTGATTGCAAATTTCAGAGAAATCAAAGTGCGTGATTGCTTTGGATTTCACGGTCTGTGCGACGGTATCATCCTCAAGTTATTTAATGGCAAAGTGATCATCAATGACTCTTCCTGGGAAAACAACATCAAATCCATAAGAAGTGCTCTGACAGTAATCACCACAGGTGACAACACGGATGTGACAATATCTGGCTGCACGTTTGCTCGCAACAACGCGAAAATAGCCGTTGTTGGTGTAATCTCCTACAGTCGACAACTGGGCACGTTAACGATTGTAGACAGTGTTGTATCTAGTCAACGCAAAAGTGGCAATGAGTCTTGTGCCATATTTGCATCTTCGCAATTTCACATCAGTCTTAAAAACATTGTATTAACTTCACACTATTACGGACTCATGATAAAGGATTTGTTGCCAAATGCATATTCTGAAGCCTACCCTTTGAACGTGTCAATCTATAACTGCACCTTCCTTGATAATGTCCGTGATATGGTGGCAACATCACCCGATCCAACTCAAGTGGAATTAACAATTAAGAACACCATTTTCAAATTCACTAAGGGACAGGCTGTAACCAACCCATTTGGATTTTTAATCTATATAGAACCTTTGAAAATACTTAGTTTTTCGAAAGCCATTATCGAGCTGGATAACGTAACATTTGACTCGAAACCATGCAACATTGTTGGTTTGCTATTTCGAGGTAACAAAACGTTACGCATAAAAAGATCGTCTTTTATTAATGGTTTATGTTTCGATCGATTCCAATGGATTGATATCAGCATGTTTAGCGTTTACAAAATGTCGTCTGGCGCTGTATCGGTCATCTCAAGTTCTGATACACAGCTAAGTCCAGGATGTGTCAATGAGGAAACAGAGAAAGACGTTCATCCTCTTTGGCATTATCAGACTCACGTGACATTTGAAGATACCTTATTTGAGGGCAATGGAGGATTAATCACTGGTGCTGTGTACATATGTAATGGCTACACAACTTTTAAAAGATGCAGGTTCCGAAATAATTTCGCTGCTGAGCATTCAGGACATGTTCATTCAGCATATGGAACTGGCCAAGTTGATTTCAAAGACTGTATATTCTCTTCAACAAAAGTAAATACAACAAGAAACGGCATTACGTTTCAAAAATCGACGTTCTTGCAGTCAGAAAGTGAGGGACCTATGAATCTTCAAAATACAACTATGGTATCATTTGCTGCTGAAAAGAATCCCTATCCCGTACTAGACATTTCCAACGGAGGTTACGTACACATGGATGATAATTCGAGCATCAAATGTCCTATCGGAAGCCAGCTTTTATTGGACAATATGACACATTTTGTGTATACAGAGCAAAACAACATCTTTTGCAGATTAAATATCACCGTTTTGAAGTACTCTTGCCAATTTTGTTCTCCGGGGTTTTACAGTATGCGAAAAGGAGTTTCACGTGGTTTAATTGTAAACAACACAGTCGAGTGTCTACAATGTCCGTTCGGTGCCAATTGCATTGAAAGGAACATAGCTGCCAAGAGAAACTTTTGGGGTTATCTCACATCAAGCCATCAGCCATCACTTAAATTCATGTCTTGTCCGGAACATTACTGTAAAACACCATCAACAGACTCAGAAGGATACAACAGCTGTCAGGGAAACAGAACAGGCACTCTGTGTGGTAAATGCACTCAAGGATACAGTGAAACCCTCTTTTCAGCTGAATGCCATAAGAATGAGGAATGCGGTTACTATTACTTTTGGATTTTGACGATTTCGTTGACAACTGGACTAGCTCTCTTCATGCTTATAAAACCTCCGATCTTAGGTTTTCTTGCAAACCAGATATTATGGTTTAGAAGAAAAGAAGAAAACCCTGGACACGAAGACTTGGGTTCCATCCATCAACAATCGGGCGGAGGCACCGGCTTCATCAAGATCACATTCTATTTCTATCAAGCTGCAGTGCTACTCATAATCGGTCCCACGGAAAAGCTTCTAAACAAAATGTCATTTCTTTATCCAGTGATTGCCGCTTTTAATTTTCAAGTTCGAGCTATAAACAACGGAATGAGTTGCCCCTTCGTAGGGGTGACAGCAGTGACTAAGCAGTTGGTCCTTTCCGGTACAGTTTTCATAACAATGACTGACATTGTACTCATCTATTGCATCCACTGTATCTTCAACACGCTAAGGCGAAAAGAAACACCAGCCCTTATCCATTACATGGCCGTTGTCATGGAAGTGTTGCTACTAGGTTACGAAAGGTTGGCAGAAACGTCCCTGAAACTAATGCACTGCGTCTCGATCGGATCTACAAAGAGGCTCTTCATCGATGCAAATGTTCCATGTATGCAATGGTGGCAGTATTTTCTTTTGGCCTATATTGCAGTGTTCGTGGTTCCCTTTATTATTGTTCTCTACTGCGGGTCCTCCAAGCTTTACAGTGCGTCTATCACTGCAAGTGAGTTCCTCGCTGCTTGCATGCTTCCATTGCCATTTCTCATCCACTGGTTTGTTAAGAAAACGAAGAAACAAACAGGGCAAAATTCCACCAGAGCGCAAGTTGAGAACAAGGATGTCTTGGAAGTACTTTATGGTCCTTTCCGTCCGCCAAACAATGAAGACAAAGGAACGCTTTACTGGGAGAGCGTTTTGATCGGTCGAAGATTTATTCTTCTCGCGTGCCATTCGTTCATAAGAAGTTCGATGTTACGTATGGTTTCCATTGCTGCAGCATGTTTACTGATGACCATTCATCACGTTTTGAAGAAACCATTTCGAGAACCACTGGCTAACAAAGCTGAAACATTGTCCCTTACCGCTTTAACTATGATTGCCCTCATCAATCTGACAAAAGCTACCCTGATGTCATTTGGTGTCACTATCGATGGGCCTTACCGATCTTATTTGGACGCTCTGGAATGGTTTGAGGTGTGCGCCCTTGCTTTTGTCCCAGTGTTAGTGTCTGGTTTGGTCATCTTTGCGATTCTGTCTCAGCTGGCCAGGTTGCTGGTGTTTCTGATCAGGCAAATCACTGGATGCTTGCGTCAGCTTCGGAGCCCTCAACGGCGCACGGACCAAAGGAGACCTCTATTGGATATTACTGAATATGACTGAGACGCTCGATTTTAAAGAGGACGTTCTGATAAAGAAGGGCCCAGTTGTCAAAACGTAAGCAGCTGACACTTTTTACCGAATAAATGCTTTTCATTTTTTTGGTGAGAATGTTCAGCTTGTAATTTGTGTAGTTTATTCTGTTTAATATATACTGGTTTCGTGAGATTTTGAATCATGTTTCGATTTTAGAATGTTTGACTTAACGTGCCATGACTGCAAAAGTAAAAATTAGAATTTTGCATATGCTCCAAAAGACGTAAACTGCAGGTTCTGTATTGTTTCAGACAAAACAAATTAATGTCAGTTTGTTTTTATGAACTTTTTCTTTAGTATATGAAGTAATTGTAAAAATACATCATAGCTAAGGTTCATTTGATAGATTAGAGATTTTCACAGTGGCGTGTTTCCAAGACAATGCAGCCACTAGCCTGCGAGCAGGCCCACCTTGGGGCACGCGCGAATATATCTTGGAGCACTGGCGAGTGGCGAGCGAAGCGATACGGTGGGGAAGAGACTAGTGGAGAGACGCCAATAAAGTAAGCCTGCTTTGATCTCTGTAATTTTCTCATTTCTACTTTGCCTGAGCAAAGTGAAATACCATTGGCCGAAAGGCAAGAAAGGTGAGAAAACTGTCAATCTGTTTCGTTTGATGAGGTGCGAGAGGTGCGTTTAGTTCCCCACGGAGTCATACAGTTTGCCGCGGGTTGTCGTAAATCAGTCGTCAACAAACAACAATATGATAAGTGCGTACTGTATGCATGTATTCCTAATGTTATAGCAAAGTTCCAGTCTGTGTCTGGTGTGAAAAACGACTTAAAAAAAGAGCATGCAGGATACCGCTGTTAAAAGTTTGGTGATGAACCGCGATGTACTCGCCGTTTTGCCGGCTGGATTTGGCAAGAGTTTAATTTTCCAAAACAACGTAATGATCCGTAATGACAGCCAAGCAGCGCAACATGAAGGCTTGTATCTTGGTTATTTGCCCCTTAACTAGCATCATCGAGGGCCAGATTGCAGGAGCAAGGTTACACGGAATGAAATGTGCTTTCTTGAGTTAAAGAAAAGAGAATTTCATATCTTGTTAACGTTCCTGACAAACTTCTACTTCCGGTGAAATTAATTTGGCTTATCAGTATTCCTGCGGTCTCCGGGGTGGGACTGAAAAATTACATGTAACAGAGATTGATGCAGGCTCACTCCCGGCTGACGCCGCTCGCTCTCGCGGCTTTGCCGCTACGTGTCGCTCTCGCGCGTGCCCCAAGGTGAGTCTGCTCGCAGGCTGTGCAGCCACCTTAATACTAGGAGGATAACAATAATAGATGGTAAATGAGCAGCTTTGAAGAACGTTTACGTTGCAGTAAAAATAGCATTATGCTCATAAAACAACGAAAGCTGAACTAGATGAATAAATATTACGATATTTACTGAAACTGTCTGTCAGTCCTTTGTTTATTTTAACTAGCAGGGCTATTAATTTGAGAATATTCCCAACGGACTATATTTTTTAACTTTGTGACAGGTATTTATTTAGTGGACTTCACCAAAAGGTGATTTAAAGAATTGCGGCACTTGATCATTCAAACTGATGTGTTGACAGAGGCACCTTGAAGGGAGGCACCGAGAAAGAAAAGAAAGAAAGGATGGGAGGGAAGGATTAATGACCACATGAAACCATTATTTTTCGAAAATAATGGCACTTAGTGCTTTATTCCTCTTTGTCGTGGAGTGTTTATACAATTCGTAAATAATTATGTAACGGACAGTCAAAGTAGAGTTGACAGACAATATGACGAGCTCCGTGATTTTTCTTTTTTCGACGTCCCAGTGTCTTGACAGCAAGGCATGATTTGTTTGATGTTCTTGTTCAAAGAAAGGTTAGAGGTAAAATGTAAAATCATAGGACAGCACTGAAGTGCCAACGATCATGTTACAGCATTCAGGGCAGCAATGCATGTATGTTGTCCTCATTTTCCCGCCACTTTTTGACCCGTCTGTCGTGTTCCTTCAACAACTGTTCTATTTCTAAAGAGCGAAAACGAAAACGTGAGCTGTTAGGACGCAACGTGGTATGGTAACAAATGGTAGCACCAACTCTTTTTCCAACAAATTTCGCGAAAAGAAGGGGTTACATTATAACATTTATTAGTATAGCCCATAAGTATTTCCTCTGGCGTGCGTTTCACAAAACCCCTGAAGACATTCGGGCCCGGAAAGCTGTCTTGTTACAGAATGTTTACTAACAAAGATTCGGTTTTTGTTGACTTTTAAAGTGATCAATGAATTTTAAAGTGATCAATTACCTCTTCGAAACAAAATGGACCAGTCGTGGGCCTAACATTACACCACCATTTGATAGAAAGAGATATTCAAAAAGTAGCTCTTGCGCTCGAGAAACACACGCCTGGAACGAAGAAGTTAAATTATAGAAGTGGGTGCTAGTTTACTTTCTTTCATTGTTGTGTTCACAGTGCTTCTCTCGTTAAGCCTGATTGAAATTTTAACCGGCAAAGATTGTGCACAGTCGTGGTCATTCAAAAATAAATTTCGTAATCTTTGTTTGGTCCTTTTAAGTTTTCCGAACTTCATAACCATTTCACTCTGTTTACGATGTCTGGAATTATGTCCCTTGCGAAGAAAGATTAAGCACAACTGTTTTGAAAACTAGCAATTATGTCCAGAGCCAAAGATCACCAGGGAATTGGCTTGCAATATTTTGTCGCGTTGTGAAGTAGCCTGCGTAGCTGGCAGGATTCGCGATCGAGTGCGTGTGAATATTGGCAGAGAGAGAGGGAACCGAGGAGCCGCGAGGCAAATTGGGAAGGAGTCGACTCACTAGCGGCTGTGCCGCTCGCGGATCGCGGCTTCGCCACTCACGCGCGCGGGCTTCGCCCGCTTAAAGCACGCGCATTCGCAAATCCCGCCAGCTACGCAGGCTAGTTGTAATAATAATAATAATAATAAAAGCTTTTATTTATACACGATAAATGTTTTGCAGCATAGCTGATGTGGTCGTGTTTACAAATTACTATTGAAGCTAACTAAACCCTTAAATAACAAATAAAGACTACAAACTAAGCATTCCAAACAAACAAAAATACACAACCTCTAAATCCCTAATACTTTCAAAGCACCCTTGAAACTTGCCAACGATTCTTTAAGGCGGGCCTCGTTATTCAAAGAATTCCATAATGTGGCCCCTTCATAAGTAATCGACTTTTTGAGAAAGTCAGTCTTTGGTCTTAGTACTGACAAGCAATTTTTCCTTCTAAGATTGTAATTAGTCTTCTGCTCCGTCCACAAGTGTTGTAATTGGACCGGAGCACCTCCAGATACACATTTGAAGACAAAACAAAGTACCCTGCGGATGTACATTTGCCTCAATGGTATCCACTTTGCTTTACGCAGTACGTCTTCTGAAGGGGTGAACCAGTCTAAGCCGAAAATTATCTTGGCGGCACGCACATGGATTTTTTCTAAGTCACTAAAAAGTGTTGAGCCACACGACCCCCAGACTATCATACCGTACATTACAGACGGTAAAATTACTTTAAAATAAAAGTCTACTCTCGCAGGAATTGGCAAAAAATACAATGATCTTAAAAGGTTCAGTTTCTGGGTAAAACGTTTACACAGTTCTTTGACATGAATGTTCCATTTGAGTGCACTGTCTATTTGGACACCTAGACACCTTGCTGAAGTGACTTGCCTGATGTTATTTTCCCCAAGCTTAATGCTTTGTAAAGGGCCAGTAAATGATCCTCGGTATAGCAGCATATATTCTGTTTTTCCCGGGTGTGGCGTCAGAAAATTTTGACAACACCAGCGATATAATTTCCGTAAGATGTAATTTAGCACGGTGGCTACCATGTCCGGACTTGTGGCCGCGACGTAGATGGTTGTGTCATCAGCATACATGTGAAGCTCTCCTTCACTACCATCGGTTATATTTGGCAGATCGTTGCAGAACAATGCAAAAAGTAGAGGACCAAGGACAGATCCTTGTGGTACGCCAAATTTCACTGTCTGTAGGCTGGATCGACTGCCGTTTATTACCGTGACCTGGTGTCTTTCTGAAAGGTAGACCTTGATCCAAGACCAAAGGTCTCCTGAAATGCCAAGCCCTTGGAGTTTTTGTAGCAGCAGCGAGTGGGATATAGAATCAAAGGCTTTGCGGAAGTCCACAAACACTATTCCCACCACCAGGTTACTGTCCAGCGCCGTTCTCCAGTCTTCAGTCATCTTCACCAGCAGTAGTTCTGTCGAGTAGCCCTTTCTATATGCCCACTGGTTCCTGCTTCTTAAGTCGTGATTTGTTATATGCGTGGTGATGATGGAGCCTATACATGACTCCATCAGCTTCCCAGGAACGGACAAAAGGGATATCGGACGATAGTTATGCTTGTCTGTCTCGTCACCACTTTTATACAATGACGACACATTAGCTAATTTCCAAGTAGCAGGGACAGAATTGGATGCAGTACTTGCAGTGAAGACAGACATCAGTGACGGTATGATGACATTACCAGCATACTTTAGAAGTTTGGAGGAAACGTGGTCCGGGCCACTTGCTTTGTCTGGTTTCAACTTAAAAAGCGCCTTCTTGAGAATATCTGTTGTTAGATCAATTGTCATTACCGTGGGTGTGACACGGGATAGGTTTGCTAAGGGGTGCTGTCGCTCTGCTTGAGGAAGGCCGCTGGCTAGTTTCTCTCCTATTGTATTATTGTGACTATTATTGTATTATTATTGTATATTGTATTATTGTGACGGAGTAAAATACATGTACAAATCGCGCTTATTTACATGTACATTTTGGTTAGGATTTACTGATGACGGATTAAGGTGAACGAATATGTGTAAACGATTTTCACGTTTTGTTAAAATAGAGGACAATTTGGAATAAAATGGAAAATTTCAGTAAAACAGTAGTGAATAGGTGTTGAATTGAATTGGGATTCCATCTGTTAAACGATAAATAAAAAAAGTCGGTCTTGTCTCCCTAAGATTGGCGATGATAAAGCTGTAGCACGTTAGTTAATACAGGCACCGTTTAAGCAGGAATAGATTTCTGACTCTGCTCTTAAAATTGATTTTTCTTTCGCTATAACGCAAGGTTGGAGCTCGAGCTGTTTCACCAGTCATTTAAACTAAGGAAAAACAATGAAACACAACTGTTTTGGAAACTAGTAATGATGACCCAGGGCCATTTCGACTACTGATCGCCAGGGAACCGGCTTGTAATTATGCTGTCGCGGTTATCTTCCGCTAATAAATCTCCTCTATGAAGTGAATAACGCAGCATGAAATCGCAACACCGCATCTTTACCTATTGCGTAATGAACCATAATTATAATGCTTACCTAAACACTCTGCGTTTGGCGAAGATGAGTTAAAACAGAGAACGCGTAAAGAATGCGTAAAGGTCGGGACACGCTAGGCGACAAGTCGCAGCGACAGGTCTGTTGTTCGTTGCACACACAGCGAATTTTGAAGAGTGGGGAAGTAACTAGTTTTCCAATTAAATATGGCAAAAATACATGACGCTCTCTCGCTGGTTTATTCAGATTTTGTCGCAGAGATTTGTCGCAGACGTGTACACACGCTGCGACAACGCTACTATCCCTCATTTTGTCGCTGCGATGTCTCGCACGAATTCATACTGGTTTGAATCCATGCGACACATCGCAGCGACAAAATTCTGTCGCAGCGACATGTCGCAAGAATCATAGTTAGTACTAACTATGCAAGAATGCACCATGTCACACGAGGCGACATGTCGCAGCGACTTGTCGCCTAGTGTGTCCCGACCTTAAAGGACATTACATTTTCGTAAAGGCCATTGAAAAAAATGGACATATATACATTTCGCCGATAAAAAGTTAAAAATAAAACTTAAGGTAAAAGCTGTTAAAATTGATGCTTAACGTTTTCGATCTGTTCGATCATCATCAGAGTGAAAAAATCTGCATACGCTCAACGTTCTTATAGTATGCAGATTTTTTCACTCTGATGATGATCGAACAGATCGAAAACGTTAAGCATCAATTTTAACAGCTTTTACCTTAAGTTTTATTTTTTTTAAAAATGGACATAATTCACCACTTTCTATTCAGACATAATAGAAAAAAGTGAAATATTTATATCTTACCATTTTAATCTGCTTCGCTTCGAACATTTTACTCGTCTTTAACCTATTTTGTGCATCTTTACCCGCTGTTCTGTTTGTACTTTTATCTCTTTTTCTGCACAGTGAATCTTGACGCGACTTTATGAATCTTTACGCGCTGTTCGTTACGAGTCTTCAACTTTCTGTATGCAAATCTATACTGTTTTTTAACGCAGATTTACTTTTTAAAATGAGGAGGTTGCCGTGAAAGGAATAAATGTGAAGCGTGTAATGACGTGTAAAAGCGTGGTGATTTAATATTAGCTTATCGGACTTGAGATGTCTTTAGCCGTGGTCTCGAACAAGTACGTGCTTTGGAAAGTCTCAAAAAATCCTTCTGAAACAATACCTTTTGTGTTTATAAAGTGTTGACTTTTCGGCAGTTCTTTGCAGTGTCCACATTGTATCGCGATATTTAAATATCCTTCTAGCACCCCTGGGGACAAATAAGCTTTGAAACGACGTTGACGAACTCTTAGACTGTTCGCCTTACATCGAATCGTTCGTTATTGCTCGGTTTAGGCTCGTGATTACAACCTGAATGCACGAATTTTAAGGCGAGAAATTCTATTTCAGTTTCGTGGCACGATTTACAGCTTCTTTTTTAGTCGTTTGTAATCATTTTTTATTTACTTTATGAATCAAGCTAAGGCAGAATTTACTTGATCCTATTTCAAAATGTCAATACACAATTTTAGGGAGGACTTTGGTAAAAATCGTGACGGCCAAGCACTCGCTATTATGTGTTGGAACACGACTCGAGCAAAGTAAATCAATGAGTCAACTTCTGCAGCTGTGATCGACTACAACACGGTCGATAAGCTTGATAAGCAAGCAAAGGCAGGAGAACCTCAAAAGTCCAAGGTAAGTTCTAAGTATACCTTTATTTCTGATGCATGCTTTTCTCTTGTTTAAATCTACGCAATCGAGGACCGAACCTGTGTTTGAAGGTTGATTGATGTTTTTGCTGTACATGTGTTGCAAGTAATCCCGCTTCAATTTTAAAAGTGTATAACTTCAAAATGATTAAGCTTTAAGGTCATTACCCTGAAATAGAACTGAACATATATTTTTAACCAAACTTCGCCTACTGGTTTATCACTTTAAGGGAACTTAAATTTTGAAATAAAGAAGGGATCATCATATTCGTTTAGGAGCAGAAAGACCTTGTATATTCCATATAATTCCTTAATAATTCCTCTGCGAGTACTGACAAAGTACACGTTTTTAGCGATAATTTATTTTTCAAACATAGGAATTGATCTGTTTTCATTTTACAGAAAGAATTGATCGCTACACCCAAAATATGAGAAAAAATTGATAAGTCACCATACTCGTTTACGAGAAAGCGACAATTTACTTCTCTCGCGGACTAAGCCGCATAGAAAAAAGCCGCCATTTCGCTTAGCTTTGTTTATGTGCGCGCGCTAATTACGCGTAAAACTCTGCGCAGTAAGGATGCGCAATGCAATACAGGGCAATGACCTTAACAAACGTGACGACAAAACCACGTGACCGTCCGTGACCTTATATTTCTCCATCTTGAAACATTATTTTAAAAGTGACTTAAGTTTTACCGCCCTTTTTTAGCATATTAAATAAAATAAAGAAATTTAAAGAAATTCAAATTGGCATCAAGTCATAATATAAGCGATTTGCGGCTTTTGCACTCGCCAATTTCGGGATCGCCTTGCTCAAAGGTTTTTGTGTCTTACTTAGTTTTATTAACGCTATTCTAGCTTTGTTTCATACATTAAACACAATAACGAGATCATTTAAAGTAGCTTATTATTATTCTTTATTCATTGATCATTTATTTAATATACATAGCCTAGGTGCCGGTCAAGTTTTTCTCAACATCTCATCACCTCACCTCACCTCACCTCACCTCACCATCTCATCTCATCTCATCTCATCTCATCTCATCTCATCTCATCTCATCTCATCTCATCTCATCTCATCTCATCTCATCTCATCTCATCTCATTTCATCTCATCTCACCTCACCATCTCATCTAATCTCATTTCATCTCATCACATCTCATCTTATATCATTTCATCTCATTTTATCTTATCACACGCCCCAAAATAATATGTTCACTGTTCGAACGTGTGTAAGCTTTTTTTGGGAAGGAATTTATTTGGCTACAGTTGAGAAGGCTTGGACAATTCATGTTTAGTATTGCTTGACTTTCTTCCTCGCCATTCTCAGCCGGTTAGAAGCTGCTATCTTAGAATTGATAATAGAATTGTCCTTTCCGAATAATGTTTTCTGACAAGAAACAGAAGCATAATGGTGAGTCACTAAATTCTTGACATGCTAGACGCCGGCATTTACATTCGGAATGTCGGGCACATTTTAACCCTTTGACTCCCAAATTTTCCCCAAAAAACGCGTTTTTTTAGCCGCTAAACTGAAATTTTGGTGCTATGGTCTTGAATTTACCTCAACTTTGCTAAAGAAGCACATTTTTTACACTTCAGCAACATTTTGATAAGAATTCTGTGTAAAAATATGCAATATTTTACTTTGGTGCATGCATATAAGCTGAACCGTTCCAATTTTTTTTTTGCCCCTTTTGCTTCCTTTTTTTCTCGCTTTCTTATTCTCGTTACTTTCTACTCTTCATATCCTTTCTTTTGGCCAAAAATGTTTTGACGTTATCATTGGAAAACCCTGAAAAGGGGACCTTGACCAATTACAGGTGAACTGGCCTGTTTAAGCAACGATTTTGCACCAAAAATGGATTTTGTTTTTCTTTAATTAGCTCTGTCAGAATGCAACCGATATTCAAAATGAACAGTCCTGTAGCAAGGTCGATCCAATCTCTATTAGATTCTTATCACGAAATTCCACTGACGTGCTTATTGATGACGTCACAAGTGAATCAATGACTGCACCTCCAAATAGCGCCTGAATGCGCGTTTAGGAGTGAAAGGGTTAAGGAGGTCACACACTACATTGTCAAGTTTACCTTATCATGCCTCAAAATGGTGCCTAAAAATGTGCTTTTAATCCTTTGATCTAGGGTTGATGCAAAAAAGAATCCGAGATGTTTACAAAAAAGGTTTTAACTTGTTAAATCAGAACAAAGTGTGCTTTACTTAAACAAGTCTGTGGGTATCTTGAGACGTGTGTGGGATGATGTCTGGGATGAAAGGGTGGAGACAATTAAATTGTCCAAGGATTTATATAATTTTGTAAGCAGGCGGTTTTAATTTGTACGAAACACCTGCTTAGTCAAAGCCATTTCAAAGCTTTAGTATTAACTTATCCCTTTTATCTGAGTTAATAACTTTGTTTTGATATAACTGTTCCTGCTTAAAATTTATGAAGTTTGACGAACATCAACGAAGAATTTCAAACCTTTTGTTTGACGACAATTTTCCAAGGCCCACCGAACCTTCTCAAAAATGTGTTCTGTAGCCTGCATAACACTCAAAAGGCTAAACTCGCGCCCTATATGTATAAACTGATGCAGACATCGATTTGAAACTTAACACCTTTTTAAAAGAGTAGTTGACATATAATTGGGGAAAACACTTAAGCCACGCGAAGAAATAAAGTGTTTCTAGAGTAGACTGATAGCGTCATAAGGGTTGCGCCAATCTTATTTCGAAGTTTTAGATCAACAAGGTATCTATCACCGAAATATGAGACCTTATATTAAAATTTTTGAGAAAAAATTCTCTAAGTTGCTGCTCCTCGTAATAAAGGAAGTCTGCATGTAAGCAAATCAATCACAGATCAGTCATCCAAATGCGCACCTGCTTCTACTTTCATCAATGAAGAGAAATACAAAAATGAAATGAAGAAACAGAGGCCAAGGAACTTTTGCTATGAAACACAAAAATGACAGCTTTCTCCCATATGAAGTCAGAGAACTACCAAGGTCGCCTGATTTTCAAAGTCCTCCAATGCACACGGCAATAGTATGGAGCTATCAGTAAAATTCCTGCTGAGAACATATCAGGCTCAAGCGACCCGTTCGTGGACGCAATCGTATTCAAGATATTGGTACTTCTAGCAAATACTTTGGTTATCGGCCTTGTAGTCGGTAAGATTCTACTTTTACTACGTATTAGATTAATTTATTGGTGAAAGCATTCTAAATGAATATATAGTAGATAATTAAAACTTCTTGGGAGTGCGTTCATTAGGTTTTGATTTCTTCCGTTAGTATTTGTTACATAAGTGATCGATTTTTGCGTACTCTGACTGGCTCGGACGCCTTCCCCCTATTCAGTTTGGTTCACAAAATTGGCACGCCGAGTGAAATGTATTACCCTAATAAGTACCGCATCGCGGTTAAGAAAGTAACTTTTGGAGAATGCTTAACAAAAAAATCTTACACCTTATCCCAAACGCTGCCAAGTCTAGCTAACTATAAGTTGTAATTACTAACCGAATCTTGGATGAATCTGTCTCTCAACGAGCAATCCATTCATGGATTTTAAAATTACTACAAGTCCCTCCTCTCCCAACTAACATCACCCACATCGAGAGTATCCATATCTGGAAATTTCAACATTTTTTATTTGGAATTTAAGTGTAATTGGAGTATGTTGCTCGCAGCTAAGCTGTGGGACGAACGTTTCACAAGCTGTTCTGTCAATGTCATGATAAGTCGTCCAAATAGTAGCCGGCCGAAACAGAAGAATTGTAAGTTATTCCAACAGGAAAATCAGACAAAACGTTAATCCTTATAAGCTCTTATAGTTATTTTGCATTTAATTACCAATGCAAATGGTTGTGCAAAAAATCCTACTAATTATTCGTATTGTTATTTTGCAAATGGTTCAGTTACAAATATTATAGCATAAATATTACACAACATTTCTTTGCGTTCATAGCTATTTTCTAGTTCCTGTTTTCTTTCAGTTCAGTACGTCTTAAGCCTGTATCACTTCTTCAAGGAATGGCGCAAAAATCCGCAGTGGTCATTTTCTTGCTGCCTGGCTTTGCTTCTCACTCTAAACGCCTTGCCGAGAGAAATTTGTGGTTTAGCCGAAACGAATGTCCTTGAAAGCCAGCTGGATACAGGAGAGATTTCCGTGCCAACCATTCTCGCTGCTGTAAAGGACAGTGGAGCTATTGATGTCACTCTGGAAGAAGGCGAACAAGGTGACGATGTTACAGCAGAGACGCGTGGCAGTTCTCAAGACGCCAAATACGGTAACAAAAGAAGTCATCAAGGGACACAAACAGATCCATATTTGCTTTCGATTGCTGATACCCTGGTTCATGAACAAATTGAGAAGACGCGTGTGAACTCCTGTGAGTACAGGGGAACGGCATTATCTATTATTCGTTAACCATCACTTAAGTAAAATTGTGTCTAATTTTCATTAATCAAAACTATAAATTTGTTTCCTTCTTGTCACATATTTATGTGTTTTTGCCAGTGTCACATTTGCTACATGAGACAAAACAATATTTCTGTAGTCCGGGATTTTTGTGCATGCATGCGGATTATTCTTTTTAAGACACAAATGTCTAGCTTATAGAAAGGAATAATAAGCAAAAAATATTTGAATCCTGAGAGACCATCAAACATGCATGTGACTGTTAAAAACATGACATCTAGCATGCAGATCAGGCTACATGGCATTTAGAGCATCACGCTGATAGAAATATATACACTGGATTGTGTTCGAGTGTTCACAAATGAAATTCATCTTGAAAGCTGATGATAAGGATAAATATTTATGTCCGACTTTCTTCGGTGGTTGTGAGCTAAAACTTCAAAATTAACTCGACTTGTATTTTTAATTCAAGTTAAATTCTCTAAAGATTCTATATGAAAATGTCCACGAATTTGTTTTTTTAGGTCTGGGATCTCGTAATCAGACTCGGATTTTGGAATCAGCAAAAGAGGAAGTACTGGAACCGGATAAGACATGCCCAAGTGTCATGTAGCATGTTTTGGTCATGGTATAATGCGCATGTAACCATTTGGAAAACGACGTTGATAATGACTTTACAATACTCAACTGTAGTTTCTAGTTCAACCTTGAACTGATAACAAATATTTGTAGCAGTAGAAGTATAGTATGAAAACGTCAATGATGTCACACACTACTTAAGTAATCATTATGTAGTCCTTAATTTTAGGTCAAGATCGCCAGGATGTTATTCCCATGGGGATCAAAGGTAAAGGTTACTTTTAACATTGTATTCCTAGAATACGTCGTAAGTTATTTGCTTTTTTCTTTTAAAATAGTATACGTCGCCAATTAAGATCAAGTTTCTTTCTTATTGTTTGGTTTAGAGAACTTTTTTTTAGGTTAAGCCAGCAAATGATTGAACATCTGTCCAAAAAGCAGCTGGTTTCTTTTGCGTTCATTCAAATTTGCCATTTTATAAGTCAGTAAAAAAGTGTACTGAAATATGACTGTCCGTCGACTTCGAATTTTAACTTTTGTCGGCTTCTTAGAAGTTGCAGTTTTCTTGTGATTTTTTTGAAGAACGCAGAGGTGTCAGTTTTCTCGTTTTATTTACCGCTAAAATAGAAGACATTTTTACAAGGTGCTCGACTGTACTTTTTTTTAACTTTACATGTTTACACCCCTCTGTAACAGACCTGGTGCAATATTGATATTTGCCAAGGATAAAATATAAACTGCTCACGAGGACGTTTCATGACCCCGATGGACGGAACCGAATAAAACCACGTGCGATTAAATAACCAAAGGTGGTCTCTCCAAAATCGCCCAAAATCACCCTTAAAGATGAATTCCAGTCCGTACTGCGCAATCTCGGCTGCAATGTTTATGTGAGCCCAACACGAAGAAATGTTTACAAGCAAAACTAAAAATTCCGCGACAAACTTACCTGTTTCTTCATTATTAACGCCAGATATCCTTGCAGAACAAATAATAACGAGTAGAGGAACCTTGACGCTATTTCAAACCGACGTTTCAGCTCATCGGAAATTCTTGAACCAAACAAACTGTAATGGCGGACTAAAAAACTTCATGTATGCTGTCACCGAAGTGTAACGTTTCAACGAATTCAAAACAAAAACGTAAACAAACCCCGAGTCTGCGCAGTACGGACTGGAAATCAGCTTTAAGGTCATCACAATATAGTTTTTTTTATATATGTGGCCTGGACCAGTTAATGGAATTTTTTTTCTGCGGACGGCACGCCCCACTGGAGAAAAATAGAAATGACTACCGTAAAAACCCGCAGATAAGCCGCACCTTTTTTCCAAAAATTTTCGCGCGAAAGCGGGGGTGCGGCTTATCTGCGGGAACATTCGGAAAAGGTGCCGTAAATTTTCGTTAACTGATGCTAATTTATGGAAAATTATGTAAATAAATATAACATAAAACTACAAGAGAGTACCGGTCATTGCCTTTGCAAGTTTGACAGCTCCTATACTGTTTGCAGTGTCGACAATACCCTATAACTTTAACAGTAATATTGATACTTTTACGAGCGAGAAAATACCACGAGTATTCACGAGTAAGATGGCCAATTGTTTCTTTCTCATTTTGCACTTTGATGGAAAATTTGTCGAACTGATTACGAAACTACGCGGGTGTTTACGGTATCTTTTTAACCCATACCAGCTCACGAAATCGGAATTTACCAGGTCTGTTACAGAAAGGTGTTCATATATCCGTAAGGAAAATATACCATTGTTATTGATACTGCTAGTTGTGCCTGCTTGTTAATGAATATGTATATGTTTTCATAGTTTTTTGGTAGTTTTGGCAGAAAAAAATATTAAACATCTTATAACGCATCGCGTTTTGAGCCAGTTTAGTAAGGCGTGACAAATATGGCCCCTTCCTGTTTAAAGCTGGGTTTTGGTTAAAGGTACGTTATTTATTTCTCCATTGGCTGTGTTTCAATGTATTACTTCCTAGTGTATGTAAAGTACATTTTCTGTTTGGATATGCCGGTTGGTAAGTCTGTACTACCTCCAAATCATTCGGTTTATTTTGGAAATTAACCTGTTTATGGTTCATCAGCGTTTGAAAAGTGATGGTGTACGATAAAAAGCCGAAAACAGTTCTACAGAAATAAATTTAAAAAACCGAAAAACAGGAAAGAAATCGGATCGAATTTCTAGGGATGAATTGCTAGGCCCCCCAAGCCCGCTGGAGAGCAATTCCTGGAGCCGTAGGCTTAAAAGTGGTGGTGGTAATGGTTTTTCTATAGCGCACTTTTCGAAGCTTTATGCGCTTCACAATTACAGCATGGGACTAGATCGAACATCAGCGTATACGTATTACAGGTGCCTTTGGCAGCTGCTATCCGTCCATGTATGTGATCTCGTCCCACCACCCAACCCATGGATACATGTCAATAGGCCATATCACAACAACGTCCGCTGCTGACCATATACACTAAAGATGCAGGATACGGGGCCAACGCTTTATCGTCCTTATTCAAGAAGTCAAGAATATTTAGCCATTTGCAAATTTCAATGCAAAGGCAGCGCGTTCTCCTCAATTATTTCAAGACCCTGAGTCTCCCGCACGACAGTCCGGTCCTCTATCAACTAAGTTAACCGGTCGGCGGTTTCTCTAGGGAGAGTGAAGTTATTCGGCCCCCAAACTATTTAAAAAAGCCCTTGTTCACATGGGGCCCATACAAGCGGCCTGACTGTTTATATGTTCGTAATATAAAGAAATGTATGGGGATATTGAAAGGGCCTTATTATCGTTAACTTATTTCGAGTAAATGTCTATGCTTAAGGTCAAAATAAACGCGTGACGGAAACCCGACACGACACCACACAAACAAAGAGGGTTAGACTTTCCAAAAGTCGTTCGCATCTCGTTTGCTCGACTTGTAAGCAAGTCTAAAAGAGAGTCGGCGTCGTGTGGTATCGTGTCGGGTTTCCTTCACGCGCCATAAACCCCACACCAGACTAGTCAGTCGATGAATCGCCGCTGCGAATATGACCCTGGCTCCCGTCCCACATGAGGCGTTTGTAAAAGGGCATTGTTTACCATCATGCAATCAGCGCGGAGCAAACAGCGTGACGGTTGCTCAATGGAACACTAAATAACGTCCGCGGTTTCTGGTCGCTTCGAAAGCTGCTTTTCTAGAAAATTATTCGGCCGTTAGCGCTTGGATTTTGAATGGATCTTCGATTGAAAGCGACGAGAAGAAGCTTCAACCTTTCAGTTTACCTGGTGTTTGATCTGGCTTGGCGCTGGAGCCGGTGCTGGATCCGGCTTGGCGCTGGAGCGGTCGAGCTTTGCACCATTGTTCTCTTCTTATAACGTGAAGTAACATTCAACGCAAAACCCTCCAAATCGCCCAAATTCGGCATTCTGAGGCTCAATAACGACAACAGACAGCAGCTGAGGTAAGTTAGACATTACTCGAAATAAGTTTACGATAAGAAGACCCTTTCAATATCCCCATACATTTCTTTATATTTCGAACATACAAACAGTCACGCCGCTTGTATGGGCTCCCTGGCCTTGTTTAAGAAGATTCGAACCCACGACTTCGAGGTGATGAATTTGCATCGGCCGCGTGGCAGCGATCCCTTGGGTTGTAAGCAAAAATATTGCCGGTGTATCCTTGGCTATAATTAATTAACTTCTGCCGAAAACTGGCTGCAATCAAGTGCGCACCACAGGACAACCAAACGCTGTATTAGCTTTAACATAATCATTAATATAAAAATATTTACATGTGTTATTGTGTCTTTTTGGGTCGTTTTAGAGGCGATTATCAAGACGGTTTACCTCGCAAGTTTTAAATATTACTTTGTCTGCCGCTTCGTAAATACGACTCGCCTATTTAGGGCCTGTTTACAAGCAGGTAGGGTAACCCTAGTGCTAGGGTTACCCTAGCAAGAGGGTTAGAAGATAGCCCGGGTTTACAAGCAAAAATTCGCAGGTAGGGTAACCCTACTACCCAACAACTTACACCGGTTACGCTTCAGTTAACCTTGTCGTAAGAAGCTGTTATTCGAAAACAATTCCGTTCCAGCGCAAAAATACGACAAATTGTGAATTAACACGATGTTTCTTGGTCACAATTCGCTGATTTTGGCGGTATTTTAAACATATTTAGCTTCTTGGAGCCAAAATAAAGTTGTCCCGGGTAGGCGAGTTATCCCTGGGAGAGCGTTTACAAGGCGCTAGGGTGACCCTGGCGCTAGGGTAACCTTAGCGCTCAGCTAGAGTTACCCTAATGCTAGGGTAACCCTAGCTGCCTTGTAAACACGTCGATGAAAAAAAAGAAGAAATGTAGGAGCGCAAGGGTAACCCTCCTGCTAGGGTAACCCTAGCACTAGGGTTACCACACCTGCTTGTAAACAGGCCCTTAATGTATACGTCTCAAGTTTCAATTATTGACTTTTAACTCTCCCCAGTGGATAGACAATAGACAATAGATAATAGATAATAGTCTAACTTTAGTTTCAGTAACAAAAAAAGACAATTCTGAAATACAGACAACTATAATGTCGGCGTAATTAAAATAAAATATCTGAGTTAAGCTGATTGAAAGACACTTGAAGTTACCTGAATATATATAGGTTCTCAAACTATGGTTGTTTGCCTTGCGATCTTTTTCCGTTTCTAGCTTGGCTAGTGCAACACTAAAAGTCGCTAGCTAGAATTTAGAACAGATTCTTTTCTAGTTACCAACAGTTGCATTTTCTTTCCTGTTCCGATAAAAAATCAATTGTTCACTAGAGCATTCCCTACCAAGTTCCTGTTAATAGTACTAACAGTAAAGATATTCCTTGCTCCATTGAAATTAATGAACAAAGCCCCTGGCAGGCGCCCAGCTTTTTAGTTACGGGTTATTATGGAAAGAAGGGAGACCAAGTCCTAAACTAATCTCTCGAAACTGGAAGAACAAGAAAAAATTAAATTTTGGCGTCCAATGACGAAGATACGTGTCAACGTTTAAAAGTTTCAAAAACGAGAACGGAATATAATTGGAAACATCTCTGGGTTGGCTCAGCGAAACGACTATACATTTCGCTTTCCATACCCAAGTTATTTCGGTTTCTGAACATCTTTAACTTGACACAATCAACAGTGTTTCTGCATTCACGCACAAAGCATTCACATCAGAGGGAGTAGAAAATGTAACGCCACTTCGAAAGAAAGAGTAGCAAGTTGGGCCTTCGGCGTCACTTAGGAAGTGATTTTCAATGGCGTGTTTGCGGATTTTAATGGCCCTTTGGATCTTCTTTTCGCTATCTAGCAAGAAATCAGGTAATTACCAGAAGCAAACTAGCACTTCGTTAACTTATTATGTCAGTGAACAAAGTTATCTGATCAAATGATCAGATTTCCTGTAATTTCAACGAAAATAGATTTGACAGCAATCAGTCGAAAGTTGACAAGAGGAAGGTTATTGATCAGCCCAATTGTCCTTTCTCGACTTATTTAAAGATTAGTTTAATTCCGTTCAAGACGTAAATTTCCTTTCTTCTACACTAGAACCTCGATTTAATGACCTCTACATAACAAAGTCCTCGGTAAAGCGAATGTTATTCTTTGCCCTAGTAAAAGCAAAATATACGAGAAACAACCCCGATATAAGGAAACCTCGATATAGCGAACGTTTTTTGGCAGTCCTTTGACCCTTCGTTATATGGAGGTTCCACTGTAGTGATTTTTTATTTCCCGCAATTACACCAAGGACTTATCCATAATATATCATTTCAAGAGAATTATTTGACCAATGCAAATTTCAGTTTCAGAACCAGAAAGGTAGAATTATTCTGATATAGCACCAAAATCGACGAAAATGTAACCACGCGAGTGCAATATTTTCGTGTGAGTGTGGTCTGTATGACGGGAAATGCATTTGAGGAATGTTTCATTGTTAGAATGAGTAATGTTTAAGGTAGACGACACCAAAAGAAAAAAATTAGCATTCGTGCAGTTTAGTCAAAGTTTAGTTCGAAACGGAAAACGAGAAAGGGAGTTCCTTTAAAATTTTGTATGCGGGAACGAATAATTAAATTGCGAGTTGAAGTTAAGCTGCGTGAGATGAATTCTTGTTTTAATCAAAAAATTCAAGTATTGGAATAACAAAATCGGTAAATAGAATTGAGAATATTCATTCCAGCCTCACCCTCTTTACGAAATTTTACATATGGTAAACTTATTATTACTAAAGGATGAATTTTGAGGCTTGTTTCATTGTTAAAATGAGTAATTTTTAAGGTACATGACACCACAAGAAAATAAAATTGGCATTCATGCTGTTTTTAGTCCCCACGTTCGAAACGGAAAACGAGAAAGTGAGTTCTTTTAAAATATTTTATGCGGTAGCGAATAATAAAATTGTAAGATTGACAAGTTAAAGTTAGGCTGCATGAGATGAATTCTTGTCGTCTTCAACGAACTCGGGAAATAGAATAAAGAATATTCATTTCAGCCTAACTTCTTTCAGAAATCTTACATATCGTAATAAAGGAGTAATTCTGTAATGTTTAAGCATTGCCTGCGGGATAATCTGTTGGTTCGCCTAGGATTACGCGTTGATCAGTTTACGGTAGGAACTAAGCAATTTTGGCCAAAAGTCAGTAAAACATGTGGCAAGAAAGGAAAATTACTTCGTCCTCGATAGATCTTGATACTAAGGAAGTGGAAACACTTCGCACAATTTTATTTCTTTCGCAAGCAACTTCTTTAATGAAGAGTTGCAACGCACGTTCGCACGTTCATGACTTTTACTGCAATATTTTGACATCGGCCGTTCTATCTCTTATCAAATATACTGCTAATACAAAAAACTGTATTAAACTAAACTGTACGGTATTACACTTTTTTCTTTTAGCTGCTCAATACCCTGGGTATACTGATGTCTATGTTTCCTTGAATGGACACGATTCCGAAAGCTGTGGTACAGTCAGTCATCCATGCAGGTCTATCGCTAAAGCAGTTCATCAAGTGGACTGGGGCGGACACATTTATCTTGATGGTACTGGGACCGAGCAAAATCCTTATGTCTGTCATCTTGGCATGACGCACGAGCAACAACCAGGAATTGTTGTTCAGAAAAGTTTGAAAATAGAGGGTTGGAAAGCTTCGCCACGAATTTCATGTTTTAATGGATTTTATTTTATAAAGTGGTCGACCACTCTGCCACTGAACATTACTTTATCTGGAATTTCTTTCCGCCAAACACCACTGATGTTCCACGATTGTGACATTCTAACGATTACAAACTGTTCTTTTGAGGACACGTCCATTGCTCTAAGTATTCTCATAAAAATCAACGCCAAAATGTGCCTAAACATTCAGCGGTCTTCTTTCTTTAAGAACAATACTTCATGTGTGGAAATCACGTTGAAAAGTGATGCTTTAGTCAAAGATCAGTTTCTTACCATGAATATCAACGAGACAAAGTTTTTGGAAAATGGATTTCACAATCAGCGGTTTGCAAGGGGTGTAGTGACAATCCAATCAGAAACCAATATGTCGTCCAGTACACATGTCCAAATATCTTGTTCAAATGTTACATCTGTGAAGAACTATGGCCATTTCGTTAATCTTGATCTTCCATCAGCCGAAACCAGCGAGGTATATAATGACGTCAGGCTGTTCAACAATACCATATTTGATTTGGTTAAGGCAACCGCTGGTAGAAAAGCGCGTCACCTGGTGTACAGTTTGTACAACTCTAATACAAATAAAACGCGTGTTAAGTTCAGCAACCTAAGATGTTCTCACAACCATTTATTGCGATGTCTAAAAATTCATTCTGAGGAAGCCCAGGTAGAAATTCAGAACTCATCATTCGTCGGGCAGCGTCTTACAAATGAAAGAGGGGCAGCGATGTTTTTTAACTCTACAGTGCGCGGGTCTGTAGCTATTTTCAACAGCAGGTTTCACAGGAACATTGCTCAACTCGGTGGAGCTTTGTACGCTCAAAGTGAGATTGGAACATTGAGTCTAAATATTACAAATGTTAATTTCACTGAATGTGCGGCTGTCTTCGGATGTGCAATTTTGGTTGACCAAACGCCACGAATAAAGGAAAAGGCAACAGGAACGAACAAGTTAATTGCAAATTTCAGAGAAATCAGAGTGCGTGACTGCTTTGGCTTCCATGGTTTGTGCGACGTTATCAGACTAATGTTTTTTAATGGCAAAGTGATTATTAGTGATTCTTCCTGGGAAAACAACATAAAATCCATTGGTAATGCTCTAACAGTAGTCACCACAGGCGATAACACGGATGTTACTATTTCTGGCTGCACATTTGTTCGCAACATCGTGGAAATAGCCGTTGTTGGTGTGGTCTCCAACAGTCGACAAGCGGGCACATTAACGATTGTAGACAGTGTCGTATCTAGTCAAGTCGGCAAAAGTAGCAATGGTTCCTGTGCCATATTTGCAGCTTCGCAATTTCACATCAGCTTAAAAAACATTGTATTAACTTTACAATATTACGGACTCATGATAGGAGGTTTGTTGCCAAATACATCTTCTGAAGCCTACCCTTTGAACGTGTCAATCTATAACTGCACCTTCCTCGATAATGTCATCGATGTGGTGGCAACATCACCCGATCCAACTCAGGTGGAATTAACAATAAAGAATACCATTTTCAAATTCACCAACAGAGAGGCTGTACCAAACTCATTTGGAATTTCAATCTATATAGAACCTTTGAAAATACTCAATTTTTCAAAGGCCATTATCGAGCTGGATAACGTAACATTTGACTCGAAACCATGCAACATTGTTGGCTTGCTATTTCGAGGTAAGAAAACGTTACGCATAAAAAGATCTTCATTTATGAATTGTTACTGTTTCGATAAATATTTTTGGGGTAATGTTAGCACGTATGATGTTTACGAAATTTCGTCTGGCGCTGTGTCGGTCCTCTCAAATTCCGATAAAAAGCTAAGTCCTGGGTGTGTCAAAAGTGGAACAAAGAAAGACGTGCATCCTCTTTGGCTTTATCAGACTCAGGTGACATTTGAAGATACCTTATTCGAGGGTAATGCAGGAATAATAGCTGGTGCTGTATACATAGGTAATGGCTATACAACTTTTGAAAGATGCAGGTTTCGAAATAATTTCGCTGTTGAGAATTCAGGACATATTTTTTCAGCATTTGGAACTGGCCAAGTGGATTTCAAAGACTGCATATTCTCTTCAACAAAAGTGAATATGACAAGAAGCGATTTTACGTTTCAAAGATCGACGTTTTTGCAGTCGGAAAGCGGAGGCCCTATAAATATTCAAAATACAACTATGGTGTCAGTTGCTGCTGAAAGGACTCCCTATCCTGTACTGGATATTTACAATGGAGGTTACGTACACATGGATGATAATTCGAGCATCCAATGTTCTATCGGAAGCCAGCTTATATTGGAAAATACGACACATTTTGTGTATACAGAGCAAAACAACAGCTTTTGCAGAATAAATGTCACTGCATTGAAGTACTCTTGCCAGTTATGCTCTCCGGGGTATTATAGTATGCAAAATGGACTTTCACGTGGTTTAATTGTGAACAACACAGTTGAATGTCTGCCGTGTCCGTTCGGTGCCAGTTGTATTGATAGAAACATAGCGGCCAAGCCAAACTTTTGGGGTTA
The DNA here is from genome assembly GCF_052425735.1 of Oculina patagonica. Taxonomy (NCBI): domain Eukaryota; kingdom Metazoa; phylum Cnidaria; class Anthozoa; order Scleractinia; family Oculinidae; genus Oculina; species Oculina patagonica. Next base: position 29,977,958 of record NC_135762.1, read on the forward strand.
TCTCACATCGAGCCATCAGCCATCACTGAAATTCATGAGTTGTCCGGAACAGTACTGTAGAGAACCAACATCTGAGATACTAGGATACAACAGCTGCCAGGGAAACAGAACGGGTATTCTCTGTGGGAAATGCACTCAAGGATACAGTGAAACTCTCTTTTCAGCTGAATGCCGAATAAATGAGGAATGCGACAACTACTGGTTTTGGATTTTGACAATTTTTTTAACAACTGGACTGGCTCTCTACCTGCTGATAAAACCTCCGATCTTAGGTTTTCTTGCAAACCAGATATTATGGTTTAGAAGAAAAGAAGAGGATCATGAAAATGAAGACTTGGGTGGCTTCCATCAACACTCGGGCGCGGACAGTGGCTACATCAAAATCACATTCTATTTCTATCAAGCTGCCGAACTACTGATGGTTGGTTCCATAGAAAGCCTTCTTGAAAAATTACCGTTTATTTATACAGTTCTTGCCGCCTTTAATTTCCAAGTTCGCACTATAAACCATGGAATTGGTTGCCCTTTTCCAGGGATGACAGCGGCGTCTAAGCAGTTGGTTCTTTCTGGTACAGTTTTCATGACAATGACTGACATTGTACTCATCTATTGCGTCCACTGTATCTTCAACACGCTAAGGAGAAACGAAAAACCAGCTCTCATCCATTACATGGCCGTTGTCATGGAAGTATTGCTACTAGGTTACGAAAGGTTGGCAGAAACGTCCCTAAAGCTAATGCACTGCGTCTCGATCGGATCGACTAAGAGGCTATTTATCGATGCAAATGTTCCATGTATGCAGTGGTGGCAGTATGTTCTTCTGGCCTATATTGCAGTGTTCGTGGTTCCGTTTATCATTGTTCTTTACAGCGGATCCTCCAAGCTTTACAGTGCGTCCATTACTGCGAGTGAGTTCCTCGCTGCTTGCATGCTTCCATTGCCATTTTTCATCTACTGGTTTTTTAAGAAAATACAGAAACAAACAGGGCAAATTTCCACCAGAGCTCAGTCTGTGAACAAAGATGTCTTGGAAGTACTTCATGGTCCTTTCCGTCCGCCAAACAATGAAGACAAAGGAACGCTTTACTGGGAGAGCGTTTTGATCGGTCGAAGATTTATTCTCCTCGCGTGCCATTCGTTCATAAGAAGTTCGATGTTACGTATGGTTTCCATGGCTGCAGCATGTTTACTGATAACCATTCATCATGTTTTGAAGAAACCATTTCGAGAACCACTGGCTAACAAAGCTGAAACATTGTCTCTTACCGCTTTGACAATGATTGCCCTCATCAATCTGACGAAAGCGACCCTGATGTCATTTGGTATTACAATTGATGGGCCTTACCGATCTTATCTGGACGCTCTGGAATGGTTTGAGGTGTGCGCCCTTGCTTTTGTCCCAGTGTTAGTATCTGGTTTCGTCACCTTCGCGATTCTGTCTCAGCTGGCTAGGCTGCTGGTGTTTCTGATCAAGCAAATTACTGGATGTTCGCGTCAAGGTGAGAGTCCTCAATGGCTCACGGACCAACGGAAACCTCTTTTGGATATCACTGAATATAAAAGTGATGCTCCATTTTAAAGAGGACGTTCCGCTTTGAAAGGGTCCTGGCCCAGCCATTCTCACGCCAAGTTGTCAAGGCGTAAACAGCTGACAAAGCTCACTTTTCACCGAATAAATGTTTTTCATTTTTTTGGTCAGAATGTTCTGTTACGTTTGTAATTTGCCTTTTTTTGCTTATAGTATATTTTTGTTTCGTGAGATTTTGAATCATGTTTTGGTTTCAGAATTTTTGACTCTATGTGCTATGACTGCGACAGTAAAAATTAAAGTTTCGCATATGCATCCCAAAGGTGTAATTATAAACTGTAGTTTCTATCTATAGCGAAACTCTTAAGCAAAGAAATGCCCGGTTTAATTTTATGCACTTTATCTTTAGTATATGAAGTAATTGTTTTAAAAACACATAATAGCTTAGATTTTAGCTTCGGAGAGTTATTTTATAGTGATTGGAGAGTTTCACAGTAGCGTGTCTCCAATATAATCAGTCACCGAAATATTAAGAGGAAAATAATTTTACATGTAATGGTTAATGAACAGCTTTAAAGAAAGTTTACGTTGCAGCGAAAATAACATTACGCACAAGTAACAATGCAAGGTGAACCAGATAAATAAATATAACGACATTTACGGAAAATGTCAGTCAGTCCTTTGTTTATTTTATTTAGAAGGGCTATTAGTCTGCACGTTTACCCAACGGACTATATTTTAAACTTTGTGAAGGTATTGAATTAGCGGACTTCACCGAAAGGTGATTCACGACACTTTTTCGTTCAAAATGTGTCTACAGAGGGACCTTGAAGAGAGGCGCCAAGAGAAGGAAGAAAGAAAGAGAGGAAGGGAGGCAGGGACGGAAGGAGTGAGAGAGAGAGGGAGGGAGGGAAGGATTAATGAGCACGTATAGACATTTTTCAAAAATAATGATAATCAGTGTTTTATTCCTCCTTGTTGTGGACTGTTTATACAACTCTTAAATAAAAATATTAAAATTGCAGTTATGGATTAACATCGAAATATAAAATTTGTGCTCCACACTGGCTTGTGCTAGCGACAGAAACAACGTTAATAGAACTTTAAAGAGCTTTGGACAAAATAACTACGGCCTTCATCGGTTTTTAAAAAGCCAACGGTTTTCTAACGGTTCACAATTCTGCGCGTGCTAAGTGTCCTCTGTACTTTCGAGAAACACACGCCTGTAACGGAGAAGTTTAATTAGAAGTGGCCGCAAGACCACTTTCTTTCAAGTGATGTGTTACTAGGAAAGACACTACTCTCTCAAAACCTTGTAAGCCTTGTGAGCAGAAATCAGCACAGAAATGTCTTGCAAAATAGTAACCTAATTTAAAACTCCCCTTTATGCAACACACACGACGTTACGTATATACAACCGTTGTAAAATAAATAAATAACTTGCGTTCGTTTAGACACCGTAACGTTTAAAGCTTGTGGGGCCGTGTATTCCTGATGTAATTGGAAATTGAAAGTGTTGTTTATTGTGGAGGGAGGAAAACCGGAGAAACCGGAGAAAAACCCTCGGAACAAGGACGAGAACCAACAACAAACTCAACCCACATATGCATGGCACCGGGCCGGAATCGAACCAGGGCCACATTGGTGGGAGGCAAGCGCTCGCACCACTGCCGCATCCCTGGTCCCCCTAACGTTCCCCCTTGTTAGCGTTACCTCTGTTTTCCTTGGCTAGTTGCTGTCCAGTTTGTGCTAGCTAGGTAAATTAATGGCCGTACAGCGAATTTGGAAAGCTGCTGATAGAGGGTTGGACCCCAGTTGTAGGCGATTCCTCTTTAGGAGATTACCATGGGCTATGTTAAGGAAAGACACGTTCTACTAAATGTTGTGTTGTCTCGAATGGATTGTCATTTTCCTGTTTTCATCTTGTTACAGCTGGTTTGACAGCATTAACCCTTCTTTGGAGCCGTTGGATCCTCATGCGATTGAATTTGAAAATATCTTTGTTTGCTTTGCGGTCTTTCTCCGGTCCAAGACTAAGGCAACACAGAGAAAAGCCCCTGGGAGGCGCCAAGCTTTTAGTTCATGGCCATTCTCGAAAGGAGGGAGACCAAGTCCTGAAGCAATTTCTCGAAACTGAAAGATCACGAAACAAATATATAATTGAAATGTCACGTCGAATGACGAAAACATGTCAATTTTTAAAAATTCAAACGAGAACGGAGTTGGAAACTTAGCTGGGTTGGCTTAGCGGAAACGTCTATATATTTCGCTTTCCATGCCCAAGATATTTCGGTTTCTGAACATCTTAAACTCGAAATATTCAAAAGTGTTTCTGCATTCACTTCAGAGGGAGTTCGAAAATGTAATGCAACTACAAAAGGAAGAAAAGCGAGTTCGGTTTTCGGCGTCACTTGGGAAGTGTTTTTCAATGGCGTATTTGCGGATTTTTATGGCCGTTTGGATCTTCTTTTCGCTATCAAACAAGAAATCAGGTAATTACAGAATTACATTACAGAAGCAAACTGACACTTTGTTAACTTATTATGTTGCAGAAAAAAGTTATATGATCAAATGATCAGATTTCCTGTAATTTCACCGAAAATATATTCGACAGCAATCAGTCGAAAGTTGACAAGAGAAATGTTATTGATGAGCCTTTCTAGACTCATTTAGGGATTAGTTAAATTTTCAACACGTAAATTTCCTTTCTTGTTTAGTGGAACCTCCGGCGATTTAACGAAACTCTACATATTGAAGTCCTCGAAATAGCGAATGTTATTCTCTGTCCTAGTAAGGGAAGTGGTTACAAGAAGTGTACTCGACGAGTACCCCCCGTGTGTAGGGGTGGGGCTACACAAGATACCACCTCTGTGATTAGCCAAACGGGCAAAATTTGAGTTGAGACTTTTATATTAGGTGCGCATGAAGCCTTTATTTCTGGAGGAATGGCACAAGGAGGTTTGAATCTTTTTTTGGTTTCTACTCCTGATAGAGTGGGGGCTATACAAACAAGACACCATCTTTTAAGGTTGGAAAATGAGTAGGGAGGGCATAAAGAGACCACCTTTCTTTTTGCAGAGTGGTGGGCCCTGTCTGAGTACAATATTTTTTACCATTTCCCTAATAGTAAAATATACGCGAAAGAACTCTACGGTGTAGCGAACGTTTTTGCCAGTCCCTTCACCCTTTGTTGTATAGCGGTTCCACTGTACTTTTTACGACTGAATTTTTTAAGTCAGAAAGTATAGTAGCTATCCCAGTCGCACTCACATGGTTGGTTGGTTGGTTGGTTGGTTGGTTGGTTGGTTGGTTGGTTGGTTGGTCCATTTCCTGTAAACATTTTTGCAACTCCGCTGACCAGCGGACATAATAGTAGAAAGAGTGTAGCAAGGCGACCATTTAAATTTAAAGGAGTTTGAAAAACAAAAAGGTAGCTGAAAATTACGTGTACAAAGTAATCGACAGCCGAAAAAGTGGACATTGAGTCTGTAGAGCTAGCGCCGTACATGAACGAGCATTCGAAAATTAAATCGGGTTTCACATAGGCTTCATCAACGATGGATCTATATAGAAACCAGAGGGTTGGCTGAGATCGAGTGCGTGGCTGCTTGTTCGCAATAAAAAAAGCTTTTTAGATGTAACAGCAAAAGTACATTTTTACCTGAATCAGTCTATATGTCTTGATATATTTATTTACAGCGTAATCACTTTACGGCTTACATGTAAATGCTTTTATTCTCTAAAGCATACCTACGAAGCGATATAATAAACAAACCATTTTAGTGCCACGGGGTAAAAAAAAAAAAAAGGAAAAATAAAAACCCTGACCCCTCGGGATTTGAAATCACAACACCTCGTGCTACATCCTGACAACCACTCTAGTGAGCTAATCCGACAGACTCATTCATGCGCGACGAATACATCCTATATCAATGTAATATACATCGTGGGTTCTATTAAACCGATGATTATCTGCAATTGTCACGCATGTTTCCACATTTCTGATTATTTAATTGCATCAAAGAAATGTTTGAATCACCTGCTGCTCATATATATTCAAGGTATGAAAACCAACCGTAAACCTTGGTGAAAAAAATTCAGTCGTGGCTCGAAGAGCTCTTTGATTATTTTCCCGCAATTACACCAAGGACTCATCCCTTATATATTATTTTGGGAGACTTATTTGACCACGGCAACTTTCAGTTTTCAGAACCAGGAAGGAAGGAAATCATTTTAATAAAGCACCAAAAACGACGTAAATGTAATCACGAGACCGCAATATTTTCGTGTGAGTGGGGACTGTGTGATGGGAAATGCATTTGAGGATTGTTTTTTCAAGTTACACGACACTAAAAAAAAACTAATTTGGCTTTTATGTTGTTTAGTCCCCACGTTCGAAACGGAAAACGAGAAAATGATTTCCTTTAAAATTTTGGATGCGGGAACGAATAATTAAAATGTGAGATTGACAAAAGTAAAGCTGCAGGAGATGAATCCGAGCCGTCTTCAAAAAAATAAAGTATTGGAATAAAACAAACTCGGGAAATGGCATAAAAATATTCATTCAATCTTTACATTCCTTAAGAAATCTTACATATCGTAAATTATTATTATTGGCTTTCGTGTCAATTAAGGATGAATTCTGTAATGTTTAAGCATTGCTTGCGGGACAACCTGTTGGTTCGTGTAGAATTACGCATTAATCAAATTACAATATGAACTAAGCAGTATTGGCCGCACGTAACTTATACATGTCACAGAAATGGAAAATTACTTTGTCCTCGATATATCTTGATACTAAGGAAGTGGAAACAGTTTGCACACTTTCATTTCTTTCGCCAGCCACTTCTTTGATTAAGTGTTGCAATGCACATTCACACGTTCATGACTTTTATAATTACTGAATGCCGTATTTACTCGAATAAGCGCCGCCCCCGAATAAGCGCCGCACCTGAGACAAAAAAGTTAAGAAGCGCCGCAGTCCCGATACGGCGCTTAAACTAAAAACAGCACTACAAAGCAACTATAAAACATATTTGGACATTTCTTTCCATCAAAAGCGATGTTTTGTAGTTCAAAGTGATTGTTTTACCGCTCGCCCATTTGTTTTCTATCCAACATTCTTACAATACGTAGTTCTGTAAATGTTCTGAAAGCCGCGAACTTTGCCAGGACAACTAGCGCCACTTCTCTCTTCAGCAAGAGACGAATACTGACACTCAAGAGACGCTATTTTAGATAACTGCAAAATATTAGTTTTCTGTGGCGTCCAAATTTTAAATAAGCGCCGCCGTCAAATAAGCGCCGCACATCAGGCGCGTAAAATTTAATAAGCGCTGTGGTGGTTATTCGAGTAAATACGGTAGTTTGATGAAATGTACTGATCATAAAAAAGCGTAGTTAATTAAACTATACCGTATTATATTTCTTTTAGCTGCTCAATACAGTGGATTTACTGATGTCTATGTTTCCCTGAGTGGACACGATTCCGAAAGCTGTGGTACAGTCAGTCATCCATGCAGGTCTATCACTAAAGCAGTTCATCAAGTGGACTGGGGCGGACACATTTATCTTGATGGCACTGGGACCGAGGAAAATCCTTATGACTGTCACCTTAGCATGACGCACGGACGACAACCGGGAATTCTTGTTCAGAAAAGATTGGAAATAGAGGCTTGGAAAGCTACGCCACTAATATCATGTTTTGATGGATTTCATTTTATCAAGTGGTCGACTACTCAGGCATTGAACATAACTTTGTCTGGAATTGCTTTCCGCCAAACGCCACTTATGTTCCACGATTGTGACAGTCTAACGATTACAAACTGTTCTTTTGAAGACGCGGCCACTGCTGTTAGCATTTTTATAAGAAACATCGCCAAAATGCACTTAAATATTCAGCAGACTTCCTTCTTTAAGAACAACGCTACTTGTGTGGAGATCACGTTGCAAAGTGATGGTTTAGTCAAAGATCAGTTTCTAGCCATAAATATGAGCGAGACAAAGTTTTCGGAAAATGGAATTTACAATCGGCGAATTGCAAGGGGTGTAGTAACAATCCAATCAGAAACCACGCTACCGTCCAGCATACATGTCAAAATATCTTGCTCTAACATCATATCCGTCAGGAACTATGGCCATTTTATTAATCTTGATCTGCCATCAGCCGAAACCAGTGAGGTATATAATGACGTCAGGCTGTTCAACAATACCATCTCCGACTTTTTTAAGGCAAAGGCTGGTAGTAAAGGGCGTCACGTGGTGAACAGTTTGTAAAATTCTGACACAGAGAAAGCACGTGTTGAGTTCAGCAACATCAGATGTTCTCACAACCATTTATTACGATGTATAAAAATTAAGTCTGAAGAAGCCCAAGTAGAAATTCAGAACTCCTCATTCGTCGGGCAGCGTCTTACAAAGGAAAATGGGGGAGCCATGTTTTTTTCCTCGACCTTAGGTGGGTCTGTAGCCATATTGAACAGCAGGTTTCGCAGGAATACAGCTAAAGGCGGTGGGGCTTTGTATGCTAATAGTGAGATTGGAAAATTGAGTCTAAATATCACAAATGTTAATTTCACTGAATGTGCCGCTGGTTTTGGATGTGCAATTTTGGTTCATCAAAAGCCACGAATAAAGGAAAAGGCAACAGTAACAAACAAGTTGATTGCAAATTTCAGAGAAATCAAAGTGCGTGATTGCTTTGGATTTCACGGTCTGTGCGACGGTATCATCCTCAAGTTATTTAATGGCAAAGTGATCATCAATGACTCTTCCTGGGAAAACAACATCAAATCCATAAGAAGTGCTCTGACAGTAATCACCACAGGTGACAACACGGATGTGACAATATCTGGCTGCACGTTTGCTCGCAACAACGCGAAAATAGCCGTTGTTGGTGTAATCTGCTACAGTCGACAACTGGGCACGTTAACGATTGTAGACAGTGTTGTATCTAGTCAACGCAAAAGTGGCAATGAGTCTTGTGCCATATTTGCATCTTCGCAATTTCACATAAGTCTTAAAAACATTGTATTAACTTCACACTATTACGGACTCATGATAAAGGATTTGTTGCCAAATGCATATTCTGAAGCCTACCCTTTGAACGTGTCAATCTATAACTGCACCTTCCTTGATAATGTCCGTGATATGGTGGCAACATCACCCGATCCAACTCAAGTGGAATTAACAATTAAGAACACCATTTTCAAATTCACTAAGGGACAGGCTGTAACCAACCCATTTGGATTTTTAATCTATATAGAACCTTTGAAAATACTTAGTTTTTCGAAAGCCATTATCGAGCTGGATAACGTAACATTTGACTCGAAACCATGCAACATTGTTGGTTTGCTATTTCGAGGTAACAAAACGTTACGTATAAAAAGATCGTCTTTTATTAATGGTTTATGTTTCGATCGATTCCAATGGATTGATATCAGCATGTTTAGCGTTTACAAAATGTCGTCTGGCGCTGTATCGGTCATCTCAAGTTCTGATACACAGCTAAGTCCAGGATGTGTCAATGAGGAAACAGAGAAAGACGTTCATCCTCTTTGGCATTATCAGACTCACGTGACATTTGACGATACCTTATTTGAGGGCAATGGAGGATTAATCACTGGTGCTGTGTACATATGTAATGGCTACACAACTTTTAAAAGATGCAGGTTCCGAAATAATTTCGCTGCTGAGCATTCAGGACATGTTCATTCAGCATATGGAACTGGCCAAGTTGATTTCAAAGACTGCATATTCTCTTCAACAAAAGTAAATACAACAAGAAACGGCATTACGTTTCAAAAATCGACGTTCTTGCAGTCAGAAAGTGAGGGACCTATAAATCTTCAAAATACAACTATGGTGTCATTTGCTGCTGAAAAGAATCCCTATCCCGTACTAGACATTTCCAACGGAGGTTACGTACACATGGATGATAATTCGAGCATCAAATGTCCTATCGGAAGCCAGCTTTTATTGGACAATATGACACATTTTGTGTATACAGAGCAAAACAACATCTTTTGCAGATTAAATATCACCGTTTTGAAGTACTCTTGCCAGTTGTGCTCTCCGGGGTTTTACAGTATGCGAAAAGGAGTTTCACGTGGTTTAATTGTAAACAACACAGTCGAGTGTCTACAATGTCCGTTCGGTGCCAATTGCATTGAAAGGAACATAGCTGCCAAGAGAAACTTTTGGGGTTATCTCACATCAAGCCATCAGCCATCACTTAAATTCATGTCTTGTCCGGAACATTACTGTAAAACACCATCAACAGACTCAGAAGGATACAACAGCTGTCAGGGAAACAGAACAGGCACTCTGTGTGGTAAATGCACTCAAGGATACAGTGAAACCCTCTTTTCAGCTGAATGCCATAAGAATGAGGAATGCGGTTACTATTACTTTTGGATTTTGACGATTTCGTTGACAACTGGACTAGCTCTCTTCATGCTTATAAAACCTCCGATCTTAGGTTTTCTTGCAAACCAGATATTATGGTTTAGAAGAAAAGAAGAAAACCCTGGAAACGAAGACTTGGGTTCCATCCATCAACAATCGGGCGGAGGCACCGGCTTCATCAAGATCACATTCTATTTCTATCAAGCTGCAGTGCTACTCATAATCGGTCCCACGGAAAAGCTTCTAAACAAAATGTCATTTCTTTATCCAGTGATTGCCGCTTTTAATTTTCAAGTTCGAGCTATAAACAACGGAATGAGTTGCCCCTTCGTAGGGATGACAGCAGTGAGTAAGCAGTTGGTCCTTTCCGGTACAGTTTTCATAACAATGACTGACATTGTACTCATCTATTGCATTCACTGTATCTGCAACACGCTAAGGCGAAAAGAAACACCAGCCCTTATCCATTACATGGCCGTTGTCATGGAAGTGTTGCTACTAGGTTACGAAAGGTTGGCAGAAACGTCCCTGAAACTAATGCACTGCGTCTCGATCGGATCTACAAAGAGGCTCTTCATCGATGCAAATGTTCCATGTATGCAATGGTGGCAGTATTTTCTTTTGGCCTATATTGCAGTGTTCGTGGTTCCCTTTATTATTGTTCTCTACTGCGGGTCCTCCAAGCTTTACAGTGCGTCTATCACTGCGAGTGAGTTCCTCGCTGCTTGCATGCTTCCATTGCCATTTCTCATCCACTGGTTTGTTAAAAAAACGAAGAAACAAACAGGGCAAAATTCCACCAGAGCGCAAGTTGAGAACAAGGATGTCTTGGAAGTACTTCATGGTCCTTTCCGTCCGCCAAACAATGAAGACAAAGGAACGCTTTACTGGGAGAGCGTTTTGATCGGTCGAAGATTTATTCTTCTCGCGTGCCATTCGTTCATAAGAAGTTCGATGTTACGTATGGTTTCCATGGCTTCAGCATGTTTACTGATGACCATTCATCACGTTTTGAAGAAACCATTTCGAGAACCACTGGCTAACAAAGCTGAAACATTGTCCCTTACCGCTTTAACTATGATTGCCCTCATCAATCTGACAAAAGCTACCCTGATGTCATTTGGTGTCACTATCGATGGGCCTTACCGATCTTATTTGGACGCTCTGGAATGGTTTGAGGTGTGCGCCCTTGCTTTTGTCCCAGTGTTAGTGTCTGGTTTGGTCATCTTTGCGATTTTGTCTCAGCTGGCCAGGTTGCTGGTGTTTCTGATCAGGCAAATGACTGGATGCTTGCGTCAGCTTCAGAGCCCTCAACGGCGCACGGACCAAAGGAGACCTCTTTTGGATATTACTGAATGTGACTGAGACGCTCGATTTTAAAGAGGACGTTCTGATAAAGAAGGGCCCAGTTGTCAAAACGTAAGCAGCTGACACTTTTTACCGAATAAATGCTTTTCATTTTTTTGGTGAGAATGTTCAGCTTGTAATTTGTGTAGTTTATTCTGTTAATATATACTGGTTTCGTTAGATTTTGAATCATGTTTCGATTTTAGAATGTTTGACTTAACGTGCCATGACTGCAAAAGTAAAAATTAGAATTTTGCATATGCTCCAAAAGACGTAAACTGCAGGTTCTGTATTGTTTCAGACAAAAAAAATTAATGTCAGTTTTTTTGTTTTTATGAACTTTTTCTTTAGTATATGAAGTAATTGTAAAAATACATCATAGCTAAGGTTCATTTGATAGATTAGAGATTTTCACAGTGGCGTGTTTCCAAGACAATGCAGCCACTAGCCTGCGAGCAGGCCCACCTTGGGGCACGCGCGAATATATCTTGGGGCACTGGCGAGTGGCGAGCGAAGCGATACGGTGGGGAAGAGACTGGTGGAGAGACGCCAATAAAGTAAGCCTGCTTTGATCTCTGTAATTTTTTTCATTTCTACTTTGCCTGAGCAAAGTGAAATACCATTGGCCGAAAGGCAAGAAAGGTGAGAAAACTGTCAATCTGTTTCGTTTGATGAGGTGCGAGAGGTGCGTTTAGTTCCCCACAGAGTCATACAGTTTGCCGCGGGTTGTCGTAAATCAGTCGTCAACAAACAACAATATGATAAGTGCGTACTGTATGCATGTATTCCTAATGTTATAGCAAAGTTCCAGTCTGTGTCTGGTGTGAAAAACGACTTAAAAAAGGAGCATGCAGGATACCGCTGTTAAAAGTTTGGTGATGAACCGCGATGTACTCGCCGTTTTGCCGGCTGGATTTGGCAAGAGTTTAATTTTCCAAAACAACGTAATGATCCGTAATGACAGCCAAGCAGCGCAACATGAAGGCTTGTATCTTGGTTATTTGTTCCTTAACTAGCATCATCGAGGGCCAGATTGCAGAAGCAAGGTTACACGGAATGAAATGTGCTTTCTTGAGTTAAAGAAAAGAGAATTTTTTTAAGGGGAGCAGGGATGGCGCAGTGGTGAGAGCGCTCGCCTCCCACCAATGTGGCCCGGGTTCGATTCCGGCCCGGTGCCATATGTGGGTTGAGTTTGTTGTTGGTTCTCGCCTTGCTCCGAGGGTTTTTCTCCGGGTTCTCCGGTTTTCCTCCCTCCTGAAAAACCAACACTTCCAAATTCCAATTCGACCTGGACAGAGGACCCGCATGAAAACCAGCTAGCGCTGATGTGGCTTCCTCTCTAAATATAGTAATTTTATTTAATTTCATATCTTGTTAACGTTCCTGACAAACTTCTACTTCCGGTGAAATTAATTTGGCTTATCAGTATTCCTGCGGTCTCCGGGGTGGGACTGAAAAATTACATGTAACGGAGATTGATGCAGGCTCACTCCCGGCTGACGCCGCTCGCTCTCGCGGCTTTGCCGCTTACGTGTCGCTCTCGCGCGTGCCCCAAGGTGAGTCTGCTCGCAGGCTATGCAGCCACCTTAATACTAGGAGGATAACAATAATAGATGGTAAATGAGCAGCTTTGAAGAACGTTTACGTTGCAGTCAAAATAGCATTATGCTCATAAAACAACGAAAGCTGAACTAGATGAATAAATATTACGATATTTACTGAAACTGTCTGACAGTCCTTTGTTTATTTTAACTAGCAGGGCTATTCATTTGAGAATATTCCCAATGGACTATATTTTTTAACTTTGTGACAGGTATTTATTTAGTGGACTTCACCGAAAGTTGATTTAAAGGATGAAAGGATGGGAGGGAAGGATTAATGACAACATAAAAACATTATTTTTTCGAAAATAATGTCACTTAGTGCTTTATTCCTCTTTGTCGTGGAGGGTTTATACAATTCGTAAATAAATATGTAACGGACAGTCAAAGTAGAGTTGACAGAAAATATGACGAGCTCCGCGATTTTTTTTTTTTTTTCGACGTTCCAGTGTCTTGACAGCAAGGCATGATTTGTTTGATTTTCTTCTGGAAAGAACGGTTAGAGGTAAAATGTAAAATCATAGGACAGCACTGAAGTGCCAATGATCATGTTACAACATTCAGGGCAGCAATGCATGTATGTTTTCCTCGTTTTCCCGCCACTTTTGACCCGTCTGTCTTGTTCCTTCAACAAGTGTTCTATTTGTAAAGAGCGAAAACAAAAACGTGGTATGGTAACAAATGGTGGCACCAACTCTTTTTCTGACAAATTTCGCGAAAAGAAGGGGTTACATTATAACATTTATTAGTATAACCCATAAGTATTTCCTCTGGCGTGCGTTTCACAAAACCCCTGAAGACATTCGGACCCGGAAAGCTGTATTGTTACAGAATGTTTACCAACAAAGATTCAGTTTTTGCTGACTTTTAAAGTGATCAATGAAATCTTACCTCTTCGAAACATAAAGGATCAGTCGTAGGCCTAAAACTACACCGCCATTTAATAGAAAGTGATATTCAAAAAGTAGCTCTTGCGCTCAAGAAACACACGTCTGGAACGAAGAAGTTAAATTAGAAGTGGGTGCTAGACTACTTGCTTTCACTGATGTACCCACAGTGCTTCTTTCCTCTCAAGACCTCGTTTTCGAAAGCTCGTTAAATTTCGGAATCTTTGTTTGGTCCTTTCAAGTTTGCCATGCTTAATAGCCATTTCACTCGTTAAGGTTGTCTGGAGTTATTTTACTTGCGAAGAAAGTTTTAGCACAACTCTTTTGAAAACTAGCAATGATATCCAGAGCCGATGATCGCCAAGTAACTGGCTTTTAATATACTGTCGCGTTGTGACGGAGTAAAATACATGAAAAAATCGCACCTATTTACATGTAAACTTTGGTTAGGATTTACTGATGACAGTTTAAGGTGAGCGAATATGTAATCAACAGAAAATTATAGTAAAACAATAGTGAATAGGTGTTGAATTGTATTGGGATTCCATCTGTTAAACGATAAATAAAAAAAGTTGGTCTAGTCTCCATAAGATTGGCGATGACAAAGCTGCAGCAAGTTATTTAGTACGGGCAACGTTTAAGCAGGAATAAATTTCTGACTCTTGTTCTTAAAATTATTTTTTCTTATAAAACACGGTTGGAGCTGTTCCACCAGTCATTTGAAATGTGAGAAAACAATGAACCACAACTGTTTTGAAACCTAACATGATGACCCAGGGCCATTTGAACTACTCATCGCCAGGGAACCGGCTTTTTATTGTACTGTCAGGGTTATTTTCTGCTACGAAATCTCCTCTCTGAAGTAAATAACGCAGCGTGAAATCGCGACACCGCATCTTTACCTATTGCATAAAGAACAGTAATTACAATGCTTACCTTAACGAACACTCTTCGTTTGGTGAAGGTGAGTAAAAACAGAGAAGGCGTAAAGAATAAAAATAATGATATTTCATTTTCGTAAAGGCTATTGATAAAGATGGTCATAAATTCACTACTTTTTATTCAAAGACATAATAGAAAAAAGTGAAATGTTTATATCTAACCATTTTAACCTGCTTCGCTCCGAACGTTGTGCTCGTCTTTTACATATTTTATGCATGTCTACGCGCTGTTCTTTACGTACCTCTGTCTCTTTTTCTGCACAGTAAGTCTTTTTAAGCGTCTTATTTGAAATCATTTAATGAATCTTTACGCGCCGTTCTTTACGGATCTTTAACTTTCTGTATGCAAATCTATTCTTTTTACGCAGATTTACTTTTTAAAACGAGGAGTTTGTCGTGAAAGGAATAAATGTAATGCGTGTAGTCACGTGTAAAAGGGTGTTGAGGTAACATTAATTTGTCGGACTTGAGATGTCTTTAGTCATGGTCTCGAACAAGTACGTGCTTCGGAAATTACAAAAAATCCTTCTCAAACAATACCTTTTGTGTTTACAAAGTGTTGACTTTTCGGCAGTTCTTTGCAGTGTCCACATTGCATCGCTATATTTAAATATCCTTCTAGCACCCCCGGGACGAATTAGCTTCAAAGCGAAGTTGACAAAGATATTAGATAGTTCGTCTTTACATCGAATCGTTCGGTATTGCTCGGCTTAGGTTCGTGATCACACAAACAAGTGAACGAATTCCAAGGTGAGACATTCTATTTCAGTTTCTTGACGCATTTTATAGCTTCTTTTGTAGTCTTTTGTAACCATTTATTTTCTACTTTTTCTACTTTTGCTTGATTCTCCTTCAAAATGTCTATACACAACTTTGGGAAGAACTATGGTAAAACTCGTGGCGGCCAAGCACTCGTAATTATGTTTTGGGACACAACTTGAGCAAAGAAAATCACTGAGTCAACTTTTTCAGTTGTGGTCGACTACAGCACGGTCGATAAGCTTAATAAGCAATCAAAGGCAGAAGAACCTCAAAAGTTCAAAGTCAGTTTGTTTCTGATGCATGCTTTTCTCTTGTTTTAATGTTACGCGATCGAGGACCGAACCCGTGTTTGAACTGTTGATTGATTTTTTACTTTAATTTTTTACTGATGGTGATTATAGGTAATCCCTCTAGATCTTCAAATTTTAAAGATGTAGAACTTCAGAACAAAGTGTGCTTTTCTTGAAAAAGTCTGTGGGTATCTCGAGACGTGCGTGGGATGATGTCTGGGATGAAAAATGAGGAGACAATTAAAGTGCCCAAGGATTATTATTATTTTGTAAGCAGGCGGTTTTAATTTGTACGAGACACCTGCTTAGTCAGAGCCATTTCAAAGCTTTAGTATTAAGTTATCCCTTTTATCTGAGTTAATAACTTTGTTTCGATACAACGTAACTCTTCCTGCTTAAATTTATGAACTTTGACGAACATCAACAAACATCTTTAAACTTGTCAGAAATACTGGCTAGTATTTGACGACAAGTTTCCAGGGCCCACCGAGCATTCTAAAAAAAGGTGTTCTGCGTTCTATAGCCTGTATTGCGCTTGAAAGGCTAAACTCACGCCCTATATGTATGAACTGACGCAGACATCAGTTTGAAACTTAACGCTTTTTTCAAGAGAAGTTTACATATGATTGGGGAAATCGCTTAAACCACGCGAAGAAATTGCGCCAATCTTATTGCGAACTTTTCGATCAACAGGGTGTCTATCACCGAAATATAAAAGTTTTTTAAATATTTTAAAATGAATTCTCTTAGCTGCTGCTCCTCGTAATTAAGGAAGTCTGCATGGAAGCAAATCAATCAGAGATCAGTCATTTAAATGTGCACCTGCTTTTATACTTTCGTCAATGAAGAGAACTACAGAAATGAAATAGAGAATGAATAAATAGAGGCCAAGGAACGTTTGCCATGAGACACAACTATGTAAGCGGATAACTGCTAGTCACAGCTCTCTCCCATATGAATTAAGTCAGAGAACCTCAAAGGTCGCCTGATTTTTAAAAATTATGTATTTATTACTTCTGGTAAAAAAATCCTTAATTTTACCTCACTTCTAGTATGCTGGTTTTATCAAACACATTGCAAAGAATCATTACAATAACACGAATCAAGTGACTCGCGTTAATGTGCCACAGTTGTTCTTCCATGCTTGCTTTTCAAGAATTTAAATATTCAACATTTTTTATGTGCCCGTCTGTCCCTGAAAGAGATGTATTACTAACTATATCACTTTGGGAGCATATAATTTGAAACCTTAGCTTCCCTATTGAGCTCACACCATTTGAATCAAAATTTGTGTAAACAAAAAACAATAAGGTCACATTTTGAGTAAAGACCTAGCTTCCAGTAGGTCTTTATTCTGCGAAAAGTTTAATAATAACAGAGAAACAGAAAACTATTTATGAAAAGATCTATTCTGGGGGTCTTTGTTAATGTCATTATTGTGCTCGCGCATGCTTTTTGCACTAGTCAGTTATCACAAAAAAATATTTAATCGTTTAGGGGCTAGTTTCAAATTACTTTCCACCGATCACAAACACAAGAATTCAGTCGAGGTTCGGGGGCATAATTTGAACTTTCTTTTGTTTTATCCCCTCAACCTCGACTTCATTTCATTGTTTGGGATCTGTAGAACGTACTTCGAAACTACCCTATTGCTCTATTCGAATAACATAAACTTCTCTACCTGTTTTTAGCAATGCAAATGAATTTCTAAGAGTGGGTTGCAGCCTGCGTTCATTGAGGAATGACTGGGAAACTTTGAGCCAAGCATTTCTGGATTGCTGTTCCTTACCATTTGTTGACTACATTTATCAATAAAGGTGAGAAGTAATGACTTAGAAGCTTAGAAAAGTAAACCAAATACAATTCAACGACTTCGCGCTTGTATATCATAAATATCAGAAGACAAATGTTCATTATTATTGTATCGAAAGTTTTTGATTGAATTGACAGGAAATCATATGCTTAATTCTGCTTTCAGGCTAAATATAAGTCAAATAACATTTGGTTATAACCCACGTTCAGCTACATATTGGCAGATAATAATGTCCCTGATCAGAGGGCCCACATGGTTGAGTCGTTACAATAGGGGATGTTAGTCTGAATAAATTTTGTCCATTATCTGACGGTCATTTGGTAAACATGAGTCAGTATGTCCCTCTTATTTTCTTCAGATGGTAGATTTATTAGCACTTTGATACTAAAATTAATAGCCGCGGTTCCCTGGCGATCAACAGTCGAAATGTATCTGGGCTTCAACGACTCCAACCTTGCATTATAGTGAAGGAAATCAAATTTAAAGAGAAGAGTCAGAAACCTGTTCCGGTCCTGTTCCGCAGACTCAGTCCTCCTTACTCACTGTCTTGCTACGGCTTTAATCATCGCTACTCTTAGGGAGTCAAGAAAAAAATTTTATCGTTCAACAGATGGAATCCCAGTAAACATACAGCATCTATTCAATACTATTATTTAACAGTTTTGGAACAAATGGTGATGGGAATGTTAAAAAGAAAGAACGCAAATTACTTCTTGATTATTTTGTCTTAGACCAAAACTGTTCTAGTATCAAGGGGATTTTGATTGTTTTTCGTCGAAACTGTGCTATAATACCTCTGCTTGTTTAAAGAATAAAGTGAAAGATATCAGCCAAATTATCTCTAAAGAGGAACATGTCTTGATCGTTTCTAACGTAATTTGGAAACAAAAATGCGAAAACTTGAAAAAGTCAGCCTAACCTTTTTCAAGTTGTAATTCATTTCGATCCTCTACCTCCTTGACCAGAGACACTCGTCGACTCTCGTCGACAGTTTTAGTACCCTGGGTGGTAATTTATAACAAACCTGGGCCGTTGTTTAAGGTTTTTGTTAACACTGAATTGTTTCTTAGTTTTTGAAATTACACAAAATCCACGAGATACTTCCCCTTTAATCCTCAGTCAAATGATGCTATAGAAATTCTGTACAAAAATATCCCTTCTGTTTATATATGAGCAAGTTAAACATACGTTTTAAAGTATACGTTTTACATAAATTCTGCATTTTATTTAAATTGTCTCCTATTTCGACAAAACGTGAAAATCTTTCAGACAGGTTCCTTTTAACGTTATGCTCACATAAGCAAATCTTTACCAAATTTACATGTATAAAGCGAGACTTTGAGTGGTAAACAGTAAGCTTTGTTTACATAACTATTCAATTATTTTTCTTCTGCTTCCACAGGTAGGAAGGTTCCTTTCAAAACGTAAGCCATGTGTGCGATTATCGACGACATGCCCTTTAGCTTCTGCATCATAAAAATACTTTTCTTACTTTTGGCCTCCATGTGGAGTGAAAAGGACAACGCTCTCGCCATACAAGGTGAATACAGATATTTGCTGTTTATATTGTTATTAAATAGAGGATATTACATGGTTGCGCGGAGATATGAAATTTATCTTCGAGTGTTCAAATCGATAGCTCACGAGTGAGCGCAGCCAACGAGTGGGATATCGTTTTAAACACGAGAAGATAAATATCATATCTCCAAGCAACCATGTAATATTCTGTTTATTATATAAACCTACTAATTACGATTTGACAATTTTCCGAAGATTGCCGACCATTTTCCGAAGATTTCCGAAGATTTGCAAAATGTTGTCCGAAGGACGTACTAATGTTTCCGAACATTTTCCGAACTTTTCCGAAGATATCCGAAGATTGCCGAAGATTGCCGAGGAAGATCCGAAGATTTTTCGACTTAGACAATAGTGTAGTAAGCATACGTCAGGAAAAAGTCCATGCTGTAAAGGTTGTTGCTGGGTGGTAGCAGCGTTTGCCGTGCCGTGCGTGAAATCTCGTAAAATAGCCTTCCTCTTTTCGTCACTGAAGAGTGATGTTCTGTTCTCCAACTTCAGAGTGCTCTACGCATCTCTTCATGTCAGGTCTCTCTGTTACTAGTCATTCCCCTTACACGTCCCTGTGTTCAAGCCGGAGGATTTCGTGTCGCATAAACACAAAAACTGGGAGTTTATTCCAGGAAAGTCATCTCTCTTTTTTCCTCTTTTGTCTTCTCTTGTCCTTGATGCAACAGCTACAATTAGGCTTTTATAGATTGTGCTAGCATAATTTTTGGCATAATTGGAGCTAAAAAGCATAATTTGTGAAACGAGCACTGCCACGGCATAATTAGCAATTTTTAGCACTTTTTGGAGCATAAATTCATAAAATGTAGTAAATATGGTGTACGTTCTACAGAAATAAATGAAATTTAGGTAGTTTGTTCTTGCAATGCGTGTTTTAGCTATACAATTGTGATTGTTAAGTCGTTGGAGGCATTTTACAAACGGTTAAGAGATGCGAGCAGCTAATTTGGACAGCTGACGGCCGTGATAAACTGCCATAAACACAAATAAATTTACAACAACAGTTTATTTAAAAAACATCATAATTTGGTGTCGTTATTGCGCACCTCTATGTATAGAATCTACGTCATTTTGTGAGCATAATTTCGGAAATCAGAAGCATAATTTGGGAATTCTGGCATAATTTTTGCATAATTTGGCAAAATTTTGAGCACTGCTAGTAGCATAATATGCCACTTTTAGGAGCACAATCTATAAAAGCCTAGCTACAATCCGAGTTACAATAAGCTGGGACACTTCAAACACTCGGCACATCCTCTTTCCCTTCTCCCCCTCTTCAATGTTGTTTATTGCAATCCGAGTTAGCTGGGACACTTCAAGCGCTCAGCACATTCTCCCACCCGTCCCCCTCTGCCCTCTTCAATGTTGTTTATTTCAATTTTCATGAAAACTTGCCAACGAACACTTCGAGATGCAGGCGAGTGGGCTGGGTGGGGGGGGGGGGGGGGAGACTTATCTGTCCAAATAAACGTGTCTTCTATTATAAGTCTGCGGAGCGATTACGCCAATATTGTTTTGGTACTATTTGCAAAACCTCAATTATTTTCACCAGATTCGGTATTTTCAGGGTGCTATATACGTGTAATTAGTTTTACAGTAGGGTTAGCCATAATAATGTTGAATGCTTTAACAAAATAAAACTAAAGACTGTTTCTGGAGTCTTTACATTCTTTCCTCTACAAAAACACTATAAACGAAAGAGCGCCCTTCCCAGGGTTTACGCATCGCTAGTTGCTCCCCAGAGGGGCAGCGAACAATAACTTATTAGAATTCTGCGAACCTTGCAAAATCCATCGTTCTCTGAAGAAGACCGCAGAAGGCGATCGAAAATTTAGAGTATCCTTTTTTATATTTTTAGATCTGTTTAAACCATTTTTATATTTTATGCTTTAACAAATGACGTGTGTAATTTTATTTTGTAATGGTAGTGGTAGCTGTTTGCAAACTAAGATTGTGACATTAACAACAACGTTTTGCCCATTCAAATTGTGAGAGAGAGTTTTAAGAATTATACTTTGTTCTTAGCAGGATGTGGCTCAGTGGTAAGCAATACACTGATAAGTCCTGGCTATCCAAACAACTACCCAAGCAATATGGACTGTGAATACGTAGTTCCAATTGCAGATGGCAAGGAACTGAAAATTGACTTTCGTGATTTCGACGTTGGGTATCTTTCATCTTGCAAGTAAGTAAAGGTGAAACCATATAATACAATTCTTGAAATGCAAAATAAGTACATCTTCTCCCAAATGATGCTGGCTTAAGAAAACATTACTTAAAGAAGGCGCAGACGGTATATCAAAAAGTCATGCAGTGTTAAAAAATCTCATCAACAAACCTAACAAGACTTCGATCAGTTGGCAGCTGACAATAAGCTTCTGATATATTACCTATTCAAATTTATGCACTCGTGCGATTGCAACGAGTGGACAGCTGGGTGGTATGCTTCTTACTTTTTCACATATAAGTCATCACACACTTTGTCACATTATATCAAAAAATGTATTTTTCCACAGATTATCTTATTTGTAAAGCGCCACATACTTCCTCCTTTTTTGGCAGGGACGACTATTTGAAGATAACTAACGACAAAGGTCAGGCATTTGGTGTGTTCTGTCGTCACAGGACTGGAAAAGCTGTTCTAGTAACTGGAACGTCGGCAGTCATAAAATTTCATTCAGACTTCTTTTTAGAGAAAAAAGGATTTAAATTGTTTTTTACTCCCGTTCCACATGGTAAGTACAGCTGTAATGTCTTCTTTCCATCATTTAGTGCGGGGTAACTTAAAGTTGTCTGATTTCCATGCGAGGTACTGACTATATAGGATAAGTTTGATTTTACAAAAATATTCAAACCTCAGAAAAAAGATTGTCTTAATACAACGATTTCAACAATTATAGGTAAACACCGTAAAGTAATTAGTTTAAATTTTAGTTAAGTTTGAACTGTAATGAAGGTTCTGAATATGTGTTATGCTTATGAATAGTATTATGGCCAAATTTTCTTCGTCAGTAATTTATGCTTTTACCTTGGCAGGGAATGATACGCAACCCACGGCTGGTATGTAACGTTTAAAATGTGTAACTCCTGTCAAATTGAAAGTTTATATCGAGAATGCCTAGCTCACCCTAAAGTGATTCAGAAAAGGATCTAAAAACAAAGATATGCGTAAAATAACAGATGACTTTTTGCTTTAATATTAGAATGTGGAAAAGTGGTAAACAACTCGCTGAGAAGTCCTGGGCATCCAAAGAAATATCCTAGAAATATGCACTGCGTTTATTCAGTGAATATTCCACGTGACATGGAAATGAAAATTGATTTCAAGGATTTTGAAATGGAGGATGGTCCTTCATGTTTGTAAGTAACAGTACAATATTGCCTGCATTATTACTTTGTAATAATAATAATAATAATAATAATGGTTTATTTGCATTCCAACAATATTGGCTCTTCTATGCAAACTGAATTAAAAACTAAGATATAAGGTTAAGGTATAAATAAAACTATGATAAAAAGTTATGATCTAATGTATAATAATTTGCTAACAATATTAAAAAATCCAAACGTTGAGCTATAGTAAAAAAACAATGTGTTAAGACAATATGAAAAAAAAAAGTTAAGATAAAAGAATTTCGTGCAGCTGAACAAATATTTAATTGTAAAAATGCCCTCGTTAATCCTTCTAATTCCCACTTATAACATAAAAGAAAACAGCTTCATGCGTGGAAGACATTTTTTGTCTCGAAATGTGTCCATGTGGTGTGTGGAAAAGCATTTTAACAAATACTCTTCTCCCTTAGCTGTGACTATTTAAAAATAACAAATGAAAAGAACAAAACATTTGGCGCGTACTGTGGTATGAAGACTGGCCGAAATGTTCTTGTGACTGGAGACTTCGCAGTAATAACATTTCACTCAGACTACAGTATTGAAAGAAGGGGATTTCTGGTATTTGTTACCTTTATTCCAATCGGTAAGTATAACAAATGGCAAAGGATACCTGATAGGCCAGTTATTGAAAATTAAATTTATCTACAATATTTTTAAGTGTTAACTAAGATTAACTACAGGGTGTTGTAAACGTTTTATTGGAATTTGTATGGTATCGCTGCCGTTTATTTCAATTCTGATTCTGCTTGATTAACTTCCACATCTTCCCACTAGTTTTTACAAAGTCTTTTGGCCAGTCCTTGGCAGATATGTTTGAAAAATCAAATATGGAGGAAAACCGTCCACAAAATAGAGCTACCTATTTGTCCAACGATCAGTACGTCTATGTGTGGGCTCGACCTCCCTTCATTCCACCTGTCTGTATGTTTATGTTTCTGTCTGTCTGTCTGTTTGTCTGTCTGTCTGCTGTCTGTCTGTCTGTCTGTCTGTCTGTCTGTCTGACTGACTCCCTCTAAAAACAAAAAAATATGACTCGATAACTTGTGTTACAACGGTTTTTTTCTCAATAGCCTTACCCAAGATAACATCACCGGCTGCTGTTGTGCGATCGTTATTAAACTTCAGACTAACATGTTTAGCGACCGGAAGTCCTCCAATGCACACGGCAATAGTATGGAAATCTACCACTCTGATTAACACCACAAACACAGCAACTATCGAGTTATATGAGGAAGGAAACTACACTTGCGTAGCCACCAACAAGCATGGAACTGACGTGAGAAACTTCTTAGTCATCTTCAACGGTAAGACTTTTTGGAAAGAAAACGATTAGTGCTTAAGGTTTAGACAATACGTTGGTTTTAGAATTGAGCACTGAATGAAACGACTTGTACGAAGCAGCTTAGTGTGTTCTTTAAACAAAGATTAACTCCTCTAACAGGTCATAATTTATGCTGGCAGTTCCAAGTTGCTATAACGAATGATTTTCCTTTTAAAATGGCTTTTTAATGGCAATTTTGTTTTTGTAAGAAATAGAGAAATGGTAGTTAAAGGCAAGCGATGAAATCATGCAAATGCCCTCTTTTGATTTTTTTAAGCAGTTTCTCTATGAAATTGGTGAGCCATTTATTGACTACATTCTTGTTTTCAGATTGTGGACCTTCTTGCTATCCTTCTTGGAGCCAAGAATGGGGCAATGTTCTCCCATGCAGGAATATGGCGCCACTTGAAGAACTTATTAAATGCACACCATTATTTACTGATAAAATGTAAGATTGTGTACTTATTTACCTCTTTACATGCATTGATAACTGTTTTAATGAAATCAATTACATAATTTAGACTTCTCGTTTTTCGGTCGTTGTTCAGCCCGAATTTAAGTCCCGCAGAATTCAAGTTGGCATTGTGTCTCAGCATTAGAGGCTGGAATTCATGCACGTAGAAATGATTAATAAGTTTATGCATGTAATATTGCGTGACGTCTGGGAACCTCTTGGTGCAAATTTCCGCCTACAAGCTCAAGGTTTCCTAGAGTGGCAAGGCAAACATCTGATGTAAAATTATCCGCTAAACAAGTGGTGAAGAAATGCACAATTCCACAATCTGGCAGATTGTGATCAGCGAAAAAAGGCTCTGGCGAAAAGTCACCAAGTGCTCTAAATTTTACAAAACGTTGGAAACAAACACATTAGTGTTGAGATGAATGGTTAAAGAAATATTGGATTCGGATTTTGCTTGATAGCGAGATTAAAAATGCTTCTTTTTGGTTGCCTACGTTTAGCATTTGGCTTTGGTGAATAACACAAACTTTGGCCTTGATAACTATCGCTATCATATCATGCTCAACCTCATCCAATAATTGCTTTTAATTAGTTTCACTTACTGTGTGAAACCTTTCCACAGAGACTTCTCTCGGAACGCTATTGCGTCTTTACGCTATGGGATTTTTAATGACTTTTACAAACTAAAATGGCTGTAAGTAAAATAATAAATCGGTTTGTTTTTTTTTTTCGGCCTGACCGTTTTGTCGTAAGCGAGGGAAAGGGAAGGAGGAGGGAGGAAAAACTATCCCTTTCATCTCCAAAAACGAACTAAAGCTTCGGTATTCCATCTTTTATAATTATGAAATCTTATTTGAAGGGATTCGTCTTTGCCTGTTTTGGCATTACAATGCGTCCTCGTGTACGATGTCTTAAAGAGATACTGAATAACTTTTTAAAATGAAAACAGTGTATGACAAATGCCCTGTTCGGGTGAAGCAGTCAGTCCAAAAAATTGTTTTCGTGGAAACGCTTAGTTACATTTAACAATTATTCGCCGAAGGCGAAGTGATTATTGTTGAATAATCCCCCCTAAGAACTGCAAAATTAGAGTAGAAAACACGAAAATATTAAACAGACACAAGTTCTCGCTTTGCAAACGTGACAAACGGGACAAAACAAGCACTACGTACGGAAAAGAAAGATGTCTGTTACCTTTACCTAATTGTTGGTGACTTCTGAACAATTGTGCGAATCCTCTCGAAATGAGCAGCTCCGGTCAAAAGAAATCAGAACTGAATCATGTTTGGTCAATCGATATATCTGACTGAGTTTCTCATTGCCATGTGCGATCTCCAAAGCCACCGTGTTTACGATCAATTTTAATGCCTTTCAAAATATTTTCGGTCCAGAAGCCTTGGTAGTCAACTTGCAAAATTCCCAGTGTTTTAAACATCCAGTACTTGGAGTGATTTCTTTCGAAAAAGCGAACATTTCATTCAGCAAAAGCCGCCATTTTTACTTTCCTGGATGGAAAAGTTGGCATGGCTTAGTAGACAAGCCTTGAAATGCTTTATTCACCGCCTAGCGTGGTGAACACAGCATCATAAACCGAACTTCTCGACCAATCAGAATGACCCATTCTTGAGTTCACCTCTGGAAATTATACTTATAACAGAAATGAAGTAGTATCTTGCGAAGATTATCATTTTTTTTATATATTTTAATTTAGTGACTGGATAAGATTAAATATATGCATTTCCTTTACTGTACATAGGGATTTATCTTGGAATGCTATTTTGTCTCTTCCTGACGGCGTTTTCAACAACCTGACAAAACTAAGAGGACTGTAAGTGAAATGAAGTACTGTAAATACCTGTAATACCGTTACAGAGGCCTCTTTATGAGGGCACTTCACTGACTTGGTCTTAGAGAAAGCAGAATTCTAATCATTTCTACCTCTATAAAACGAAGAATTATCTCTGTTTCCTTTGGTGCCCGCATAAGAGGTTCGACTATACAATAGGTCTTTGAGGTTTTAAACCGTTTTTAACCAGCATACAACATAAACTTCAGTATTCCAGTCATCTTCCAAGCTTTATTATAGTAAATTTTTGGAATGCTAAGGAAGTAGAGTCAGAGTCAGTGACGGTTAAACTTACTGCGTCCTAATGCAATTTTGAATCTTCAATTACAGGGATTTATCATCAAACGCCATTATGTCCTTACCTAATGGGGTGTTTAATAACCTGACAAGATTAATAACACTGTAAGTAAAATAAAGCACCCCCAATACAAAATCGTTCAGCCGACAAATGTCTGGAAGTTATTTTCGTCATCTGTAAGAGCTCTGCCATAGTAAATTTCAAAACTTGGGTAATAAAAAACATTGCCTCTGAATATTCTTAAAAATTAAAGCTAAACTCTATACTTTCATTAACAATTTACATCATATGACGTCAAAGATGTCATAGACGTCTATAAGTCATATAACGTCAAAACAAGTTAACTTGCATTTTACTCATAACTTCATAAAATAGCACAAAGCAACACAAAATGTTTTAAAGCAATGGAAAGTTCTGAAAAACATACTATTACAGTGGCACTGCCAATTTACTGGAAAAGTAGAGGTAAAAGTATCTTGAAATTCAAATTTGGATATTTAATTGTCACATCGAAATGTGATGAATAAACAGCTTTGCAACGTTTAAGCATTCTAGAGTTAAAAGCCTTTACAAAATTCAGAACAATTATGCTTAGGAGAAGGCGGAATCAGCGTCGGAAGATAAATAATCATCTAAAATGAGCAGTAATGCATTTTGTAATGTTTTACACAGAAATTTAGCTTCCAATGCCATTACTCTTTTGCCTGACGGATTGTTCATTGACCAGAAGTATCTGGAATGGCTGTAAGTAGAACAAACACACCCCGAATAAATTAAAGGTTTACTTTTAAGCTTTACAGAAATGTAAAAGCTCGTTTTTGGAGGGAATTGACTTTACTTTATTTGAGGGCCGCTTGGACACTTCTTATTTAGTATTATAAGCTGCAGTATTAAAATTAAGGAATGATGATTACAAGAAAAGAATTTAAGCAACGGCCCTCATAAAACACCTGGCTCCTCTGATTGTAGATCACGTTTCGTAAATAGAAAGGGGAAATTCTTCTGCTTCTCATCCTCGTCTTCACAATTACCCTCATTTTAATCTTCATCCTCTCCATCCTATCTCTCAACCTTCGCCATGAGGCGTGCTTCTGCGGTGGCCTAATGGATAGTGCTCCAGACTCCGGATCGATCGGTCCCCGGTCGGGGCACGGCGTTGTGCCCTTAGGTAAGGCACTTTACCCTCATAGTTTCATCCTCCACCCAGGTGTTTAAATGGGTACCGGCGATTTTTCTGCTGGGGTAACTCTGCGATAGCATAGCATCCCAGAGGGGAATAGCAATACTCCTAGCCGCTTAATGCTACAGAAACCGGGATAAGCTCCGGCCTGATGAGCAACAAGCCTCGATAGCAGGCTTTACCTTTTACCTCAGCCTCGCGATCACATTCATCCACACCCTCGCCTCCACACTAACCCGTCTCCTCCGTCTCCACCTAAATTTTCTTCCCGTCCTTCTCACCCAGGGGGAAGGGAAGAAACTTCCTTTGTTACACGACTCAAAAAGTAATCATAGCGGTGCCGGGCAACCGAGACTGCGCAGTAGCTATTCAATGCTTGCTAAGGGCATAGAGAATAGCTTGACAAAGTTCATTGTTTATTTCGCATGATTTGGTCTTGACCGTGCACAAAACACAATAGTTATTTGCATTTTGATTGCTCCTTTGAAGTCTTCCGGACATCAAAACAACAAACAGTGATAACGGTGACCAGTCTGGCAAAATTAAGGCTTGTGAATTATACTAATTAAAAATAACTCCAATGGTTCTGAATTATTTCCCAACTTTTGGTTGTTAAATTTCAACCGTGACAAACTTTTCGCTTGTTATTCCACGCCGCCAAAACATTCTCAGTGACGTGAGACATTAGGTGAGAAATCTAGCTGAAAATGCCAAAAACATCTCCGCGGCGTAAAACATCAAATGCAAACACCGCGACTATTCGCATTTCACACGCACGCAGTCATTGACATTTAAATCTTTCTGAAAAATCAAAGCTTTGGTTTGACGTCTTTCTTATCAACGGCTTGATTGACATAGACTTGCACCGTTTCCAGGCACTGCTATGTATTCAAAGAAAATTGCCGACTTTCTTTCCCCCCCCCCCTGTCCTCACCCTTATCATCATTATCATCGCCATATTCAAGCTTATCGTCAACTTCATTCACATTTTCATTCTAATTCTCATCTTCATCCTTCTTTTCCTCGCTCTTGCTTTCGACTTCCTTCTCATCCTTTTTTTGGTTTAAAACAGGGATTTGTCCGGTAACGCCTTCTCATCTCTACCGTACAATGTGTTCAAATTTTCGACTAGACTTACTGACCTGTAAGTGTAGTGTGGCTGAAGTTTAATAAGTTATGTTTTGCTGCAAAAAAACCAGTAAAAACAAACTCGATGCCTTCAACTACGAAACTATTGTTTTTGTTCCCTCTCTTTTACTGCATTACTCTTTTTCACAGGAAGTTATCTTTGAACGCCATCACATTTCTACCAGATGGGGTGTTTAACAACCTAGTAAAACTGACCTTTCTGTAAGCAAAATCCAGTTTTTCCAATGTAGAGCCCTGATTAGTACAAAAGTAGCCTCGTTAAATTTTGGGAACTGTCAAAAAATTATAGACGAGTAGCTACTAATCACCGATGTTGCGAACAGGTCGTGTATGTGTTTATTTTTAGAGCTTCGATAAAGTTACGAAAATCGTATACTGAGGATCAAGTTTGCAAAACTGAGGATCAACTGCGTGAACGTTTTCTTACTGTTTTACAAAAAGACGATTAAATAGTCAAAAACATCTGCTAATTTAAGAATGCTTAAAATCGCGGTTCGATTTTTTTAAAAATTAAACAGACGAATATCTTGCCTTATCGAGAGCTTTATCATGTCATTTATGTTATGAATCATTTTACAGTGATTTTTCTTCCAATGCTATTACATCTCTACGTGAAGGGGTTTTTGGCAATGCAACCGAACTAGTGTGGCTGTAAGTGTATGGCATACCAAACACATAAGAAATGGATCACCGTTTAACTCTGTCGTCCAGGCAATAGATCATATTGGTCAATTTTCACCTTAATCAAAACTATAACAAAATTCTCGATCGGTGATTGGTTATCAGCAGCCCGATAAACTCGTGATTAAACAAATCGGACTCCCGCTTCGCGGTCGTCCGATTTTGTTTATCACTCGTATGATTACAGACCGAATTGGACTCCACTCAGTCCTATTACCATTATTAAGCACAAGACTTGTTATTTAGCTAAAGCGATCTTTCTTAAAAAACTATCAGGTGTACTGTAACACTGGCTGCCATGTTGGGCGTTGTTGGTAAGTACGTACGCGCCCGCGAGCCATGCCGCTAGCAAGACGACCTTGAAAAATCAAATGCACACATGATTGTCCTTTATCCATGGTTATGGGGCTCCGTTCTGCGGCCCTTTGGGCCTATAATGAGTGCTAATGAGTATTAATATATAGATTTAGGCAAGCCTAAAAGCGGAGCTCCCCAGTTAATTATTTTGCACTTTGTTGAAACCTGAATTCAAGCCATTGTACAATTTTAAGGCTAAGAATATAATATTCGTTTTATTTTTTTTTTTATAAATTTTAATATTGTTACTTACTTTTTTTACCGTGTCCCGGGGGGGGGGGGGGGGAAGAGGTACTCCCTAAAATTTACTCAAGGGGTGTGCCACTGAGTCGCTGAGACTCTGGACCTGTTCCAGAGAAAAACGGCTCAATTTGCGACCCTGTTCCAGACAAACAGTGCAAAATAGGTACCCTGTTGCAGACAAATGAAAAATATATGAAGATAGATATAAAAACACTAGCGTACATCACAAAGCGCTCACTTGACTTTGTCTGTGGCTTGGAGAAAAACCAATGAGAGGAGCGGATTTTCATAGCTAAACTTGATAGTGTTCCACAGTCAAAAGAGTGATTTGTATACCCTGTTTCAGAGTCAGAGAGGAAAAAGGCATACCCTGTTGAGCAGCACATACCCGTATAGCCCTTATATGGGAGTACCGTATACAGCAACACCAAATAAGCCGAGAACAAACAAAATCAATCAAAACGTTTTAATTCCACCGACAGCATTATGATCCAGAAGTCTGGATGGGAAATTATGCTGCAAAACGGGTAATTATGTAACCTTCGTAGATAAGGAGGGGGTAGTAGGGCTGCATGTTGGGGTAGATAGGCATATCACGTGGTAAATTAGCAAAGCACTTAACATTTAGAGTATATAGGAAATAATATACATCTACATTAAGAATATGGTTAATTTTCTTTTTTTCATTCATTCATTTGTTTTTATTTTCACTATTTGCCTATATTTTAATTTTGAATGGAAATGGCAGAGGTCATACATGTAGCAAAGGGTTTAGTACAGCATATTGCCATAAGCTAATGCCAAGCAAACCGGAGTGAAAGCTAACCACAAGCAAACTAGAGTGAAAGCTAATCCCAAGCACACCGGATGAATAAAGCTAACTGCGAGCAAACAGGGGTGAACCTAACTACAAGCAAACCGGAGTGAAACTAACTGGAAGCAAAGAAGGGACATTCTGTAACCCCATCCCACCCCCTCCCCCCCAAAAAAAGGATGATAGCACCTTTTTTAATTTTACATGTCTTTTTGAGTCCCCTTCCTCTTAAGGGGTTTCACTTCACTTACAGAAATAAAAAAACAAAAATTCTGGGAAGATAGAATATTGTTTGTGTGTCTCAAACTCAGTTTTGTTCTTTGATTACGCAGAAAAAATAGAATCATGTTTGCTTGTGTATAAAACTATGCAAGAAAAAAAGCATCAATACTTTGACTGCTCTTTTAAAAATTTGTATGCTTTATTGTACACATTTTTGTGGAGTCATGTTGCCCATTCGTCATGAAGTTCACAAAGTAAGCAAATGAGTCACAATTTGGTTGCTTCATGGTACCTAATGGATACTGCAAATTTAATCTGGCTTTAGAATATTTCACTAATTTTAACATTATAGCTGTTCTTATAAATTGTACGCAGCATACAACACATAAGAATGAAATTGGTATTGCATATTGCTTGCAATCACGATTTTAACGTCTATACTTAAGAATTACAGTACCACCAGTTTCAGCATTACCAATCCAAATTCAAATTATTACATTGCTTTTTAACTCACTACCTCCCCCAAGGTCAACCAAAGATCTTATGATATACAGTAATTAGACAACTACATGTAAGTCCTGTGTAGTCGAGGGCTCAAAATATTTGGACACTTACAGGTCATGTTAACCGGCCAAAGAGATTTTAGCTTGGTCACATGTGGTTTCTTACCAGCCAAAACATTGAAAATAGCAATTTTAAACTCCCATTCATTTCTGCTGTTACTGTTTTGGCTGCATAAATTATTCTTAAAAAGATCACTTCATAATGCCCTTGTTACATCTAAAAAGATGTGAAAGAGACAGGTCAATCAAGAAGTTGTTTTCTGAAGTACACTGTAAATACGTTAACATTTAAAATATAAACTTTGCTCATTTGCAGCTTTTCTTGATTTCAATTTACATGTAATTTACTAGTCTCTTGAAAATGGCATCATGAAGACACCCAAACATCAAGCTGGATAATCTTAATCCTTCCTGTTTTCTTTTGATGTCCTTGTCCACATTCTGTATTTGTGTCTGTGGCTCTGCAAATTCTGAAATTCATGTTAACCCTGAAAAAATTCAAATGCCACAGATTAAATTAAAATTGATTAATTGGTATGAAAATCAATAATTTATAAAACAAAACACTTAACGCAAGCTTGTATAAAGTGAAGCAAAACTACTGGATGCGAAAGGATACCTTATATATTTAACAGAGATGTATCAGCACAGACTATTTTTTTTTTACTGATAACTGCGAAGTCAACTACAGAAAAAAAACCCGGTAACTCGAACTCGGATAACTCGAACAACCTTGCTAACTCAAACTCACTTTCATTTCTCTTGGATTTGACCCCACTTTTCAGTCATTTTTACTCGGTTAAATTCGAACTCTGATAACTCGAAAACCCCGCTAACTCGAACTAAATTTTGTTTCCCTTGAACAAAATTTGGGTCAAACTTTTTACCCTGATAACTCGAATTCCAGAACTTGCAACTCGCAACGGTTGCCCATTGATTATAGCAATGAACAGATCATGTATTTGACAGTCATTTTCCACTCTTAACAAAAGAATGTGTGGTCGCTTTAGAGTTTCTGGCAAGATAAGTTCAATTTGCACAGTACTGTTACTGAAGTGCTTAAAAATCAGTAAACTATCAATTATTAACTTGGCAAATAAAATATTCAATCAACCCCGCTAACTCGAACTCATTTTCGTTTCCCTTCAGAGTTCGAGTTAGCAGGGTTCTACTGTAAATATTTCAGGACCTGAACAATCGATGAAAATCGATGATCGGAAAATCAATCGATCAATCGATGACAATCGATTAATTACTGTTGATTGGCATCGATTGGCATCGGCCAATCGATGATCAATCGATAATCACACTTTGGTGGTCGCGAACTTCATCGATTGCCATCGATTGGCATTAAACACACAATCAATCCGAAGCATGAAGTAAATACTTACATATGTTGTTTTGTAAAAAAAAATAATAAAGCTCCTTTCCATTGAGATGAAGTTTACATCATAAGCTTTAATGTTTCTGTTTTTCATTCGAGTTTCCTACTGTTTGCTAGCGCTAGAATTCCAAAGACACTTCGTTATTCGTGACCGAGTAAAAAATGGCGGACGTGACAGGCGAAACTCATCCCCAGACTCCCACTGTTGTCTCGTTTTCGTTCCGACGTACGGACGACGTATTTTTGAGTTCTCTCTGCTACTGTTTGATTTGAAATATTTCGGACGAGCGAGAAAATGTTTATGGACTACAAGACAGAGTTTTAGAAAAATTACATTGTACTTAGACAGCGAGGAATTCTGTAAGTTGCGATTTCTATTTACTTTGCCAGGAGTTGGTTCGAAAGCAAACCAGACCGAAAAGCGTACGCTTCGTTGATGGAGGCGAATAAGACTTAAGCTCAAAACGTTTGTTTTAAATAATTATTGCCTTATTACTGTTAAGTTAGTAAGTTTCTCGTTGTATTGACATTTTTTGGAAAGGTTATCATTGTTGTTGCTAATAAAATATAACATACAAGAGAGACCGTGTGTTTTAAAGTAAACATATTTATCAAATACTAGTCAAATAAAAAACGATGGCAGTTAAATGATCGATTGAATTGGTAATCGATGATATTGATAATCGATGAAAATCGATGTTAGTTAATTGATCGATTGTCATCGATTATCGATGAAATTGATAATCGATGACAATCGATAATCACAAAAACTTTAGCGATCGATTGTTCATCGATTATCAATATCAATCGATTAATTGATATCGATTGTCATCAATTGTTATCGATTGCCATCGATTATCGATTCCATCGATTGTTCAGGTCCTGATATTTTAATAAACTCAAAGCATCACTGCAAACCCTTACACCCCCTCTTTAAAAGGTTTGACCTTTAAATACTCCCCCTCCCCTCTACCCCTATATATACATGTACATGCATAGGAAAAACATTGCCACATCTTAAAAGCTTTTCTCTTAACAGTAATACTAAGATTTTTAAAGATACACATTTAATTAATAATAAGTTTGCATGCACAGCTGCATACAGTGTCTAAAATGGCATGAATTTATTCACAAAGATTCCAGTTTTCCAGTAGTCATTAACCTTTGTTGTGTGCATTTTCCAAATTCCACAACAAGATTGTGATATTTTTATGACAAATATAACATTTACTGTTGACATTCTGAATGAAACCAGCAAAACAGACCTCAAAATCTCAAAATTGTTGACATTGTTATGTAATCCACATGAAAGCTCAATAGTGAACAGAACTACATGACAAGTGGATTATTTAATATATTTGGGAACGAAAGAGCTAAGTAATGAAGCTGAAGTTTATTTACTCTGACTAAATGAACAGTAATTTTACCTCCATCATGAATATCAATAAACTGCATACACTGAATCGATCTATTTCACTCGGAGTTAACGAAATTCCAGGTGCTTCGTGCAAACTGACATCACTTTCATTCTCATCTCAACTGCTCTTCCAGCACTGTAAAACAAAATAATCATATCACAAGCATTTAAAAATCGTAAGCTTAATTTTCTTCGAGATGTGTTGAAGTGATATTCTTTGTGAATTCGTTCTTCGAAGGCCCAACAATTATTTGTTTACATAATCAAATCCTCCTATTTGATCAGTAAAACCTGGTAAAACTGAATTTTAACGAATAGTATTTTTCAACATTGTTCATGTCACAAGCAAATGCTTAGTGGCGAAAGCAAGTAAAATGTGCCGTCAATATAAGCTTACTTTGCGTATAAAGTAAGCTTAAGACAAAACGTAGAGATATTAAATGACGGAAACACTGCAGTTTTGTACTCACCTTCACCAGTTGGCCACAGTAGGTACACTCGTCTGCTCGTTTTATCTCCGTTCCCTTGTTCTCCGCTATTTCTTTGCCTGTTTCCTCGGCACCTCTCTTGCTATTTTAGTCGCTTTTCTTCGCTACTTTGCTACCAGGTTCGACAGGCGCTTTGCTATACTTTTTCGCCTGCTTTCTGTCCGGGTTTTCTGGATCTCTCGCGATCTCTTTCCCGTCGCAAATCGCTTAAACCCTGTTTCCTCGAAGTTAAGTTTACCCTGCTCTCGTTTGTAGTCATCGGCATATAAACAAGGAGCCAAAATAAATGTGTTTGTCTCAAGTTCTAACTTTCAGACTAGCTGTTTAGACCTCACACTGCAAAATTATTTCGCGCCAGTACTGCGCGAGTTGTCAAGACCTTTCAAGATCCCGGATGTGCGCAACACCGTACGTACGTACGCCGCCGTACGCGCCCGCGAGGCATGCCGCTAGCCATGATGACCATGAAAACTCGGATGCAGAGGTTTCCTATTTTATTTCATGTGTTTTTTTTTTTTCATGTGTTTTTTTTTATGGGTATGGTGCTCCGCTCTGCGGCCCTTACGGGCCGCTAAGGAGCTCCGCTATAATGAATGCGCGTGTTCATAGCATTGACTCTGAAAATTATTAGAATAACCAAATGCTGTTTAAATAATTTATAGACTTTTAACGTTTCAAAATTTTAAAATTAAACAAGCACGTTTTTAATAATTTTAAGCCATTATGTTATCAATCATTTTTATAGTAATTTTTCTTCGAATGCTATTACATTTCTGCCTGAAGGAGTGTTTAACAACCTGAAAAAACTAAGAGTGCTGTAAGTGCATAACAGACATTTCAGAAAATATTAAAAAATTCATTCCGTTAAACTCGGTTGTCCACAAGATAATTATATGAGCAAAAACACACATTTCACCCGAGATTCTCCAGGTCTAGTTAGTCAGTCAAAAACAGCCTTCTCTGATCCGTGATATATTTTAGTCAGCGGTCTTATGTGCCTACTTATGTTACAACTCATTTTTAGTGACTTTTCTACAAACGCTATTACATCTCTACATAGTGAGGTGTTCAACAAGGCAACAAATCTGGAAATACTGTAAGCACTGTAAGAAAGATACAATCAGCAGTCATTCCGTTTGACTCTTTTAGCCTAAAAAGGCTAAACAAGATTCATAAACACTGACTGTTCCATTGCTTTATTTTTCTTGTCTATGGATACCTTTTTGACAGGCATTTTTCTTCCAACGCTATTCAATTTCTACCAGATGGATTGTTTCGCAAACTGACATATCTGGAATGGCTGTAAGGGATATCAGTGGCGGATGCAGGGGAAGAGTCCGGGGGATTTCGTTCCTTAGGCTAGATAGATAGATAGATAGTTTATTGATATTCTTACATGACAGTCTAAAAACTGAATTGCGTAAAAATTTACAAAGATAAATTATTAAAAATACAACTATTAAAATCTATTATGACTATATTAAAAATTTGCCATAGAAGGAAAAAAAGCTATGTTTATAACGATTGGTCCGAGCCTTATATGCTTGATAATGACGTTGACTTCTAAGGTTATACATATTTACATTTTCCTGTGGTAAGAACTTATGTAATTTATGGCTACTATCGAGCATGGTCTTATTGAAGAGTTTCTTGCCCCAGATAGAACGTCGTTCCTTTAGGGTGCTTAGATTACAACTTGATAGGATATCCTGATATGACGCTTGTGGATCGATAATAAATAGCGCGCGTTTCTGTACACGTTCTATATCGTCGCTTAGGTAAGCGGGAAGGCTATGGTGAAAAGCCGGCGCGCAATACTCTAGAACTGGTCTTATGCATGTACAATAGAAGTTAAGAACGACCTTTCTTAAGACACAAGCTCTTTTTAGTAATTTGATAAAATATAGTCTTTTGTTGGCCTTCTTTATGATTTCCGTAACGTGGTTATCCCAATGCAACGTATCGGTGATGGTGACACCTAATATCTTAACACTGTTGACCAAATCTAGATACCCCTAGCTATCCCTCTCTATTAAGTTTCTCTCCTTCCCTAGATGGAAAATCATGACAGTTTACGAACAAGGAAATTTTTCATCCAAAGGTCCTTTACATTAACTTATTATTGCTGCTATTTTTCGGAAATTTTTTTACCAGACGGCACTAAAATATAAAAATTGTACCCTAACTGACATATAATCTAAATAATCCACCCATGCCCTCAACCCCTCTCTATAAGCCCTGACCCTGCAGGAATGAATAGGGCTTTAACGGTATCTAAAACCCAAGTGCATGAAACTGATTCGTGTGTGTTAATGTCGTTTATTATATAAACTGCAGTGGTATATCGAGTGGTAGCAAATCGATAAAAATGGTATCACACATGTGTGGATAAAAATGATATCCACGCAAGTGTGATATCATTTTTGACCAATCAGCTCCCAGAGTTTGTCATGTTTTAATGGTCAATGAGCCAAAGTTTATCGATATTAAGGAAAATGTAAGTTTATCGATATTAAGGAAAATGGTCGGAAATCTTGAAAATCAAAAACATCGTAATTAGTAGGTTTATATAATAATATAAACCTATGGTACATGGTTTCTTAAAGAGATGAAATTTATCTGAGCTCACTCGTGAGCTACTAATTTGAACACTCGAAGATAAATTTCATATCTCCGCGCAACCATGTATTATCCTCTTTTTTATCGTGTGTCATAATACATCCCCTTATACAAATTACTTTTTTATTGCTGTGACAAACTTTCTTGTGTTTTATCTGGAAACAATCGCCCTAATCTTCAATGAAATTTGTAACACTCACTCCAATAGTCTTATCATTCACAGAGATATTTCAACAAACAACATCTTATTTTTAACTGATGGAGTGTTTAAGGCAGTGAAATATCTGATATACCTGTAAGCAAACTATTACAAAGTACTGTATCTAATTAAAAGACTACAAAGGCCAAGTTTCTTCTATATATGTTCTGAGAAAATAGTGATTAGTCTTTGTCAGAA
The DNA here is from genome assembly GCF_052425735.1 of Oculina patagonica. Classification (NCBI taxonomy): domain Eukaryota; kingdom Metazoa; phylum Cnidaria; class Anthozoa; order Scleractinia; family Oculinidae; genus Oculina; species Oculina patagonica. Next base: position 30,015,949 of record NC_135762.1, read on the forward strand.
CTCATCAGTATGGAATAGCCAGACGCAAGGGTGTCATATTAAATCATCGACCCTGCCGTTTATTCCAGAGGCGAACCCGAAGGTTGCTTTAAACCCCAGTCCCATACAAGCCATATTGGAGCTGTAGATGGGACTGTAGAACAGTCAATGTGTATGGAGATGTAGATCCACTAAAGTAATATGGATGCTCCCATATGGATTATATGAGCATATAAATTTTTGGCCTCCAATAGGCTAAAAGTATATACTTTTATTATCATTTTGTGTTCTTCTTTCCCAAATTTTTACAGAATGTTGGATTCTAACTTTATTCGCAATCTTGACCAGGATATATTTTCCACTCTTACAAGTTTATATTTTTTGTAAGTTTAACAAAACTGTTTAGACCTAACAACTTCTTCTTTGTTTCCACGCGACGTCATTAAAATTCCAAACTCCAAAAATCGTAAGCTAAGGGCTCTGAGTGTTCATCTTTTATTGACTATTTATTACAGGTCCTAAATATATACGTTTTTGAAGGTTTCCAGCTCGATTGCATCCTTCGTCTTTATAAGAAGAGCATCTTCTAGCATGAAGTGAATTCCAGATGTTTTCATTGATTTTCGGCCGCCATGTTGGTGCCTTTCCGTGAACTAGCTTGGTGTAGCCAAGTGCATCGACTTCCGTAAACATGTACATAACACGTACAGCTCTCACTAAATTTTGCGGATACCAGATCTTACTATTGTCACTTCTCAGCTTTTGTTAAAATTTTCATAATTCGCAGCTATCAGTTAGTCCTCATTCATGCAGACCCTCTAAATTGTGTCGTAGGAATGCTGACCCCCAAAGGAAGGAAAGTCCAGATTAATAAGGCCTTGAAACTTAAATTTGTGCCAAACGTCTGTTCTCAATTGTGATAACTATCTCTTTTGTGACCTAAGGTCAACCTGGGTGTGATAGCAAATGAGTTCGGGTTAATTAGCCGCCTTCGTACACATATTCATGCAGTGAAGTCATGGACTAACATAACTTCCCGTTTTGTGATCTTTGTTGTTGATCTTCTTTTCAGGTGTCTATCTTCAAACAATATTCAACACCTTTCTCCTAAGTTATTCCAATATACGCAAAGACTTTATCTCCTGTAAGCAAAGCACCTGCAATATTGTAATTTAAACGTACATGGATAAAAATTAACCTTGCAAAAAGCTACAGGGTCAGTATCCCCGGTCATTTGTTTTATTCTCTCGTCAGTTAAAGTTTCTAACGCACTAGCGTGGCGATAACAATAATGCTTTATTCTACCCGCATTTTTCTAGAGACATGACCTGGTGTCGATTTTTTTACTATAATGTGGCTGTCGGTTTATCTCGTGAAATTATGAAAAAACTAAAGCCGATTTTTTTCGGGCGATAATAAAATAATAAATTCCAAGCCTGCATAACAAAGGTGTACGCCAGTCGTGAGATTAAATACTAACTCCCTTTTTACCTGCAGAGATCTTTCTTATAACGAAATACAATACTTACCACAGGAGCTGTTTTGTTGTATGAAAGGTTTAGAGTCTCTGTAAGTGTATCACAAATATAATATTAGCGGATCAGATCTATCATCTACTATCGACTAGAAGAAATAGCTTTTTCAATAATTCATTTTGGGTTGACCTATTAGCAAAACACAATTTTCATAGATTGTGAGCTTTCCGTTGTTGGATCGTGGAGCAACGAAAGATGTCGAACCAAATTATTACCGCTGAAATGATCAGATGATTAGATGTCTAGAGGATCAAATGTTACAAATAACCTCGATTAGTAAAGATGGTTTACTTTTTAAATAATTTATTTTTGTTTGACCTAGTAACAAAGGATAATTTTTATAGATTGCTGTTGCCACTTGTTGGATCGTGGAGCAACGAAGGATTTCACATTAGTTTATTGCCCCTAACGAAAGAAACATTTTCAAAAAGTTACAAACCTTAAGTTTAAAGTCTGTGTGGACATACTCCACCTCCCCGCTCTGAGTCAGGTATTCGTCTTACACCATAACATACGCTTAGATTTGGTATCTTAATTTGTGATCTTCTGTTCCTTGCTTATTTCCTATTCTTTCCAGGAACTTAGCCTCGAATAAGATCCAAAACCTCACTGAGAATTTATTCTACCCTCTTACAGCTTTAAAAGTACTGTAAGTTTGACGCAATTTCAGGTTTTTCAAGGTTGAAATAAAATAGAAAATAAAATATTCACAAAAATAGAGGTTGTGGTTTATCTCAGTAAGTATGTAACTTATTAAGATGACATTTTGATTGGTAGATGTCACAATATCAATTACATGACAGATTAGAGGTTTCGAATTAGGATATTTTTTCTTTGGACAAGGTGCAGACGGCTTACACCAAACTAGAATAATTTCCCTTTTAATGGCATCGCTGGCGTGATCGTGATCGATAAGCAATTATATAATAACTTGAATTCTACTCGCATTTTGATTGGTTCTTACTCATGATCTATTAGAGTACAGACGCATAGATGACGTCACGCGGTGGTGTGACTCGCGCGCGTGATCAGAGTTCAAAGTCCAAATCAGAGTTTTATTATATAAAACAAATAGATTCAATTTTGCCGTGGATCTGTTCAGTTATAGATCACAGAAGACGTCAAAATGTGGTAAGAACAATAGTGACCCACTCGCCTAGCGGCTCGTGGGCCACTTTTTTGTTCTTACCATATTTGTTAAATAGATAACAATAAGAGAACCCATGAAGTTCGAGCATTTTTAGTAGAAGTGTCTATTAAGAAGATTTATACCTGTAAAAATTTGTAACCGCACGTAAGTCTTCGCCTACTTTATAATTTTTATACCTGGGATAAATTTGTTAAACCAGCCACCATTAGCCCAAATACTAATTCGAATTTTTTTGTCTACAGATATCTTTCTTACAACAGAATTCAATACTTACCAAACCAATTATTCGGAGTAAACTTAGAGATGCTGTATGTATCTCACATAAATGATTTCATGAGACCAATAACAAAATTATTTATATGGAATCATTTAAAACACTTCACAGGCCGTTGAAAATTATTTCTTGTAAATAAATTCCACTTTTGTCAACAGCAGATCCCTTCCCTTTGTCATTATTGTTCTAATGTATGAATGGTCAAGGGTTCATTCGAGCCAAGCGGCCCATACCGCTGTAACAAATCCTGTTTTCTGTAGCTAGCTTCAAGTGACTAGGAATATTTCTACTCCCCTTGGATAGGATGCTAGTCCATCGCAGGGTACCTGCAGCATTAAATTCACCGGTACCCATTTATACACATGGGTGAGGAAAGGGAACCAAGAGTGTTTTTAAAAGTGTCTTGCCCACACATCACAATGACCCCGACCAGGGCTTGAACCCGCACCACTCGATCCGGATTCCAGCGCGCTAAACATTAGGCCACCTAATGCATGAATGTTGGAAAAAATTGAGAAATTTTTAAAAGATTTAAAGAATTTTTTGTTATGTCAACATTTAAAAAAAACACATTACATAACTTCATTAACAAGGATTGCGTTATGTATATATTACTCGTCCTTATCACTTAATTTGCTGATTACTAGGGGTTTGCAGAATAACATGATAGACTTCATTTCAAACGAGACCTTTGTGAAATATCAAGAGATTGATTATCTGTACGTATTATAGGTAGATGTTTGTAAGTGTACTAATTACAGCAACAAATGTCGTTTTACGCCAGCCTTCCATCTTCGACCAACTGTATGTCTCCATGAAACCTTAAAGGGACCGTGTCACGGATTTTAGCCAAACTTAGGCATAGCAAATGACCATCAAATTTGTTTAAATGTATAAAATAACTTCTTAAAACAGTGAAGGAATATTTAAATAACACACCAAATGCAAAAGAAGGTACGGATGGCCAAAAGTGTCGAAGATTGAAACGGATTGCGATGTGGGCTTTTGAAATATGGTCCGGCGGAACAGTTTTCAAAGTTAATCTTGTCTGCTTGTAACTTCAATTTATGACGCCCGGGAGACACATTTAGCTGCAAGGAAGCTATGGTTTTGTCATTTAGTATCAAAGAATTAATTTCTATGCAAACATTTAGTTTCATAGCGAATATTTGGCAAAATTTAATAACGTGAGATTAACTTAGCCGTGACATAGTCCCTTTAAACTAGAAGCCCCTCGAGCTGCAATAATTTGAAAATACAATCTTTATTAAATAACCGCTTTTTTAACCAAAAGTTGCAATTAAAGCAAACCAACAAATAAATAAATTACTAATTAAATAAATATAAAATCGCTTAATACTAAAACTGAAAGTTGGTGATAATTATTATCATCGTCGTCGTCATCATCATCATCAACTTTACCATCATTATTATTATAATCATCTTAATTATATTATAATATTTCTAATTCGTAAAACCTCCTTTAATTGAAACCCAGGTGAATTTGCATAATTTTGGTTTAATATTTGTTTATGAGTGCCATCTGTTATTTTTCTTAACTTTTAGATTCCTTAGCGCGAACCGACTGAAGACTATTCCATATCGAGCCTTTTTTTATCAGAATAGGATAATGTGAGTATTTATGAACAGTGGCAATTCAGTTTTTCTTCATAAGGTATAGTGTACAGCAGTACGCATACAGGAACCACCGTCTTGCAGGTCCGCCGACCAACTGACTGACTGACTGACTGACTGACTGACTGACTGACTGACTGACTGACTGACTGACTGACTGACTGACGGACGGACGAACGGACGAACGGACGAACGGACGAACGGACGAACGGACGAACGGACGAACGGACGAACGGACGAACGGACGAACGGACGAACGGACGAACGGACGAACGGACGAACGGACGAACGGACGGACTAAATTAGGCGTTTTCTGTGTTACTTTTAACAGTACTGATTTGTGCTGATTTACTTTTAAGAATGTTATCGGATAATCCTATAACGACAATCGATCCAGAGGCATTTAGGAAGACTGACTACTTTCCACTGCAAGTGTAAGTTTAATACAACAGTAAATACAATATGTTCCAGTTGAATATGTGGGATGGCCGGACGAAGAAAATTTAACTCGAGGTCGATTCGAATTCTGTGCGTCCACATCGAGAGCCAAATATTTTCCCGTCCGATCTTACCTTACAAGCTTAAACAATAAGTATTTTATCATATGGCCATTTAGTTTTGATTGATTGATTGATTGATTGATTGATTGATTGATTGGTTGATTGATTGATTGATTGATTGATTGATTGATTGATTGATTGATTGATTGATTGATTGATTGATTGATTGATTGATTGATTGATTGATTGATTGATTGATTGGTTGATTGATTGATTGATTGATTGATTGATTGATTGGTTGGTTGGTTGGTTGATTGATCTACTGATTAAACTAATACTTATTTACTTTTTATCTATTTAACAGATATTTGCTGCGGACGAAACTAAAGATATTAAGCCTACAGTCCTTTGCCAATTTCCGTGGTCATAACATTCAAATGTAACGTCTACTAATTTTGATGCATATTGCAGTTATGTACGTGTATGGGAGTGCCGTACTGTGAGAGTATCGGCTAATAGAATATGACGGCTTCGATGTTAGATAAATCAGTCCTCCACTGATATTTCACCTCACCTTCGGTAAATATCTGTTCAATACTAAGCAAAAATCAAGTAACGAAAATCAAATGGCGATGCTGACTTGCCTTTTTTGGCCTCAGGTTTATCAGAAATGGAATGGTTGGAACATTGAAATACGGCGCAGAAGGCAGCATAATATATCTGTTAGTACCTTAATAATTCAGACAGTTCTTTTTTCGTAAGGCATATGAGCCCTGTACAGACAAGGAATAATTCGCGTGAAGTCATAGATTACACTAGTTAGGGGGAACTTATACTACATTTTTGTTAGAAGCATGTTAAGATACTCTGCGTTTGGTTCATTCCTGAGCACAAAAGGGATACAGTTATATACACGGTGGTAACTCAGTAAACCTCCACCGGGACTTTCGCATTTTTAGGTTTCAAAGTATAAATCTGCATGACAATTCGCTGTGGACCCTTATGTCAAAACTCGTGTTTCCCTCTTTACATGTCCTCATTGCCTAGCTTCAATATCTTAAAATATACTGACAAATAGATCAAGAGTAACGCATATAATTACGTTTTTTAGAAATTCTCTTGGTTCCGATGCAGAAGCTGTCAAACTGAAGAGACACATGGACGCATCAGTGAAGGAAGCATTGATTTCCGCTTTATTGGCGTCAGGCTTCAAACAAGTTTCTACCAATCACAGCGACTATGATACACTTCTTCTACCATGTCCGGTGGGAACATTTTCCAACTCTTCCTCAAAAGGCCAACATGGATGTACACAGTGCCCTCCAGGTATCGTGTGCGCTTTTTTGCAGCGCAATTGACCGGCTCAATTGGCTGAGCAGGATGAATATAAAATAGTTTGTTGTCTATTAAATGATATCGACATTCAGCCTAGAGAATTGACAAGACAAAAGGAAGTTCAGTCTCGTCATTGCACGATTCCGTAAAGGAAAGAACGTACAAAATCTACAATTACAGCTCTTTGCTGGGAATGATGTATCAACTGACAATTTGTTCCCAAAGAAGCCAAACAGATTCAATTATAGCGCAGAAACTCTGTGGTAATTTTAAGTGCTGATTTAAAAAAGCCTCTGTTTTCCTTGTGAGCGTTGACCCTACAAATAAGAAAAAAATGAGAAAAAGCACCAGCAAAACAAAAACGTTTCTCCCTCTTTCTCAAGATGGTGCTGTTGATGCAAGCTGGCTTTATTCTTTGAAATACGCCTTTTACTTCCCACTGCGTTCACCGTCCCTCCCCCTCTCCCTAACGCCCGCCCCTCCATTCAGCACATCTCTTATGGTCTTTCCATTACATCTTACAGTCTTTCTTTTGCATTGAAGAGGGCAAGATTAAATTATATTATGCTTCCTTTTCAGGAGGGTTTTACTCTGATATCTTTGGCTATGTGTCAGAAAGCTGCATGAAATGCCCAAACGGTTCTTTTGTTGCATATGACAAAGCACCAGGAACACGACCTCAAGATTGCAAGGCTTGTCCTGAAGGTAAACAACGAGGATAATCATTTACTTGGCCGAAGACAAGGGAAAAAATAGATTTTCGAAATGCAAGAAAGTAATTATTATTTCCAATAAGCGAGCACGAGTTCAATAACTGCTGCATATCGTTCGACAAGTGGGCTTGTATACACGATTTTTTAAATGCATTGTGAAGCACACGCTCGCTTGGTGGTGTGTTTAAGTTCATTGGGGTGGACAGAGATTTATAAAGTCCTTATGGGTCAAATGAGTCAATCAGTCACGGGTCTATGAGACAAATACTACATTAAGGTTACATTATTTGTAAATAATGCGGCCCTTACTTATAAATAAAAGCTAAGCGCAAACATTCTATTTCTATTTGACAGGGACAGAAACAGACTTCTTCGCTGGACTCCGTGCTTGTAAATGCTTGATAGGATTCTATCGAACTCATCTGTTCAAGAAATGTCACAAATGTGGGCGAGGACTGGAATGCAAAGATGACTATGTTTCATTGAAATCTGGATATTGGTGGAAGTGGAGGAATGAGACATACAGAGATCGCTACAGAAGTTTTCAGGCAAATCTGTTGGCACCTCTACCAGCACTGGATAGTTTCAGCGTACAATATCCTTTTCCAATGCCAACGCCTTATAGGTGCCCAATAGAAGGATCTTGCAAGGGTGGTTTAGATTCCCCGTGTGAGAATGGTTACAAAGGACCTCTCTGTGGAGTCTGCAGCTCAGGATACTTTAAGCAATTGCAAACGTGCAAAAAATGTCCATCAAAGAAGTTGATGATGGTGCAGTTGTCAATCATTGCAGTGATCTTATTGATAACTGTGACTTTTTTGGCTTGGACGAGCAAAAGGAAGGCCAAGAAATACCGAGGCTGTTCTGTAATGGACATGTTTTTATCCAAACTCAAGATCGTTGTTGGCTTTTATCAAGTCACTTATGGTATAATGGAAGCCTTTGCGTACATAAAATGGCCAGATTCCCTTCAAATCATTGGCAAGTATTCAGAAATACTCCAGCTGAATATACTTCAGATAGCCCCCGCTAGCTGCCTTTTTCCGGGATTAAACGCCGATGCCTTTGGAAATTTGTTTGCGATGTTAGCAATAAATGCTCTGGTCATTGGCTTTTCTTGTGTTGCTTACGGAGTACAAAAAATGATCATTTTACGAACTGAAAGCATGGGCGTCGAAGTAAAGTCACGAGAAATTTCACAGACAAAAGAACTCGTGTATAAAAATTTATTCTTCTTCTTGTACGTGACGTACCTAAGCACGTGTTCCAAGACCGCCAATGTCCTGCCATTTGCTTGCCGAACAATTTGCCAAGATCAAAAGGACGAGATTTGTAACAAGTACTTGAAAGCAGACTATAGCATCCAGTGCAATGTTTCAAGGTACAGCAAGATGGTGATCGTCGCGTACGTTTCTTGTGCCTATATCGTTGCCCTCCCTGCCGCTTCTTTCGTCGCCCTTTGGAGACAACAAAGAGTTCCAATAGGCTCAAAAGACGCCAAAACCTCTCACTATCTGGACACTAATGCAGAAATGATCACAGGATTGCGTTTTCTCTTTGAAAATTACAAACAAGTTTCGTGGTATTGGGAACTGGTTGAAATGTCTCGTAAAGTAATCCTTACATCTGGTCTGATTCTTGTGGGCCAAGAGAGTAGGTCTTATATTGGCTTGGCCTGGGTTATGGCTGGGATGTACGGGATGCTCTTTTCCTGGATAAGACCCGTAAAGGACGTAACTGAAAACAGCTTGATGACAGTGTCCCTTGCCGTTACCGTATTCAACTTGGGTATTGGAGCTGTGGGTAGAATTCCTGCCGAGAACATATCAGCCTCAAGTGACCCGTACGTGGACGCAGTCTTGTTTAAGATATTGATACTTCTAGCAAATACTTTGGTTATCAGCCTTGTTGTTGGTAAGATAATACTTTTTCTACTAATTAGGCTAGCTGGTTTTACAGTGCGATGCGCCTTACCGTGGCCACCCAACAAACTTTTTTACAAGTGTCATCTTGTACTATTTTACGTTTTCACTAGATTTTGTTGATAAATATGATGTAACAAGTATCTATTTGATCGTCTTTCACTTTGCAATGAGTCGTGTTCGTCAAACAAATAATAATAATACGAGAGCACACTTGTAAAAAAGTTTGTTGGGTGGCCACGGTAAGGCGCGTTGCACTGTAATTGTAATGTTTAGGCTAGATGGTTTATCAGTGTTTACGAGTATGTAAGGTCACTGATCAAAAGCACTTCTTTACAATGTTAGTGTGCCGTTAATTATCATATATATCTTATATAATACAGTAAAAACCCGCATATATGAACCTGTATTTTTTCGAGGAAGCCTAAATAGGTTCTTATATAAATGGTGTCTACTGGGATCAGTTTAGGCTATTTAGAAGGTCTGAATGGGGTTTAGTGTTTAGTGTTATTTGTCCATAATTCTTAGTGTTTGCTGTTAAAAATCGGATAAAATCACTCACGAACGTAGAGAAAATTTTCGGATTTCCCCTCGGAAATACTCGGTAGTCTTCGGACATCTTCTGTAGTCTTCGGAAATCTTCGGCACTCTTCGAAAATATTCGGTAGTCTTCGGAAATATCCCGAAATGATCGGAAATCGCCGAAAACTTCTTCACATACTAAACAAAAATGATATTGGCCTTTTTTGAGCCGTTTTTGTTTCTTTCTGGATAAAATTTACTGCTTCAGTGAATTTTTTACTGTTAGTGTTTAATTGCCTAAAATTTAACTGTTTCATATTACAGAGCCAAAAAAATAAGTTTAAGTGTTTAGTGTTATCGATGTACCCCCATTCAGACCCTCTATTTAGGTTCTAAAAAAAGTTCTTATTTTTCTTGGGAAAGAAATGTTTTTATTGCTGGAATCAAATATCTGAACATAATGCAAGCCCTATTTCAAGTTATTTCATTTCTCTCAATGCTTTTAACCACAGAATGCTTTTAAACCAGAGAAACATTAATACATTTAAAATGAATTCTATGACTGCAATTTCGATTGCTATTGCGGTACTGTTATAGGTAGAAGTTGCTGTTAGACTCCAGTGTAAACCGGAATAGCTAACAACTGTCGGTCTGTTCTTGTCTTGTGTTCCACAAAGTGTTTTTTTTTTCTGTTTCTTTTTTACTTTTAGTTCAGTTCGTTTTAAACTTATATCACAACCTCAAGGAATGGCTAAAAAATCCGCATTGGTCACTGTCTTGCTGCCTGGCTTTGCTTCTCCCTCTCAAAGAATTGCAAGAAGAAATCAGTGGTTTAGCTGCAACAAATTTATTTCATGAGCAGCTGCAGGCAAATGAGTTAGTCGTTCCAACTATTCTTGCTGCCGTGAAAAACAGTGGAGCTATTGATGTTGTTCTTGAAGAAAGCGAACAAGGTGACGATGGTACAATAAAGGCACATGGCATTTGTCAAGCCGAATACAGAAGCAAGCAACGCCACCGATGGACACAGACTGAGCCATTGTCTTTATTGTTTGCTGATATCGTTGTACACGAGCAAATTGACGAAATACCAAGAGTAAATACCCGTAAGTGCAAAGTGCGGACATAGGGTTCAATATGTAATATATATCACTTGCAGTAATTTACATTGTAATTTGTTCAATTGATTATAAATCAACAGGGGCGTTTTATTGAATGATATATTTGCCAGTATAACATTTAGTGAGGAGCGCCAAACCATCGGTGGAAGCTTAGAAAGATTAGGGTCTTAGGTGAAAGAGAACGTGCTGCCTTTGCAATGACATCTGCAAATGGTTAGATACTCTAGTTTTCTCGGATAAGGACCGTGACGATAAACGGGATAAACCGTAGGCCCCGTCTCCTGCATCTTCAGTGAGTGTTATGGTAAGCAGGGGACTTAAAAAAACCCACACAGTAATCGTATAGAGTAGGACACGAAGTTTTCCAGTGTTGTGGTCTGTCCTATTCACACGTATCCATGGGTTGGGAGGTGGGACGAGATCATATACATGGACGGATGGCGGCTGGCAAAGGCACCTGATATGCTGATGCCTGCCATCTCATCCCGTGACTGTAATTGTGAAGTGCATTCAGCTTTGGGAAATGCGCTATACAAGAAGGAAACCATTACCAATACCATAGAATGAAATAGTGGTGACAGCTAAAGTATAACCACGGCATGAAGAACCTTTCCAAAAAATACAGCAATTATCGTTCAGGGTTCACGGATTGGATTCATTCTAGAAAACAATTCTGCGAATAGGTGTTTGACTTCCTTGGGATATAATCTTGAACTTTGTGTTAACGATGTGTATATTTAATTCCGGTTTAACTGTTAAATGTGTACGGTTTTTTTCTGCAGGTCTCGGTTCCCAAAATCGGCCTGGCTTTGAAGCCAGTGAAGGAAAAAGTACTGGATCTGGATAAAATGAGATCGCAAGCTACATAACATGACTAGGTTATAGTAACGCTAGCGAGAATAACTTAGGAGGCAAAATATATACCTGTCTCCATCTTAATTAAACTAACAAGCATCGATAGAAGAGTGTATAAGATAAAGACAACTTCGTTCCTAAGAGGGCGGGAAGAAGAAAGAGGTTGTGTAAAGATATCAAAGAGGTCGCAATTTGTTTATGATCACTTTAGCAATCATCTAATAGCCAGTTGTTTTTAATCACTCGTGACACCCCTGACAATTGTAGATAAATGGGGCCAGGTCAAGAAACGTTACTGTCTGTCTTTTTATTAAACAAACTTTCCTTTAGGTTTTCTTTATGTTATGTCAGTAAGTGCAAGATATCTACCAGAAACGTCCCTGGCTTTTTGGTGGTGTACAAATTTATAAACAGAACAACTGCAAGCTCGAGACTGTTAAGCTGTCAGAAATAATCTTTTACTTCTAAGATAAACCATTCAAACCTGCCTTAGTAAATATGTATGAGAATGAGACAAAGGAAATATGTAATCTTTGTATTGGCATTTTCATTTAAGTAAGCTGTTTAGCTTTTATTTACGAATCCTTATCTGTAATTTTAACAGAACAGAGAAGCACTCTATTATCTCTTTATTTGCTGTGACCGTATCTCAGACCTTTCAACGAGGTTGCACGCATGCTTTTCTATAAAAGGCACGGTTTAGCTTGGATGTAAAGGGATATGTAGATATTTTTAAAGCTTTCTATTGGTAAAACACAAAAGTAGGAATAATAGTTTGGATTGTTTTGTGGAGGGTGACAAATATGGTCTCTTGCTTGTTCAAACTGCAGGCCCCAGTTTGGTTCAAATTAGGGCCTGTTTATACGGACTTTTACCCTTGACTTTGGGCGAGAAAGCTTTTCATACATTTCTTTATAAACAGCTGCGAACCGTTTATATGAGACATCGCAAAGTTGGTTTGTGTGAGAGGGGGGTAGGGTAAGGTGACCCTGGGTGGAGGGTCACTCGCTTTGAAGGTAGGGAGACCGCGGGGGGGGGGGGGCAGCCAAATTTTTTCTCAGGTAAACATTTTGGCAATTTTGCACGCCTATCAGGGCATTCGTGTCACCAGGGCACTCAATCCCAAATTTTTTTGACGCGCCGAGTGCACGTTGTGTATTTTCATCCAAACAGGTTTGTCAGATTTAGCAATAATTCCGCGCGGACTTCCAATGTTGGAGCCGGCCAGAGGTCTCGATCCTTGGAGCAGTCAAAATGGATCGCGTGCTCTGGGAACGAGAATGCTACCAAGCAACAAGTCTGTTAGGTATGCAGAAAACCGGGAGGCTAATTTTTGGCTCTTTGAGAGAATAACCCACTTACCAGGGACAACTTTCTTCCATATAAAACAGGCCCTAGTCTTGCGTGACTGGCCAAAAATAAGTCTGATTAGTACGATGCTTGTATATTTATACTAAGTATGATTAAACTAAGTATGATTTAAGGCCATCATCGCTTAAGCTTCTGAAAATTTGAATGCTACAGGAGTTTTACAGCATGAAACATAACTTTACTGAAGTGTAAAGCTCTAGTGAAGCTGGTGTATATTTGGAATTTAATCAGCATTACGCTTGCTTAAGTTTTTTTAAAGCTGATCTTTATGCCAGCTTTAAACTCAAGTTTAAAGGCGGATAACGAGACTCCTTTACACCAACTTTAAATCACATTTAACCACCTTTAACAACATTCAATTGATGGTGTTAAGCTGGATACCTAACTTTACAGCAGATTTAACCACCTTTAATCCCATGTAAATCCCAATTTTCATTCTGTGAATTTTCCTAGCGCAGTACAAGGGATCATCATGCAGAGATTGAACAGTTATATTAAAAAGAAAGTTATTTCAACCGTCGTCTTAGATGAAAGGGCATAAATGTCTACAACCATCAGGCTAACCAGGCGCTTCTACAAATTAAAACTGTCGGCTTATACAAAATAATCTTTGGTCTATATAAATAATTTTCTCCCCTGCCGAGTAAGTAAAAGTAAACTAACGCGGATAGATCAATTAAAAACGACACATTGTCCCCTATTTTAATAAATAGATAAGCCTGTATTCGAGTGCGTCTTGTAATTATTATTTTGTCGCTATTTCTTTGACTAATTTGAATCGCCGTGAAATATTTTGCGACAAGTTTTCCACGATGTCTTCCTAACTTCATAAAACAGTGGCGGCGAAATTAGAGTATTATTTACACTCGCCTGCGAAAATAAGAATATGCAATTAAATTACTTATAAATAAGAAATAAGAAAGGAGACTTTGTCTTGGGGAAGAAAGTTTAAATGTGAAGTTGAGGTTTCTCTAAATGCAAAATACAGCCGATATGTTTTCCATTTTTCTAACACATCACTCCATAACCCAAAGTGTTTTCATTGTATGAAATGGAGTACCTTAGACTGAGCGACTGTTTAACGTACATCAATTTTTAAAACGTCATTTACCACTTCACCCCCTGCAAATAAATCGTCAAGGATACCGCAATGTTTTAAATGTGCCAGTCTTCGACTTTAAATTATGCAATGAATTTAAATATGCGATACAGAGCACTAGTAAAAAAGGTAAAATTCAACCCTGTAATCTGAAAAAGAGAAGAGAAGCAAATCCCCAATTCATCTTTAACTTACAAAATGGATAATGTACTGGAAAGGAGAAAAAGCATCGAAGAGGATTTAAAGAACAGAGAAACATGGTTAATTGCTGTTGAATTCACCTCAGCTTCAATGGTCGTAACAGTAGCATTGATCGGAAACATGTTGCTCTGTGCAGCAATTTACAGATTCCGTGCTCTGCGTACAATCCAGAATTACTACATCGTCACGTTAGCAATCTCAGACTTGCTATTAACACTACTTTGTGTCAGTTTGGCTTTGGTAGCAATGATTCTGGGAAGATGGCCTTTTGGCGATACAATTTGTCAGATACAGGGCAGCTTAATATATTATTTTGCAAGCTTTTCGCTTCTAAACATGACGCTCATAGCGGTTAATCGCTACTTCAAAATGGTTAGATCGGTGAACATTTATCAGAGGATATACACCAAAAACAACGTCCTCTTATCGATTGCGGCTTGTGGAGTTTTCTCTGGAGTGTTTATTATTGCATATGTTTGGCATAAGTTTTGTTTCCATCCTGGTATTTTAGCCTGCTTCCCCTGTAAAGGCGAAAGCGCAAAGGAACAAGCTCTTCTTCTTGGTCCTTACTCTGTTCTTATCGCCGTGACTTTTCCAGTAGTGCTTTTCTGCTACTACAAGGTATTCCGTAAAGTTCGCGCTCATTTCGCGCAAATTGCAAACTCCACTCTTCACAAAGACATTCACAAATCATTTGCGGAAGAAGTCAAAATCACTAAAATTCTCTTTGCTGTATTGATTGCGTTCCTGATTTGTTGGATCCCTGGTTTTACCATCGAGTTTTGGGACATACTTCAAGGGGAATACACGCTGAAACGTCAAGTTTACCTCATTTTGTCCTTTACTGGTGCGGCAAATGCAGCTATTAATCCTGTGATCTACGGTTTGACACAGAAACGCTTCCGAGAAGCTTACAAGAAAGTTCTGACTTGTGATAACTAATCAAAAAATTTGTCCAAGGACACATCCAAACGTCTTTATAGGAAGATAAGTCATTAACTCAATCGATTTTTTGCCAGTCTCTTAAAATAAAAAAGTACCTACATGTAAATAGGTCGTCTATTGCTTTTGCCATATAATTCATAATTTCTATCAATTTTAACATACTGTATATCTAAATCCCGGCACAGAGTATATATTAAGAAGAAAACCTGACAAGTCTTTTTGTTTTTCTTTAAGCGTCCTCGCCACAATACTTCTTTACGTTTTTCAATGTTATGCGTAGAGTCTAGTAGCGTATTCTAAAACAAAATACCGTAACTCTACTGGGCATATTTTGGTAAGAATAGCTCGTGACCATACACCATATGTCCTATTGTACATTATAAATTGCCTTATTCTTGGCGAACAGGACTTAGTCATTGGCCGTAGTCTGCCTCGTCCCCAGGCGCCGTTGAGGCGGTAAGGCGGGAAAACAGGGAGCGCGGGGGTTGATGGTTAGGGAGCGAGCCGCGAGCGCGCCGCTTTCCCGTCCGCATCAGGCCCATAACGCCAAGCGAACCGTGCACGTCAGTCCCACAACGCCAAGCGAACCGTGCACGACCAAGGACGAGGACGCCTGGGGACGAGGCAGGGCCGTAGTTATATTGCTTATCATTGTGTAGAGCAAATTTCGTTCTGTAATTATGCATAGATAAACAAAATTGAACTTCGGCGAAGTTAGAGTCAGATTTTAATCAAGGGTATGATTACATGCCGACTTTCGACGCATCAGAAGACAGAAAGTCTTATTACTAATTTATCGCAAGAAAAATAGACAAAGAGAAACCTATAAACTATTAATCATCTCTGTAAGTTAGAAGTCAAAGAGAAACCCCTTTTGGGAAATGTATATAGATATACATAAATAACGAATAATTTGTTATAAGGAATGCAATTATGAGCAAGGTATTGGAACTTGAATTCGTTATTGGACACCTTGTTATTAGACAAGGCTTTTATTCACCGTGTGATATGACATA
Organism: Oculina patagonica; assembly: GCF_052425735.1. Taxonomy (NCBI): domain Eukaryota; kingdom Metazoa; phylum Cnidaria; class Anthozoa; order Scleractinia; family Oculinidae; genus Oculina; species Oculina patagonica. Next base: position 30,032,122 of record NC_135762.1, read on the forward strand.
ATTAAGGCTTTTCTTTGTCATTGGTCGTTTTAAATTTATCGATATAAATTAACGTTATCGTTTAAATATTCGAAGTATATATTTTTTAGTCAATAAACTAAAGTTATTCCGTAAACAAGAGGCGAAAAATATTCGCTGCTCTACGACAAAAGGTCGTTTCGCCATCTGGTTTACTATCAAATAATTTGTTAGTTCTGGAAAGGATTTTTATTTTCAACCTCTTTACTACCTCTTGCCATCCTTAGGAAGGGGCTGCAGGCACTAAGTGACGTTTGCCAAGCACTGAAAAACTTCAAAATCACCGTAGTACTGCCTCGAAGCGCAAGCGTCAAAAAATGGCAGAGTTGTCAATAAATTGCATGAATTCATTTCCATGAGGTCTCGCACTTTCACTAAAAGGTACATTGTTCGATTTTGTTTTCTTTTTTACCTTTAAGAGCGAGAAGGAAACCGGAAAGTACAAAGACCACACAGGGAACACGCCAAGTTGAGTGCAAAACATCGAGCAAAATCCTGAAACATGTAGTCCATAAATTGCTATAAAGCATTTTTCTTCATTTAGTTATCGCTTTGGCCCGGGCTAAACGTCGAACTTCACATAAGTCGAAACTTATGCAAATGACCGAAAGCAATAGGTTTTGCTCATTTGCATTAGGTTCGACTCATGTGAAAAAGCGAGGTTTGGCCCGGGCCCTGGGGTAGGCGAAAAGGTTCGGATTTGGCCTTTAAAAGCGCACCAATTGCGGAATTTAATTTTGTGAGAAAGTATGCGGATTTTTTTAAAAGACGGCGGATTGCGGATCGACTGAGAATTTAGCTCAGATTCCGAAATCCGCCTGTAGAGAAACACAATCCGATTTTAAAGTTCGGATCGTGGTTCTTTAAAGCGTTCGGGTCACGGATCTATGATCGGCCTTAGTTTTTGTGTTGGGTCTTCTCGGTATATTTTTCCAAGGTGTGTTGCATTATCGATGTTTCATAAAGCATTGTAGTGTAACCTCGGTATGACCAAGCAATAATAAGAAACTTTTTGAAAAAGGCAAGTAACGCAGATCCAGATTTGAGCAAAAATAGTTGCGGGTGGGCAAATTGGGCCAAGAAGTAGCACGAATCGGCGGATTTGCGTATCTCTATTCACCACACCATCCCTAACACCAACCCCCCTCCCCGCCTCCTCCCCACATCCCCCCCCCCCCCCATTTACAGACACCCATCGCAGCTTGTGTGGTCACAGATTAGTATTTGCTATTGTAAAGGTTGTGCTTTCTGAAGGCAGTATCTAAACCTGTACATTTAGGGATAGGCAAGCCGTTGATATGTGTAAATTAAAAAAACGGTTTTAGGACTCTCAACATTTTGGGACTTTTAGGGATTTCACTGTTTGCTAAACCAAATAACCCACTTCTCTTAGCATTTGAAATTTAATAATATCGTCAAAAAAACTTGGTGTATTGTTTGCAAAACACTAAAATTAACAAACACTAGTCAGGGACACTTTAATTACTTTATTGTAAGAGAGATTAAAGGCTTCCTTTTTAGAGGTCTATTAAATTGTGCTTTGAGTCGTGACAATACACAAACTATACAAGTATTTTTCGTTAAGATTATTTACATTCTGTAGTGTGTGGTGATCAAATCTGTCTCTTCACGTCGCCTTTCGCGCACCCTTAAAAGTTTGCAATTAGTTGATTATCAACTGCAAGTTTACAAGGTTAATAAGCCGAATTAAAAAATCGTGACATATCGAGCCTTCGTCACAGCAAAAGAAAAAATCCTGCGTGAAACAAATGAAATGGACAAAAAAGACTAGAACGTCTTTCAAAGAAGGATTAACAAAGTTGACTTTTGTAAGACGTTTTCCATAAAACAACAAAGGCACAACCAAAGATGTTTACAATTCATTTCGTGATCATAATATGAAAAATTGGGTTCCTCACAAGAGGGTGGCAGACGTTTTGGAAGTTGTGAAAAGATCTATTGCTTACACTATTGTTCCAGATGATTAAGGCAGAAAGGATTTGAAGAGTTCGTAAACTAAGTGTTTGTTGTGCTGCCTATATATACGAGCAAAGTTGCTCTGCTATGAACTCGGGGAGTGTTGGCAAATGGACATTCCTTGTGATGAAGTGATGGTGTTTCTTACTAGGTGTAATGCCGCAAAAAATGGAGTCCAGAGATGACTGCTTGTTCGCAGTGTAAATGGTCGCTTTATGAGGAGCAACTGACAACAAAATGAAATGCCACGATTATGACGTTAACTAACTGGGCACATCGAGACTTCGAGATGAAGTTAAAATCTCGCCGAACTTCTAGTGACTCTCAACGCCGAAACGCGGGTAAAACGGGCTTAAACAAAGCTAAAGTTTGCTTCGCTGACAATTTGGTAACTGTCCACGAGGTGCCGTACAATTTAGACATTTTCGACGAAGCGAACTATGGCCTCAAGTTACCAAAAATTGAAGCTCACAAATACACGCCTCTTGTTTTTAGAGATCCTTACGCGAGGCCGTCGAAAAGGAAAAAAGCTAGTAAGTTTGCAGACATGTTTGTAAGTGACTCTGTGAAACTTCCGTTTATTAAGAAGAAAACTACCAACAATTACACCAAGAAAGTTGCTTCAAAGACGAGCAAAGAAACATCAGAATCGCTCAGCGAACCACACTTGCCGAAAGGAAGTACTGGAACTTCAGAAAAGTTTCAAGATGGTAATACATTGCATTTTAAATATAGTGACTTTATATTAAGAAAGATGGTTAGAAGTACAACTTCAAAAGACAGAAGCTTTATTGTTAAGTAGTTCTGAATTGTACCGTCAAACCGGTTTTAACTGACAACCGAGCCAGTTTAATCTTAAAATAATAAATTTTAAACGCCGGGGTCATTCCCTGCTATTGAAGGCTTAAAGAACATAACTTCGTAAATAGAAAAGGCTTCAAGTCATTTTAAATAAACAATTAGGGTGTTTGGGCTCAGTGATCATTTGAATTTAATTTTTAAAAGCTTAATGGTGTTTCGTTTGAATAATGAGTTTGACAAATGGCCTGGCGTATTTGCTCAACAGCCAACACAAATTGCTTATTTAAAAGTCTGTGTTGACTTACAATGCAAGGCTTTGCCTCTGCGGGTTTATTTTACAACTGTCTTTGACGTTCGCTCAGCTTTTTACTAATTTTTTTTTCAAGGCTGTTGGTAATGAAAGTTAGCTTTTGTCGAGTTGCAGCAGCATAAATGCAGAGAAAACTTGAAAACATTTAAAAAAAACCGTTTTAGAATTGAATGACTATTTAAAATGTTTACTCTGAAGCTTGTAAACCTGTACTTCTAGATATATAATATATTGTTAGTGGCTTGAAAAGGGACTGTGTCACGGTTGAGTTAAGAGTTTCTGACTGGGAGATCCAGGCAATACAGTAGAACCCCGGTAACTCGAACTCGGATAACTCGAACAACCCCGCTAACTCGAACTAACTTCCATTTCATTTGGATTTGAACTCACTTTTCAGTCATTTTTACTCGGTTAACTCGAACTCGGATAACTCGAAAACCCGGCTAACTCGAACTAAATTTTGTTTCCCTTGATCAAAATTTGGGTCAAATTTACCCCGATAACTCGAATTCCGGTTCTTGCAACTTGGCACGGTTACCCATTGATTAGAGCAACGAACAGATCACGTATTTGACAGCCTTTTTCCACTCTTATCATAAGAGTTTATGATCGTGTTAGAGTTTCTGACGAGATAAGTTAAGTTTGCACTGTACTGTACACTAAAGTGCTGAAAAATCAGTTAACTATCAATTATTAACTTGGTAAATTAAATATTCAATCGACCCCGATAACTCGAAACCCCGCTAACTCGAACTGTTTTTCGTTTCCCTTCAGAGTTCGAGTTACCGGGGTTCTACTGCATTGCAAAATGTCGGAAGAAGGGGGTCGGCCGATCTCCGTCATATTTATACGGTATGGAGGCCTTACCTAACTAGTAACCATGGTAACATTTTTTGATTGATTGACTTTATTGTTTTCGAGAACAAACCACCCCCACCCCCCCCCCCAAAAAAAAATTGCCCCAGTGGCGTGACAAAAGTTGTGATTTTAGGTCAACTTTAGCAGCATATATCTCTAGATTTATTCAAGCAACAGACTCTAATTTACATCAACATAACACTTGTCCTTTGGTTGTTTAAATGCATACTAGAACAAATCTTCTCTGTATATCATTCACGATCTGCATGCAAACTAAGAAGGCATGCTTCCTGACATTTTCAAAAGTCGCAAAACTAGGCATTTTCGAATTCCAGTTTCTCAAGGGTCCGGGAAGATACAAATCTAAAACAAACTGCAAGTTACTCACCATACATAGGAAAATGTTTTAAGCCAGTGTTGAAATTGGACCAGCGAATATATTTTTTTTAACGGTTCACTGTTTTTGCCGCTCCGGCCGATTTCACACTTCCAGGCCATTACCATACAATTACGGTTTTCTTGCTGCTGTCGATCTCATTATCTGGATTTCGCCGTTTGAACGCCTTCGATAAGTTTAAAAAACAATAGCTATGGTTTCTTACTCTAACAAACGGCATTTTTGTCCCAGGACGGTTTTCGGCAATCGCGTTCTAAAAGCTGTCGCGTCCCAAACCTTAAAGTCCCCACTACTACTACTGGAGCTACTGCAACTGCCACAGCCACTTCTACTGTTACTGCTAGTGCTACTATTTGCTACTGCTACTGCTACTACTTCTACTAGTGCTCCTACTACTGCTAGTGCTACTACAACTGCTACTACTACTGCTTCTGCTACTGCTACTGCTACTGCTGCTACTGCTACTGTTATTTCTACTGCTATTTCTACTACTATTGCTACTGCTACCGCCACTGCTCCTGCTACTCTTTGCTGCTGCTGCTGCTTCTGCTGCTACTGCTACTGTTTCGCTACTGCTACTACAACTTTTACGGCCACGGCTACAGTTCCTGCTACTGCTAGCACTACTGCTTCTTCTATTGTTACTGCTTCTGCTACGAACTGGCATTGTTACTGCTAGTGCTACTGCTTCTGCTCCTGCTACTGCTAGTGCTACTGCCACTGCTACTGCTAGTGCTACTGCTGCTGCTACGGTTACTGCTTTTGCTCTTGCTACTGTTGCTACTGCTTCTGAGTCCGATACTGTTACTGCTGCTACTACCCCTGTTACTGCTACAGCTTCTGCTCTTGCTACTGCTACTGTTGTCACTGCTAATTCAACTGCTACGACTACTGCTGCTATTGCTACTGCTACTAATACAACTGCTCCTGCTACTGCTACTGCTACTGCTACTACTTTTGGTACTTCTTCTGTTATTTCTAGTGCTACATTTATTGCTACTTATTACTACTGTTACTGCTCGCCTACTACCAGGCCCGTAGGCTGGGGGGGTTCGGGGGTTCGGACGAACCCCCCCCCCCCTCCCCCCACCACCGCCTGAAAAGGTCCGGTCTGAATGGTGTAGCATTAATGTACCGGTCTGAATGGTACAGCATTAAGAGCGGAATTCTCTATCTTTTTAGAATTTTCGGACAAAAAGGTTAAAATCGAATTTTTTTTATTACGCCAAAAAGACCCTTTGGGTGAACTATTTTTGAAAATATTATGTAAAACTTCCAGCGAGTTTAATTTTTTGAGAAAACGAGGAAAGTTTGTAATTCGAGCTCATGCTGTCTGAACACCGAGGAAAACTAATTAATTGACAGCAATTTCGTGGCATTTTCGATGCGCTCGTTCTCAACTTCAGAAACTTGCCTTGAGTTCATTTTTACATGAGTATTTAACCATCCCTAGGTCTTCCTTTTAAACTGAAAATCTTCCTGAAATATGTAATTGTTGACACATTTTCACCGCGTTAAAAATTCTATCGATCGCAATTTAATTTACACACCGAATTTGACCTAACTTCAGAGGGCTAGAACACCAAGGGTATACGCTTCTATCGGTAAAACATGGGTTCTTTGGAAAGCCCTATTCTTCCTTCTTATCATATCCAAAGCGTTAGTTTGGCCCGTAAAAAGTGAGTGCGCTAGCACGAAAAATATACAGGCATTTTTCACATGTTTCCGCCATAATTTCCGCATTCTGCAGTCAACCGGATAATGTCGAACTTAATTGTTAAAACGAATTAAATTTGGTCTTATGCTTCGCCGTTACCAGTTTCAATGAGTTAAATTTTTTGCTACAAAACTACAATATCTCAATTTTTAACAGAAAGGAACAGTTTTAATAAAAAGAAATAAATAAAGCAACAAACAAGACATGCTCACCTTCATTGTGCCGCCGTTAATTTATGCGAGGGAAGAGAATTGTCGCTGTACATGTATGTTGTTTTCATTTCCACTGAAGCGTTTCCTTGCACTTCTCTGTTTTTAAATATAAGAATACCCTTTTTACGCATATACATCTCAATTTAGACGACATTCCTGACATTTAGCAAGAATCTTATCCACCAAAACGGCAAATTCGTGCTATGTGCTGTTTGACTATACTCGTCACGCAAGAGAATTTATTGATATCATATTTCCAACACAAGTTGACGTGACGTAGGGACGGACCATTGAAATATCCGGTGGGGTGTTGACTTTTTCCAAAAAAAAACTGTTTCAAGAAAAAAGGGATGTGACATAGTGCATTGTTGAAAAAACAAATAATGCAAAGAAAGAACCAAAACGAGCAGTAGTTGTCATCTTTTAGCGGAGGAGTTTTGGGGTGGGAGAAGGTTTCGTATTAGAAATTTTGGATTTTGTGGGGTGAACAGGGGAAAAACGTTCTGATAAAGAGAGGGGAGATACATTCAACAGGCATAATCAAATCCCTCCCTGACTCAACCCCATTCAAACTGAATGGTCCCAGGAGCCCCCAAATGCCGCTTAATACAGAAAACAACTGACCAGAGAAATGAATTTCAGTTATGATATTTATAATAATTCTTGCGTATAAAATCTTACATGCGTTACGACTGAAGGCCTGTATCTTTAGGCAAAAACTAAACGTCATACAATGCTTGTGCCCTGGAATATAATCCTACAGACAAGTAGGCCCACTAACCCCCTTCCAGCTAATGGTCACTAATAGGTCACAAACAGCAACTTAGCGGAAAATTATTAAATTAATCGATTTGCTATATGTGATAGATATAGACGTCCACTGTTCTTCTTACAGACCTGGTGAAATTTTGTCCGCGAAACAAGCCGTAGCCTGATCCCGCGGGTTTGATATAGCTTCAGGCAGTCGGTTTATAGTTCAGGTATTAGTTTTGGAGCAGCGCAAAAAATAAATAAATAAATATATCAATAAATAAATAAGTAAATAAATAATTTAATCAAACAATATATATATAATATATATATGTGTAAAAATAAATAGAAAAGAAAGAGTTTTGGGTTGTTCTGATAGACAGGGAGAATGAATAAATTTTTCCGCTACTTCGCCTGCAGAAAACCCTTGCAACTTTTTCCGCTTGCCTTTATTCTCGTTAATCGCATTTTTTCGTGCTACTCCCAAAGTGTTCACCAGGGTTCTTGGTCAGCTACAAGCAAAAGAAATTAGCAATGGTCGTCCGGTTTACGTTTGGCGGATAAAATTTCAGCCGCCGCATGGTTTAAATTACCGTATTTTCTCGATTAAACGCCGGACCTCGATTAAACGCCGGCCTCGTATAAAAGCCGGGTCAAAATTGCTTATTTTTTAATAAACGCCGGGAGTGTTCGTTCGTTGCTATGAATGGCACTAGTACGGTATGCTACTTTGGAATTTTCAATGAACGCTGGCGTAACGTAGCTAGGATGGACGTTGTACAACAAAATATAACCTTATTCACCTAGCAGATTTCGCATTCCCGTCTTTCTTACTGACGCATTTTCGTTCTTGTGTTAGTGCTTACAGGCGTTGAAATCACGAGAAACCCTCAGTTCGAGGCGTTTATGAACTTAAAACTTTGTATCCATAACCTTTAACTTCGTGCTCTTTTGTGTAGTTAAAATACCGTTTATGTTCCTTTTGTCATAAATCATGGTTGCAACATAAACGTGTTCAATACGCAATAATAAACCTTTGGGAAACTGTAAAACTTAGATGGCCAGGGAAAGTTTTTCGGGGCAAAACGAAGAGCAAAATCGCCTTGCTTTGAAAAACTGCCCCTTGGTCTCGGAGATCGACTGAAAGCAAATCAATCTGAAAATTTGACAGAAATGTGCCTTCCGTTAATAAACGCTCGGCCCGGATTAAACCCCGGCTTCAAATAAACGCCGGGTCCACCAATCCAAGTTCGAAATAATCGCCGGGGGTGCTTAATTGAGAAAATACGGTAATACAAAAATAGGGAACATCATGATCTGACATACAAATACGAGGTGTAGCCACCCTACACCTGTAAGAAGTATAGTTGACGTCTATTAGTGTCACACATAAATAGATCAAAATACACTGTTTTTATTTATAAGAATCTAGTTAATAAGAAAACTGTGGGGTATGCCCCCAGAACCGCTGGCAGCTCGCGCCTCCGGCGCTCACGTGCCCCTCTTCCCTTATTTTACCTTTGCTACGGCACTGACATGATCAATAGATACCCATTGCGTACTAAACGGAAATGTTAAACGATATAAACGAGTATTAGAATGTTCATAAGAATATTTTCATACTAAATTCAGCAAAAAACCTGAGTCGAAAACAACAGATTTATCTAATGGGCGTACAATTAAATATAGACAACTGAAAGCAAGGCTGATCGTATATTACGTGAAAGGTTGACTTGGCGAGACACCACCGCGACTAGAACCGATACAGAAGATTGCAACCGCAGACAGCTTTCTCGTTCTTATTGGGACTCAATGCGGTGTAGCAAATCTAAATGACACCAGCTCGAAGAGCCAACGCAAATATATTGCCCAATAACCCGTACACTGTATCAAGTTCCGTACTTTGCTGGAGGAGGGTGGGAGCAAACATTTTTGGCCTACTTGTCTGGAGGATTTTATTCTAGGGCACAAGCATTGCAGCGACATTTGGGGGCTCCTGGGACCGTTTAGTTTGCCGATGGGGTTAAAGGGAAGGGATTTGATTATGCCTGTTAAATATATTGTCCATTTCTTTATCAGAACGTCTTCCCCTGTTCCCCCACAAAATCCAAATGTTAAATACGACCCCACCACCCCCCCCCCCTGTTCCCCCACAAAATCCAAATGTTAAATACGACCCCACCACCCCCCCCCCCCCCGCAAAAAAAAAAAAAAAAAAAAAAAAAAAAAACTCCTTCTTTAAAAGATGACCACTACTTCTCGTTTTGGTTCTTTCTTTACCTTATTTTTTTTAACTATGCATTATGTCACATCCCTTTTTTCTTGAAACAGTTTTTTTGGAAAAAGTCAACACCCCACCGGTTATTTCAATGGTCCGTCCTACGTCACGTCAACTTGTGTTGGAAATATGATATCAATAAATTCTCTTGCGTGACGAGTATAGTCAAACAGCACATAGCACGAATTTGCCGTTTTGGTGGATAAGATTCTTGCTAAATGTCAGGAATGTCGTCTAAATTGAGATGTATATGCGTAAAAAGGGTATTCTTATATTTAAAAACAGAGAAGTGCAAGGAAACGCTTCAGTGGAAATGAAAACAACATACATGTACAGCGACAATTCTCTTCCCTCGCATAAATTAATGGCGGCACAATGAAGGTGAGCATGTCTTGTTTGTTGCTTTATTTATTTCTTTTTATTAAAACTGTTCCTTTCTGTTAAAAATTGAGATATTGTAGTTTTGTAGCAAAAAATTTAACTCATTGAAACTGATAACGGCGAAGCATAAGACCAAATTTAATTCGTTTTAACAATTAAGTTCGACATTATCCGGTTGACTGCAGAATGGAAATTATGGCGGAAACATGTGAAAAATGCCTGTATATTTTTCGTGCTAGCGCACTCACTTTTTACGGGCCAAACTAACGCTTTGGATATGATAAGAAGGAAGAATAGGGCTTTCCAAAGAACCCATGTTTTACCGATAGAAGCGTATACCCTTGGTGTTCTAGCCCTCTGAAGTTAGGTCAAATTCGGTGTGTAAATTAAATTGCGATCGATAGAATTTTTAACGCGGTGAAAATGTGTCAACAATTACATATTTCAGGAAGATTTTCTGTTTAAAAGGAAGACCTAGGGATGGTTAAATACTCATGTAAAAATGAACTCAAGGCAAGTTTCTGAAGTTGAGAACGAGCGCATCGAAAATGCCACGAAATTGTTGTCAATTAATTAGTTTTCCTCGGTGTTCAGACAGCATGAGCTCGAATTACAAACTTTCCTCGTTTTCTCAAAAAATTAAACTCGCTGGAAGTTTTACATAATATTTTCAAAAATAGTTTACCCAAAGGGTCTTTTTGGCGTAATAAAAAAAAATTCGATTTTAACCTTTTTGTCCGAAAATTCTAAAAAGATAGAGAATTTCGCTCTTAAAGGTCCGGTCTGAATGGTACAGCATACATATGGCCTACGCGCATAATAAAATAAAAATAAAAACATACTGACGTTATTTGTATTGATTTTCAACAATATCGACTAATTTTCAAACGTTTCTCGTGTATTCCCCTCTTTTTCGGTTTTCAGACTGGAACCATTAGCAAAGTGTGACTCAAGTTATAACTGATGTTGATTTCACCGATTTGAATATGTCGCGGTCGTATAAATAAATTAAATATATCTGAAGCTAAGCTCTGAAGCCTAACGCAAACAATATAATTGACATCCAATTCCCCTGGACAGCGTGACATTGTGGAAAGTAGAGCAAAGAAGGAAATTAAAAGAAATGACTTTGAATCACGTCATGACGGTAGCGGGGTAAACAAAATTCTTATTTAAAAGCCATCAGGATAAGGCCAGCTGGCAAACGAATAAGTACATGAGATAGTGCGCTCTGAGTCCTTAAATTCTCGTTCTCACTGATTTTGGAGAGTTGTGGCTTTATATATACTGAGGAGCAGCTGTCTCCGGCCCGTGAGGAGCCGAGTGACTCACAACAGCTAAAAAAGGACTGTCAGGCTTGGCTGCTTTGGTTCGCCGTTGCGACGACTGAATAACTACATGCGAGCGTCAATGGGAAAAGAAAGGTTGTCCAACCTTGCGCTTCTGCACATTCACTACGATACCCCCGTGGAGCTAGACACGGTAGTCAACTGTTACGCCCACCTTCACCCCCGTCGACTACAACTGGAAAATCTTCTTCAGTAACGGTATTTTTTTTTAAATTAGTGGGACACTGGTAACTAATGGTCCGTTCTAAAAGAAAACGAACCTACCCGGGCAAAAACCAGCCTACGGGCCTGACTACTTCCACTGCTATTGCTGCTGCTGCACCTGCTCCTCAGTGTTCCTGCTCCTACTTCTGCCTCTGCTCTTTTTCAATGTCCAGCTAGCGCTTCTTTATCTTGCGCTTCTCCTCTTCCTCGTGCTTCTGGCTGCTGCTGCTGCTGCTGCTGCTGCTCCTGCTCCTGCTGCTGCTGCTGCTCCTGCTCCTGCTCCTGCTCCTGCTCCTGCTTTCTCGTCTGTTTCTGCACCTGCTTTCGCTCCTTCTTCTGGCTCTTGCTGTTGCTTCCAGTTTTGCTTCTGCCGGTTCCTGGTCCTGCTCCTGCTTTGGCTCCTTCTTCTGGCTCTTGCCTAAGCTTCTGGTTGTGCTTCTGTTCCTGCACTTGCCCCTGCGTAAGCTCATACTCCTGGTTCTCTTTATTAATCGAGACTGTCTCAATGCTTTTCATAAACCTTTAACAGGATGTTACGCCGTTTGTTCCTTCTCCTGAAGAATCGTGAACATCGCAGGTTTCCCTCTCAGTGCAGTGAGCATTAACTTCCTGTTTTTGTCCTTCCTGCTTGATAGTCGTGGCCATGTCGATAACTCCCTGTGGATAAACTTTCGTTTTGCACGAAGATGCCTGCCGTTTTCTGGACTCTTGTTTCAAGCCACGTTTTTTTGGTACTTCGTCATAACTTTCTACAGCTTCCTCTTCTTTTTCTGAATCCTGTACTTGAAGATTCGGCGCACTACCATCAACGCCTTTTTCGGCTTCGGCTTCGCCAACATCATCCAAGTCTTCAATGGACACAATCACTAATGCATTTCTTCGTTTTCCTGCATATCCTTCGTATCCTTCTCCGCTTTCAACTTTTTCGCCATTTCTCTTTCTTGCCATCACTTCATTATGTCGTTTTTCGCCGCCTCCGAGGCCGTTTGGTTTCTCTTTGAAGTCGCTTGATCCGAAGGGGTCTTTGAGGAACTGCTTGAATGCGTTGCGGCATCGGGGTTTTCGCAGGTAGTAGATAACCGGGTTCACGGTGCTTGAGATGTACACACTGTACCAGGCGATGAATCCAAACCAGGCGTCAGCCAGGTTTTCTTTCTGACTACCCACCACTGCATACAAGATAGCAGGAACATAACAGAGGAAATAGGCAGCTACTGTGATGGTGATGGTATTGATCGCTTTGATGTCGTCTTTAAGTCTGGCTTCGGCTTGAATAGGAGGCAAGTTCAACTCTGCTCTCTGAAAAAAAAATATCCCTTTTAAAGGCCATAAACGCAAAAACGGAAAACAGTATTGATAACGCCTTTTTAAAATAGTGTAATTGTAGTCAGGGGATGACATAGTTTATTAGTGGTTTAATGCTGACTGTTTTTTAAATATTACTTTCAAGACGTTTGGCTAGTGCGTAAGCCTTCATTAGTTGTCATTTAAAAGCTGTTACACGTGATTTAAAAAAATACGATAACATCTACTAAAAACAAATCTGTGTATGTGCGATGAGCTCCCCAATCAGCACTGTCAAGCCGACCTTGTAATGGGGGAGATTGAAAAAATTGCGATCGCCACAGCTTGTCATCCTCCTAAGTGGTGGTTCCGATACGTTGATGACAGTCACACATTTCTCAGAAAAGGAACATGTAAATGAGTTTCATCAACATCTGAACTCCATTAATCCCAGCATACAATTTAGGTATTACCTTCTACCCTTCTTGGATACTATTACAGCAAGGATTGGTACACGAATTGAAGTGAAAGTCTACAGGAAGTCAACACACACAGAAAGACACCGTTACCTTGACCTCAATTATCATCACCCTGTTTGCCATAAGAGATCCATAATTAGCACACTGCTACGAAGAGCTAAGAACATTCCTTCCGCACAGAAAGGGAAACGCGAAGAAAAAAAACGAGTGAAGACGGTATTGCGCGATAACAACTATCCATCATACTTCGTAAACAAGTGCGAGAGAGCACCGTCAAAACCTTTAGCTAAATTAACCAGCTAATGGCTTCGTGGTACTTCCTTATGTTCAAGGCATTTCCAAAAAGATTGGCAACATCTTAAGACAACAAGAGAGCCTACAAACCGTTAAAAACTGTGAACAGTTTGTTTCCGCGTCCAAAGGCTCAAAATGATCTTGACCGCCCAAATTCTGACGTGGTATTCAAATTAGTTGCACCAAATTTAATTTGGTAAATAACGGTCAAACGGAGCGACCATTAAAAATCCGGACTGCAGAACACAAAAGAACGGTTGCCATATTCGACCATGACTCTTAGATCTCCTGTCATGTCCATGAAAACAATCTTAAAATTGTATTTTAATGCTGTTAATGTGGTTGGACATGAGCCCAATTTTCACTAACGACTCCTTTTGAAAGCCTGGAAAATACATTTCTTTCAACATACAGAGACGGCATTACATACAAGCAGGTCAAAAAAAGATGTCTAATAATGTGAAGAATTTTATCTAAATACATGGACTCATATTCCGGCGGCCTATTTATGTTGGCAGGACATTTGCCTATGAGATTTGGGGGCTTTTTTTCGAGCGAAAGGGGGCAAGGGGTTGTTATCGAACTATACGGTGTTGTCTTTATGGCTGGATTCGGAAATGCTAATTAAATAATTAAGAGGCTGTCTCTTTAAAAGCTACCCACTCAAATTCGCGTCAAAAATAATTTCATCGAAGCTAGAATTAAACAGATTTGATTTTAATTCAAAATGATTTTCTGGCCGCATTAGAATCCATCAAATAGTTTTCTCCTTTTGGACCCGCCACGGCGTCTCGAAAATTTAAAAAATAGATATTTTTCAAGCTGCTGTAAAATATTTCAGTTTTATTGTCTACCAAGAATCAATCAATCAATCAATCAATTTATTAAAGTAATGGCGCGGGGTGAGGTTGCCCTCTCTATCCGAGCCGGAGGCTCATGTAAAAAGCGCATGACAATGATTAAAATGTAGTATAAAAACAATGAGAATAAGTATAAGTTATTAATAATTAAAAAAATTAAAAAATTAAAAATAGCTATATTACAATATTTTATGATTAAAAATATTAAAATGTACAAACGCTTTAACCCACCCATACGAAAACTAATTGTTACACCCAGGATTAAAATCTAAAAAAAAGCGCATGAAAGTATGAAGTTGTGCCAGAAGACTCAGAGTCGAATGGCTGAAGGAGGTTTCAAACTCAGGAAATGGCTGACAAATGATTCACAGGTAAGGGCCAAAATGGCAACTGAAACTCAGATTGGTGATAAACAAGATGTGGTGATAGAGGAAGACATTAGTTATGCTAAGTCTTCTGTGGGCTTGAAGTTGGGAAGCAAGGGCCAGAAGGTGTTAGGATGTGAGTGGGATTACGAAGCTGATGTCATCACTCTTGATCTGACGTCGATTGCACAGCGCGCCAAAGGCTTACCCGCCACTAAGCGGAATACATTAAGGCTACTAGCAGGAGTCTATAACCCCTTGGGACTAATTAGTCCAGTTACGGTGAGTGGCAAGGTTATATTCCAAGAGATCTGTCTTCAGAAGTGTGAATGGGACGAGCAGCTAGAGGGAGGGGTCAAGAAGGGCGTGGAAGATTGGATTAAGGGCTTCATTGACTGTCATAACATTGATGTAAACCGCTTTGTTTATGACCACCCTCAAGAGGAAGTGGTGGAGTGCTCACTTCATGGTTTCGCAAATGCAAGTAAGAAGGCCTACTATGGCGTGGCGTACCTTGTTTATAGAACCCAGTTAGGTAGATATGTACGAAAGTTGACTTCAAAAACAAGAGTGGCATCCATGAAGGAGCTGTCAATTCCAAGGCTAGAGCTTATGATGACACTTATACTAGTGAAACTTATGGTCAATGTTGAAGATGCTCTTGCCTCGCAGCAGAGGGTTAAGCGTTCGAAACTGTGGCTGGACAATCAGGCTGCCTTGTTCTGGATTATGAACAGAGGGGAATGGAAACAATTTGTCAAGCACCGTGTGAACGAAATTTTGAAG
This sequence comes from Oculina patagonica, assembly GCF_052425735.1. Classification (NCBI taxonomy): domain Eukaryota; kingdom Metazoa; phylum Cnidaria; class Anthozoa; order Scleractinia; family Oculinidae; genus Oculina; species Oculina patagonica. Next base: position 30,047,442 of record NC_135762.1, read on the forward strand.
CTGAGTGACAAAGGAGATTGGAGGTACTGTCCATGTCGAGAGAATCCTGCGGACATTCGGTCGAGAGGAACGTCTGCATCCGAGTTGAAGCAGAATGTATTGTGGTGGCAAGGTCCTGCTTGGTTAACAGAGTCAGAAGAGAGTTGGCCTTCAGAAAGATCAGTGTCACCAACCACTCAAGGTCGAGAAGAAGAAAGGACGACCAGAATCCTTGTGGCCCGATCTGACCTGGTTGTTGGGATAGACAAAGTCATTGAAATTGGCAAGTATAGTTGCATAAGGATGGTTTTGAGAGTGACAGCGAGGCTTAAACGGTTTTGCTTCAATGTGGCCAAGAAGACAAGGTCAGAGAGGAAGCATGGACTACTATCCTTGCAAGAGCTGACTGAGGCAGAGATTGACTGGATAAAAGCAGCACAAAGAGAGTTAAAGGGTCAAGAGAACTTCAAGCAGCTTTTTAACAAGTTTGGTCTGACTGAAGACAGTAAGGGTGTGATAAGATGCAAGGGACGGCTAGAGTATCCTGATTTGCCTGCGAAAACGAAGGAGCCAATAATTTTACCCAAGGACCACCACCTGACATTTCGAGAAATTCAAAGATGTCACAAGAAGGTCCTTCACTGCGGAGTGAAGAGTACTCTTAAAGAACTGTACACCAAATTCTGCGTCTCCAATGGAAGACAGGTAGTGAATAAGATATTGTCCCTGTGTGTGACGTGCAAGAAGTGGGAGGGGACAGCATATACCCAACCAGCGATAGCGAATTTACCAGAATTTAGGGTAAATCTGGCCCCGCCCTTCTCAAAGGTTGGGGTAGATTTTGCTGGGCCAATGTATATCAAGGGTCGTGCGAAGCAGTTAAAGTCTGTAGGTTTATGTCTGCTTGTTCTCATGCTGTGTTACTCGGGCACTGCACTTGGACTTAGTGGAAGATCTCTCGACTCCTACATTTTTTAGTTCACCGCGCGAAAAGGAACTCCCACCTTGATCATGTCTGACAACGCAAAGACGTTCATGGAGCAAAGAGATAGAAACGCACACTTTTTCGACATCCTGAGGTAAGAGCAGAACTAGTAAACGAAGGTATCGAGTGGCGTTTTAACGTAGCAAAGGCCCCATGGTGGGCAGGCTTCTTCGAAAGGATGGTGAAAAGTGTTTAACGATGCTTGTAAAAGGTCATTGGAAATGGAAGACTTTCCTTTTCCTTTCCTTTCCTTTCCACAGTCTTTGTGGAGGTTAAAGGTACCCTTAATTCAAGGCCCCTGACTTACGATGACAACAACCCATCAGAGGAGGTTATTACCCCATCCCATTTGATTCATGGAAGAAGGATTCAGTCATTACCAGAGGTACTAGCGTCAGAAGAAGAGTTTGGAGAAAGTAGTTTAACATATACCAGGAGGCACACGTACCCGACTAAGAAGCTGCAACATTTTTGGAGGAGGTGGCAGCGGGAATATTTAACTGCCTTACGGGAGAGTAACGAAAGCACAACTTCTGGGAAAGGAAGATCGCCTAAGGAAGGAGATGTCGTAGTAGTACAAGGAGATGGAGTGAAAAGAGGCCTCTGGAAGATGGGAGTGGTAGAAGGGGTGATTTGTGGACGCGAAAATGAGGTAAGAGGGGCACATGTGAGGATAATCACCAAGAGGAGGGATGTTTATATAACTAGGACTGTACAGAAATTGTATCCGATTGAAGTTCATGCTGGGCCCAATGCAGGTAAGAGACGAGACAGAAATCGAGTGCAACCAGCAGATCTGCAGGGGAGCAGTCGGCCTCGCAGAGTGACAGCTTTGGATGCTGCTAAAAGGATAAGCAGCCTGGCAAAACAAGAAAACGACTGATCTTGTGACTGTAATCTTGACTCATACGAGTCAAGAGGGAGAGAGAGTGTCACGTATCTGGTCACATGCTTCAAGTAAATTGGCAGATAAGTCATGTGGGGAGAGAGTGAGAAGGTTCTAGATTTTTAATTGTAAAACGTGAGTGGGATCACGGGCGTGTCAAAAAGATTGTCAAGATTGCACCGAGAATGTGAAAGTATACGGTCCTCTGAAGGAAATAAAGATTTTTGAAGTCCTAAGTTGTGTGGATTTCTATCAATATCAATTTGCTCATAAACTTTTCTAATTTTCTAAGGAAGTGGCAAGGTTCCCTCAATTCATCTGGAAAGGATAAATTAAGGATATTATGGCTACTTCTAATAGACATCGAACGAAGGCGGAAAGGGCATTTAGATGCTAATTTTTCAAACTTGGAACCTAGTTGATAACTCTACCTGAAACAGCCTAAACGCGTAGTCCTTTATCAACCAAAAAATGCAGAATACTATTACGTCTTTGTAGATCATGTCCAAAAGTTAAAACACCACAAAATTAAAATAAATCACAAAAACATTTATAGCAGTTAAAATACCTTTTCTTTCTTTTTCTTTATTGCGCTAGTTGTGAGGAAATACACAACTATGTTACAGATGATGAAAAATGCCATGAACGATGCGACAAAGTATTTTGCTCGTTGGAAGACCTCCGTTCTGTATACGTTGACATGAGCATCGCCAAGATCGATATCCAGCAACGGGATTAAGGACAGCATCACCGCCACGATACTGAACAACCAAATAAGGAAAGCACAGGCCAGAGCCTTCTTGTTCGTCTTCCAAACGCGGTATCTGATTTCGAATGAAATTGCCAGGTACACATCTACCATCATGGCGAGCATCGAAGCAAGGTTGAGTATCGCGAACAGTCGATGCCAGATGGTCGCAATGATTGCCAAAGTCTTACCTCTGAACAAACTGGCTTCTAAGACACTAGGGATCATGTGAAACGGCAAGTTAAGGGCTGCGTTAAACAGATCCACCACGGCGAGATTAGCGACGAGAATGTTGGGAAATGTTCGTAAAGATTTAAATCGAGCAATGATCGCCAGAACAAAACCATTGCCCAGCAAAGCAGATGAGGTCAGAATGACTGTAAACACACTCATCACAACCTTGGTGAAAAGAGGTTTTGCAGGATACATTTTGATTCTGTAACAGTCCGAGTAAAACGTTTTACAAACTTTTGTGCGCAAGGGCTTATGTTCACAAAATCTACGTTTACAATAGATAAAATATGCACCGGAAAAAGCTTTCTTAAAACTTTATTTCCTGTAAAATAATCAGTAGGAGGAACAAAAGCCATCTTCCATGCAATATGGTTCTTTAGTACGTTTTCTCATCTAGCGTTGTTTTCTCGCCGAAACCTGGCCAAAGTAAGATCCAATTTCTATTTAATGTTTGTGGAATCCAAAATGTTGTTACGTTGACCAACAACTTTTAGTCACGTTGCTTCAAATTTGCTGGGCTCAGTCAAAATTCGGATAAAATCAAAACTAGATTTATCGGTGATTGATTAATTTTCTGAGAACTTGCACCTGGAAATATGCCAATAAACACGTTTTAAGGTACACGTTAAGTTGCTTTTTCTCTTTTTTTTGTTTGTTTTGTTTCTTTTGTTCATACGTTTCCTTGATTAAAAGTGGTTTTGCTTGATGCATTTTGTCTCTGTTTTAGTCCGGGACAAATACGTCTTGCGCCCCCGAGACCTTATGTTTGCGTAATTTACGCTTTCAAACATAAATTCTGCACAGGGCAAGAGATTTTTTATCTTGAGTTCTCATAGAATAATAGATATAAAATATTCAAAAAATTGCGAAACAATTCACTCAGCCGCGTTAACTACTTCCTTGGTAAAAGGAACAAAAGTGAACGTCTTTGCAGATGGTTTGATGAAAGAGGGATCTTTCTATAGTAGTTAGTTAGTAGTAGTTAAAATACTTTTGTTGTTTTTGGCCTAAAGTCGGATAAATTAAATCACAACCAAATATATTGTTGAGTTAATTTCCTGGGAACCAACATGTGTCAATGTTTTGATAACCATGATTTAAATGGTCCAATGTAAGTTTATTTGTTAATTGAAGAGAGGTTGTTTTCTGGTAAAGTATTAAGAAAGGCTTTGTACGACAGTTCAAGCAACGTTGAACTGTGTTTTTGTCGAATTTATTTTGCTTTCAGTATCAGGGTCAAGTTAATTAGCAAATAATGTCACATTTTAAAAAAGGTGAAAGTCTGTTTGCTACTGTTGCCATGGCAGTACATAGTTAACGTGGGGAAACAATATAACCTAAACTTTGATCAGTTTTGGGAACACTCATTAATTATAAGTACAGGTGAGGTAGAAGGAAATTAAATAAAAACTTTCAGCCACCCCACACACTTTTTCTTTTTTATCAAATTATAAAGACATAAAAAAGGAGGTAATGTTAATTTCTTTCATATCATGAAATTTGATCAAGCAAACGTTACGAATCCCACACTTGAACAAATATAACTAGGCACGCTCTGTTTGTGAGTTCTACTTGCACCAACACTTTAATTTCTTGATCTTCATTATTCTTACATAATAGTCCATTTTACAGTTGCCTGCCAAGTGACCTGGCCTTTAAATGGAAGTGAGGCTGGAGGTGACCTTGATTTGATACAAACCTCACTGCTTTTGTTGTGTTAATCTTGCTGTTTTGATGCAAACTAGTTTGCATTTACATGATAAAGCAGAGAGGTTTGTATCAATGCAAGGTCACCTCCAGCCTCACTACCATTCAAAGGCCAGGTCACTTGGCAGGCAACTGTAAAATGGACTATTAAGACTTCTGAAAACACAGAAAGCCCGTATGTATTAACTGAGTGCGTTTTTACTTGAGCAAAGAGCATATTCAAGTACCTTTATAGAAATATGTTAAACTGACAACACTGATCTGACAGGAATTCCCTAAAACTAATAAAACAAGTTATTACCAGTGCTCGAAATTGGTTATTTTTAATCAATAACCAACTTCTTCGTGGCTTTTTAGGAATAAGATTATTACAAGACAATTTACACGAACAAAAGTTACTGTATTTCAACTAAGTAATTTACACGTTGCTACTTGTAACTGTGATTATTACAGAACACAAAACCGGCCAACAACGAGCGCCATGTGAGAGCAATTTTGATCTTTTAATGAAAGTGTTTACCTAAAACCGTCACTTGATTCGACGTTAATTGTTTTCCTTCTTTACCACGTGGTTTTCAACCATCGAGTTTTAATCCTATTAGAAATTGAATTTCGTCCAAAAATTGTCAAGTTTCAGATTTATTTTCTTGCTAACCACTGACAAAACTGCTTGGTCCTCACCTATTCGTATAGTGTTTGTCGTCCTTTGTCTAAAATTGAAAACGTTTAGGGTAATTTTATACACGAAATATCAGCCTTAAACTTGAATGTAGAAATTCAGCATTCGTTACTGGTCTTAGCACTCTTTCTGTCTGGTTACGTTTGCTCAAATTAATCTTGGTTAAGAATTTTTAGATAGGAAGATCAACAAACAGTTTTATTAGGAAAATATTAAGAAGCCCATCTAGGACTACAAGTCTACTGCTACTGCTTTTGCATTTTGTACTCATGCTTCTGGTCGTAAAGGTGCTCCTGCTCCTGCTCATGCTCCTGCTCCTGCTCCTGCTCATGCTCCTGCTCTTGCCCCGACTCCTGCTCCTGCTCCTGCTCGTGCTCGTGCTCCTGCTCCTGCTCCTGCGCCTGCCTCTTCTTATTATTCTCCTTCTTCTGCTCTTTCTCTTTCTCCTGCTCCTGCACCTCCTTCTCCTCCTCCTTCTCTTCGTCCTCCTCCTCCTCCTTTTCATCTTTCGCTTTATTTATCCACGCTGCCTTCAAGCCTTTTCCAAACTTCTGACCACTTGTTATGGCGCTTTTCTTTTCGGAAGTTATCTGACTTTTGAATTCCTTCCCAAAGCAATTTTCGTTATCTTCTCTCTTCTTTTCCTCTGGCTCTCCAGTCTCGACCATTTCGATAACACCCATAGGATGGACTTTCTTTCTATACGAACATGGATATTGTTTTCTGGACTCATCTTCATAGCCACATTCCTTAGCTACTTCGTCATTTCCTTCTTCTTTTATCTCTTCTTTTCCGTTGTATAAAGTCTGCACTTGAAGGTTCGACGCACTGGCTTCACCGTCTTTTTCAGCTTTCTCTTCTTCGTATCCGCCATCGTCGCCAACTTTATGATGTGAGCAAATATCAGCCTGCAAGTTTTCCATGGACAAAATCGCCACTGCATTTCTCTGTTGCCCGAAATTCTTTTGCCCGGTTTGATCTTCATATCTTTCAATTTCAGACGCTTCTTGCCTTTCAACTCTGTCAACTTCATGATGTCGTTTTTCATTGTTGCCGCGGCCGTTTGGCTTCTCTTTGAAGTCGCTTGATCCAAAGGGGTTCTTGAGAAACTGCTTGAACAGTCCAGATTATCCCAATATATTAGGACAGTCATGACGTCACGGATCTATTGTTCTCGGACAAAATGGCGGACGAATGGTCCTTGTTATTCAATCGATTGTTTCCAGGCTTTTTCAGCTTTCATCCGGGACTTTGAAACGAAATGTGTGAGTCAAATGATCGGAAGCCATCTTGGAAATGTTTTGAGAGGATTTCAAGTCGACTTTTCGTGTGTTTTTCGCCACGAAGGTGCTGTTTAGCCGGAATTTTGGCTCGTGTTTCAAGGTAGGTGAAGAATCGTTCATATTTTCTTATATTCAAAGATTTTTCCTGGAGTTGAAAATAATTTTCCCCGATTGTTTCATCCATAAAGTTTCATTGTGCGAAGTCTGAGCATGGTAGACAACCTAGATTTTTGGTAGACTTTTTTAGAAGTTCGGTGATCATGACGCGGTAATACTACACGTACCAAAACAACTGTTCCACGAACAACCAAAGTTTCATTATAGATGGTGTTGGTTCGTTCTTTAGCAGTAATGATGACGGCTTTAGTTTCCTATTATTGGGTTATTTATTGTATAATTTGGGCCAACGAAAAGCCGAAGGCTGAAGACCAACTTTCATTACGAGAATAATCGAATATGGAATGTTCGTTATTCAGCAACAATAATTATGGAAATTGCAAAATTATTGTTCATAGAGAACTTCTGTTTAATACACATACTGACTAGCTTATAAACCTCATGTCAACAGGACAGTGTATGAGAATTTCAATAGATAGTTGGGAGAATTTGTGTTTTTTGTTATTTTTACTATGGCAAGTGCAATTGTGAACCACATTTAATCTTGAAGAATGCTAAATACAAAGTTCAAACACAATTTTTCACTTGGAAATCATTAATTTGTTTGTTGAAATACCGTTACAATGTTTGCCTTGTGGCCAGTAATAGAAAAGATAAAACTGCTTTTGAGTCCATACAATAATTACTTAAAAATTTCCACACACCCCTCTCCGAATGGTGTCTGACATGTGCAGAATGCAGCCTAAGAGAATGTATTGTGTTACCTTTACCATTATTGAAAGCTAACCATAAACAGGCTAACCGGAGTGAATAGTAGGCTAACCGGTGTGTCTAGTAGGCTAACCGGAGTGAAAAGTTCACTCTGGTTAGCATACTACCCACTCCGGTTAGCCTACTAGTCACTTCGGTTAGCCTAAATAACACTTCGGTTAGCCTGTTTACGGTTAGCTTTCAATAATGGTAATGGTAACTCAATATATTCTTTTAGTATGCATTCTGCAATCAAATGTCGTAGCCAACACCTGTGATGCCCTAATTCCTATTGCAGTCATGATATATACAATGATCATGTTCCTTTCATTTCAAAGCAGATAGTGTCTTTTGTGTGCTTCATCGTTGGTTTTTCAAACATGGGATAGTATCTTGGATTTTGCATGTCAACTTTTGCCATTTATGAAAGGAAAATAACTTTTATTGATGGCTGTTCACTAGTTTATTGTATGCTGTAATATTTCAGAACACTGATCATAGCTGTATTTCATTTTTGTTTGCAGGTCCTGCAGTTGGCTGACAACAAATAAAGACTTGTGTTTACTTACTGTAAAATGAAAATAAATTTGAAATTATTTTTCTCTCATTCTGACTGCTGTTCATTTTATGTTTTATACAAGTGACTGGGGGATGTTCTTTCCAGCCCACACCTCTTGACAGCCTCCTGCAAAGCTCAGTGTGTTGCATTACAGAACATTTTTGTGCCATATTTTGTTTTGGTGAATCTTTAAATGAATTCAAAATACTATGTGCCTCTTAAAAAATAACCAGTAGGACAACACAACACACCATTTTAAGTGTAAGCAGTTTGTTATCTAGGGTACTCAACCAGTTTTATGTTTTTATGTGATGACTGCATGAAGTTGGGGTAAGGCATAAACAGAAACCAATATTCACAACTTTGCAACGTTTTCTTTATTTCAATGTCCATCCTAGCACCCAGTGGATGTTGCAAAAAGCTAAATCAGTGCAATGATACACCCCTGGAAAACTATAATAACAGTACAGCTTTTTTTATAAAATAGCACATGTTAAATTTATTTTTTTCCTTTAATGCAATACCATGTGTACGAAGAAAAAGTCATTTTCAAGGACAATTTTGTACACTGTATTATACAGCATTCACAAATGTATGGTCGTATTTGTGCAACCTATTGGAAAATTTTTTAGCATTTTGAAAACACTACAAATATTCAGTGTTGCCTACAAAAATTGTTTGGTTCAAGAGCAAAACAAAACTCACCATTCATACTACTATCTAACAACCTACAAATCACAGAAAATTTTGAGTCAAGAGATAGATGTACTTGGGAACTTCGTTAACGAGAGTGGAACAATGTATAAATATAACTAGCACGTAACAATTTACGAACGTATGATCGATCGGATGACAAACCAAGCCAATATACATCTGCTACTGTTATGAAACGCATCAGTTCCATCCAGTTGAATGAAACCAATCCTGCAACTGTAGTGGAAAATACAGCATAAATGACTTACCCTACTATTTGATTGCATTTCAATATAACATAATTTGATTTTCGAAAACAGTCGAAGCTATTGATCAGCGTGCAAGCTCCTTGCTCCTACGGCCGTCCTTCACGTTGCATTGTGTGTAAATGTGGATTCGAACACTGGCCTTGCTTGAAAGATTCCTCCTAGAGAGAAATATACATTCGTATTCTTCTAATACTCGTCCACAAGTTCGCATTACAACCTGGAAACCATCGCGCTGTCTGCGTTCGTCCGCCATTTTGAAAATTGAGATTTGTTTTGATATGCGATCGGTAAACCAAAAGGCGGCTTCCCATTGGTTGAAAGCCAAGTTGGCCCTGTCCTAATATATTAGGATAATCCGGACTGTTGAATGCGTTGCGGCATCGGGGTTTTCGCAGGTAGTAGATAACTGGGTTTACTGCGCTTGAGATGTACATACTGTACCAGGCGATAAATGCAAACCAGGAGTCAGCCAGGTTTTCTTTCTGACGACCCACCACTGCATACAAGATAGAAGGAACATAACAGAGGAAATAGGCAGCTACTGTGATGGTGATGGTATTGATCGCTTTGATGTCGTCTTTTAATCGGATTTCGGCTTGAACAAGAGTTAAGTTCAACTCTGCTCTCTGTGAAAAATAAAAAATAAGGAAATTTTCCATGTATCAGAGCAGCAGACTAACAAAAGGAATGGTCAGGGACCAAATTTCTTGACGGGGTGCTATTTTGTAAAGCTTTGATTCGCTACATTTTGAACATCGATTCCTCTCAAATTCATCAAGGATGCTAGGGGATGATTGAATTACTTCATTATTGTCATTTTACTGAGAGATGACCGTTTACTGTGTTTTTACACTGTTAACAGTTTAACTGCAGATAATGCGATTTTGCATGTGTCAAGTTTTCAGATAGAACAGCGCGCCGAAGTAAATGATGATGTAACCTAGTGATAAATCAAAACATCTTTTTCGATTTCAAACATAGAAGTAAATGGCTTCTAAGAGAGTCAAAATGTAAAATCTAAACTTTTGAAACGTGCTAGCTTCATTTTGGAGAAGAACACACAAAGTTAAAAACAATAACGTGTAATTACTAGTACAAAGAACTTGAAAAAAAACATGAATATTTCGTTTGTTATCGGCATCAGTCGCAGTTGTCTTGCCTCGTATTCTACAGACTGCTTTGCGGTTTTAGACTTTTCATCAGCTCACAGTTCGTGCAAACTCTTTCAATAAATGCTTAAATAATGACTGCAAGGGTTCTGGGCAACCTTAATATTTTTATAGACAATAAAAGCTGATCTATTTATCAAATCAAACACATTTTTATATGGTCTACTTAACAAATAGATTCCATTTTGCCGTGCGTCTGTTCAGTTATAGATCACAGATGACGTCAAAATGTGGTATGAACAAAAGAAGTGGCCCACGAGCCGAAGGCGAGTGGGTCACTGATGTTCATACCACATTTTGACGTCTTCCGTGATCTATAACTGAACAGACCCACGGCAAAATGGAATCTATTTGTTTTATATAATTATAACACAAGACTTCAGCACACTTCAGTGTGAGCAATGCCGCCGTACCGATGAGCTAAGTTGTTTTGATTTCACTATTAAGTTTTCGTTAACACGAAGCACTGTTAATCCGATTGAATAAACAGAAAAATGGTCAATTGAAAGTTAATGAAAAAACTAACCTCTATTCCGATTTGGAAAGTTGTTCAAATCTGTAAGCATTAACCGAAGCGTTCAACCGCAATTCGGTTGTTTCCCGTGGCGTCGTCCAACTGTACAACATCGGTCAAACTTTCACACAGATTTCGGATAATTTCTCGAATAATTCACTGTCTTCTTCAAGCTTGTTTCGCCCAGTTAAATGCTTCGAAAGGTAAACGATGCTTGGCGTATTGTTTCTCACTGAAGATTTGTAATTAAGCTGAACTTTTTTGCTTTGTTGTGGCACCGCAAGTTTGAAAAACTTTGCCGACAACTCTGATTTGGACTATGAACTCTGATCACGCGCGCGAGTCACACCAACGCGTGACGACATCTATGTGTCTGTACTCTAATAGATCTTAAGTAAGAACCAATCAAACTGCGCGTAGAATTCAGGTTATTATATAAACTCTTATAGACGATAGAAATGATGTCATTAAATGTACAAAAAATAGTGGAATCTTAAGCCGTAAGGTGAGTGGTCTCGCTGCAAAGTTTTAGACATTTTATGGCGTCATTTCTATGGTCTAAAAGAGTGTAGACCATAGAAAAATGTGGTCGATTTGTTTTATACAATAACAAACTCGAACGAGTACTTATCAAAAGCGGTTTCTGACCGTGAAGAGACTTCGCCGGGGTGACGTAATGATTACACAGAAATACGACAATGATACAAAAGAAGATGGACGAGAATTCAAAAATTTGCAACTTTAAATACCTTTTATTTTTTCGTTGATTGTGTTTGCCTTCCGCTCGAACAAGATGATTTTTCTGATTGAAGATCTTGCTAGCGCTTGTACACTGAACTTCGACAGTTTGCTGCCGGCTCGCTAGCACTGTTCTTCTCAGTTAGACAAAAAAATGCAAAGCGTAGTAAATTTTCATTCAACAGATCTAGATCACCTGAGTAAAAGTCCAAGTCTGATTTCCGAAAGCAAATGCGTACTTGATTCAAACAAAGAAAAATGAAATTTGCTTTCATTCATCGATAAACCAAACGTACAAATTTCTCGCCGACGCGCATTTGTGGCGTGATCTGACGTCACGTTCATGGTCTATACTTTCCTCGACCAATAATTCTGAGCCTAGTTGTTCAAAGGGTAGATAACGATATTCACCGGAAAAATCACTATTCAGTAGATAAGATAACAAAACGTACTGCGTCTATCCACTGGATAGCGATTTATGCGATGGAGAGCGTTATCTACCTTTTGAACAACTTGGGCCTGTATTATCTAACATGCTAACTGCAATAATTTCCAGTTTTGACAACTAAAAGTTATTTGCCCAAAAAGGTTTCCATTATTTTGAAAAAGTAGTATATGCGCTAATTCCAAGTAAAAAACTGAGATTTTGAAAATCCTTCCTTTTAACCTTAAAACTGGCTAAAATTGCCACTTTGACAAAACTTGCAAACTTGCCTCACAAAAGAGATTGAAAACCAGAAAAAAATTGAGGTGGGTTTGCTTGTTACCGATTCAAAAACAACTGGAACCTCACTTCATGTAACATGGACCGGTCCACACAGATCACAAAATTAAGATAAATCCAAAAACATATATAACGATTTAATTACCTCCTTTTTCTTCCTCCTTATTGCGCGAGTTGTCAGAAAATACACAACTATGTCACAGAAAATGAAGAACGCCATAAAAGATGCGACATAATACTTTGCTTTCTCGAAGATCTCCCCTCTGTATGCCTTGGCATGAGCGTCACCAAGATCGATATCGAGAAGCGGGATTGAAGACAACATCACCGCCATAATACTGAACAACCAAATAAGGCCAACACAGATCAGCGACTTTTTTTTCGTCTTCCGGACGTGGTATTTGATTTCGAATGAAATGGCCAGGTACACATCTACCATCATGGCGAGCATCGACGCAAGGTTAAGCATTGCGAAGAGTCGATTCAAGATGCTGTTCATGATAGGCAAAGTCCTACCTCTGTACCAACTGGCTTCTAAAACGAAGTAAATCATTTGCGGCGGCATGTTAATGGCTGCATTCAACAGATCCACCACGGCAAGATTGGCGACGAGAATGTTCGGAACTGTGCGTAAAGATTTAAATCGAGCAATAACTGCCAGAACAAAACCATTGCCAAGCACAGAAGCTAAGGCCAGACTGACTGTTAAAACGCCCATCATAACCCTTGTGAAAAGTGGTTTTGCAGGATGATGCGGCATTTTTGATTTTGTTTCAGTCCGACTAGAACGTTTTACATCATTTCATGCGCGTTGGCTTACGTGCACAAAATCTACGTTTAGAAACAAAATCTGCCTTTGACAAAAGCTTTCTCAAAACTTAATTTCCTGTAAAATAATTAATAGAACGAACAAAGCTATCGTCCATGCACAGTCTTTCCATCATCGCGCAATGACAGCCAGAACAAAATCATTGCCTAGCACAGAAGCTGAGGTAGAATGTTTGGTAATACGTAAATACGTTCATCAAAATCTTCGTGGAAAGTCGTTTTGCATCTTTATTTTGATTTGAGTCTGAGTAAAACGTTCACAACTTCCGTGCGCGGGGGCATAAATTCTACGTTTAAAAAGCAATAATTCTGCACTGGACAAAAGCTTTTCTAAAACATATTTCCGAATTTTTGTTTGGTAGGTTTCATTAATTGATAGTTTTGTTTCTCGGAGAATTCTGACCTTGGTAAAATCCATTTTCTATTTAATCTTTGTTGAGTCCAAAAATCTGCCTTGGACAAAAGTTTTCTTGAAAGTTAACTTCCTGTAAAATAATCAGTAAAAAAAACAAAAACCTAGGCACAAATTATTCAATTTTACCTGCGACCAACAAATGTAATTTTAATCTAAGAAATAGCAGACCGGATTCCACATGCCCGTCTGCAAAATGAACAGGTTTAAAAACAGTCTTTTAATACTAATTTTAAATAGTCGGGGTTTTTTTCTTCTTGTTTTTACTTGTGTTTAGTTAAAACTAAATTAATTCAACTTTTTAAACTTGCTTTTATGAATAGATCGTCTTTCAGATATTTTTTAGCGATTAGCATTTGTGGATTTGTCAAGTTTTATCCAATTAAATCCTTATGCTGTATTTTAAAGTTTCAATAAACTCTCTATCTATCTCAAGCCATCTTCCATACAAAATTGTTGTTTTGTAGGTTTTTGTCATTTTAATTTTGTCTTCTCGCAGAAATCAACTTGTTAGAAACCAATTTTAATTCAATCTTTGTTGATTCCAAAATTTTGTTATGTAGACTAACAACCACTAGTAACGGTACTTTAAATTTGTTAGGTTTAGTCAAAAATCGAATAAAATCAAAATAATATTTATCGGTGATTTTTTTTAGATGCATTTTGTCGTATTTTTAGTCTGCGGTAAAATCGTCTTGCTTCTCCCGAGACCTTTTGTTTGCAATTTGCGTAATTTACGCTTATAAACATATATTCTGCATTGGAAAAAAGCTTTATAAAACTGACTATAAAACTTGATTCTCGCACTGTTATAAAATTTGCGCGTTAACTATTTCCTTCGTAAAAAAAAACAAATGCAAATGGTATGATGTAGGAGGGATCTTCCTTTATAATAATAATAATTTGGCCATAGTAAAAAAAAAATTAAATTGTAGTTTTTTTAGGCTCTAAAGTCTGATTAAATAAATCAAATAATTTTCCGGGAACCTTCATGTGGCAATGTTTTGACAAACATGATAGAAATGGTCCACTCTAGGGTTTTTTATTATTATAAGAGCAGTTAGTTCGTGTTAAAATAATAAGAATGACAGTCTTCGACAGTGCAAGCAACCTTGACCCTTGTGTTTTTGTCGTATTAATTTCTTCTTTTAGTATCAGGATCTATTTAATCTGGTTAGTCTAGTATCAGGATCTAGTTAATCTAGTTAATGAGCAAATTAGCAAATATCACATTTTGAAAAAGCTGCACGCCTGTTTGCTACTGTTTCCATGGCAACGTATAGTTTAAATGCAAAAACAGTACTTACACTTTGATCAATTTGGGGAGCATTCGTTATTTATACGTAGACTAGTGCTTTCACTATATTAGGATCAAGATTATTAGCAAATATTACATTTTGAAAAAGCTGCACGCCTGTTTGAAACTGGTACCAAGCTAATGTATAGTTAAATTACGAAGACAATACTTACGCTTTAATAAATTTGGGGAGCATTCATTATTTATACGCAGGGCTTTCAGTATCAGGATCAAGCTAATTAGCAAATAAAGCTGCACACCTGTTTGCTACTGTTACTATGGCAATGTAACGTTAAATTGCGGAAACAATACCTACACTTAAATAAATTTTGAGAGTGTTCACTAATTATACGAATGGTGAAAAGAGGAAAATTAAATAGAAACGTTCCTTTCCTCCCCTCTCCCGTGAACCAAACAAGAGAGCTAGAGACCGTAAAGGATGGGAGCAGTCAAAAGATTTATAGAGTAAAACTAGTCCCTTAATTGCATGTACAAACTGAAATCAAAAGAGCTAACCAAAATTATGCTGAAAACAGAGGGATGTTGTGCCTAAATTCCCTCACTTTAACACCAACTTTTCCATTTAGCAAATGATCCGTGAAACTATACATGTCTGTTTTAAAAATTGCTAGTCCTAAATCATCGATTTACACCTTTTCGTCTTTTTCCCTTTTTAGTGTTACTGTTTTTATAGTGGTAAAGCAATAAAACCTCATTTTCTATCAGTCTGTTTTTACTGCCGGAGAGAAAACAAAGCGGTCCTTGATAAAACAAGCGCTCAACAAAAGCGCAAACGCAAATGCCTGGTAGATTCGACATGTTGGAAGCTGTCGGTTTACTGTATAGCTAAAGAAAGATTATGAATGAAAAAATATTTTACACGACGATCCTTGAACTAAAGAGTTCGAAATAGCGGCCCAGGAGGTGTGTTCGATAAATCTACAGGACATTCGTTGAATAAAAATGTACAGGTACCGCAAAAATTAATAAAATCGGCAACATATTTGTCAAACCCAAAATATTGAAATGACGCCAGGAATATGCTTTATTGCCGGAGATAAAACAAAGCGGTCCTTAATAAAACAAGCGCTCAATAAAGCACAACAAATGCCTGGTAGATTCGACATGTTGGAAGCTGTCAGTTTGCGGTATAGCTAAAGAAAGATTATGAAAAAAAATTATTTTCCACGGCGACTCTTGAACTAAAGAGTTCTCTTGAACTGAAGAGGTAGAAATAGCCGATAGGAAATTACTTAAAGGCAAGTTCAAGGGAAATGGGATAAGTTCGAAATTACGGGAAATTCGAAATAACTGAGTTCGAATTAGCGGGGTTGAAAAGTACCTTGCACGACCTGTACAAACATGAACACCCGCTGGGGTTGCGACCAAGGAAAATAGATTAATCCATTATTTGGCAATGAAGGAATATAAGCAGAAAATTCACTGGCAAGCGGAGGCAATTGTTATAGGTACTAAAAGTATAAAAAAACATATCGCCCTTTCGCTAAAAAAATTATATCCGTGAAGAACTATAGCAAAACACGGAGCTAAGCTGAGTTGAACAATGGCGTGTTTATGTTTTGGAAATGCAAATATAAATTGGTTCATGCTCAGCGTGCGTATATCGAGTTATGGATGCACGCGGACAGTTTGGAGAGCGCGAAAGAAGCGTTATGAGTTGCTCTAGGCGAGAGCCGAGAGCAACTCTAGCTTTTTGAGTGCCCTTCAAACTTCCCGCGTCCATAACTCGATATACGCACAGCTAAAAGCATGAACCAATTCTTTTATAACATAACGACTACAAAGTTGGTTAAATTGTCGAGCGTTCAAACACAAGAAATACAGCAATCGGTCTTCCCTAAATCCACAAAAATGTAATAGTTAACTCAACTACGCAGACCAAAAGGATTGATGCGAGAATTTTAAAATAAAACAATTTTCCATTCGCCCTTATTTGATACGAGAGGTTAAAGCAAACTCTGAGTAAACGATAGGAACTCGCAGCTATAACACTTGACCGACTTAGCTAAATTGCAAATGCACACGTCATTTTATATACGCACGGCCGTGCGTAGATAAAGAATTATACCATGATCGCTCAATTGGAATAAGATAGGGCTTGCGCGCGCGCTATGTTATAATAGAACTTATTGCATGGTAACAGTTTGAGTGTAATGATGTAATGTATATGAAACAATTCATATATGAACTGCGGATGGATATGAATTTAAGCAATTGGAATAAAGAAGCCTGAAATTCCAATTGCTTAAATTGGAAATTCACTGCGATGATCATTTATCACTTTCATATCCATCCGCAGTTCATATATGAATTATTTCATATACATTACATCATTTCACTCCTCTCACGGGTAAAATATGAACTCACAATTGACCTCGCTCCCAATGTGTGGCTTCAATAGCTCAGTTGGTAGAGCATCGCACCGGTATCGCGGAGGTCACGGGTTCGAATCCCGTTGAAGCCCTGAATTTTTTTTCAGGCTTCTTTATTCCAATTGCTTAAATTGGAAATTCACTGCGATGATCATTTATCACTTTCATAGTTTGAGTGTAGGTAACAAAAACTTATCAAAACATAAGCACTCAAGCTGACCCCGCGAATGAAAACATGGCTTTGAAGTTATTTATATTTCAGTTAAAACGGAACCGTGTTTTGAGCAATTGTGCAAGGTTTGACATTACCTTTCTCGAGAATTCTTTTAAATTTAATCTTGGAGTCACTTAGACAAATGAACTACAGTGAGCTGTTTTAAGGTGGCCCGCGGCTTTTTTCCGGGAGCGAAGGTGGGATTTTTTTAATCGAATTCTGGGTATGGAAACGTTAACCAATTTCTCTAATTTTGGCAGTCAAAATAACAAATGTTTAAAAATCATAAAACTTTAAATTTTGGGACAAACTAAATAAATGAACACGAGATATTAGCACTTTAAAATTAATCAATTTTTTTAATAAAACGCGAACGTTTTCCAAACGCGACGATAGATTGATTTCGTTTTAGTCCGAGCAAGACACTACAAACTTTCGTGTGCGAGTGCTTATGTTCACAAAATTTGCGTTTTGAAACATAAAATCTGCACTTGCCAAAATAGTTATTAACCTTAACTTTTTGTACAAAATCGGTAAAAGGAACAAAATCCACTGTGCTGTCGTAAATTGTAAGAACAATTGTCTTGAATTGTAGAGCAGTTTTCAATTGAGTGTCGTTAACCAAAACCAAAGTAATTACTCTGGCCAATCACAAAGGACACAGACAATCCAGTGAACCAATCAAAACACGAAGCAAATACATGTAGCTGGTACGAAGCGCGGGAAAACGTGCGCGAGCTAGTCACGATTGGTTTTGGTTTTACTCCTGATTGGCTGAGAAAGTGGCGCGAGATTTTTAAGCCAATCACTAAGCGTAGAAATGCAAAACCAAATCAAACGCAATTAACTTTCGACACTCAAGTGAAAACCGCTCTAACAACGCACCTATCGCAAATTGTAATAACACATTGCCGTATTTTGTAATACTCAGAGCTATTACAATTTACGACAGCTTGGAGTATTTCAAATTACAGCAACAAATTATTACAATTTGCGATAGGTTTATTATTACTATTCACGTAAATATTTTTATTACAATTTACGACAGCTATTACATTCCACGAAAACTGTTATTACAATTTGCGATAGCTATTACACTCGACAACTGTTATTACAATTTGCGATTGGTAGTACAATTAACGACTCTATTACAATTCACGACAGTACAACACTGTCCATGCAGATAGGCGAAATTCGACAAATCGCCGCCAGTTTGCACGCGATTTTCGAGCCATTTTTATCGCAAGCGGCAGCCCGACAAAAGTTGCATTAGAAATCGCCGGTGTAAATTAAAAGGGTCTTTAATTTTAAAATGTTTTTTTCGGCACATTGCCAGGTGCAAGTTTCCAAAAAATTAATCAATCACCGATAAATAAAGTGTTGATTTTATCCGATTTATTCGAAGTCTGGCAAATTTGAGGTGCCGAACCTAAGAAATGTTGGTCAAACCAACAACATTTTGGAATTAACAAAGATTAAATAGAAATTGGATTTTACCAAGGCCAGAAATCTTCGAGATAACAAACCTATCATCAATAAACTTACTAAACAAAAAATTCGGAAGTTAAGTTGTAGAAAAGCTTTTGTCCAGTTTAGATTTATTGCCTTTTAAACGTAGATTTTGTGCCCCCGCGCACGAAAGTTTGTTGACGTTTTTCTCGGACTCAAATCAAAAGAAAAATGGATCATATTCAAAACCACTTTTCATCAAAGTTTCGATGAGCGTTTTACTAAACATTCTACCTCAGCTTCTGTGTTAGGCAATGATTTTGTTCTGGCCGTCACTGCTCAATGATGGATGGACTGTGCATGGATGATAGCTTTGTTTCTTCTTTTGATTATTTTACATGAAATTAAGTTTTGAGAAAGCTTTGTCCAGGACAGATTAAATGTTTCTGAACGTAGATTTTGTGCACATTAGCCCTCGCACACAAGAGTTTCAAAAACGTTCTACTCGGACTCAAACAAAATCAAAAATGCCGCATCATCCTGCAAAACCACTTTTCACCAAGGTTGTGATGAGCGTGTTCACAGTCATTCTGATCTCAGCATCTGTGCTTGGCAATGGTTTCGTTCTGGCGATCATTGCGCGATTTAACTCTTTACACACAGTTCCGAACATTCTCGTCGCCAACCTCGCAGTGGTGGATCTGTTTAACGCAGCCATCAACTTGACGCTTCAAATGATTTACAACGTTTTAGAAGCCAGTTGGTACAGAGGTAGGACTTTGGCAATCATGAACAGCATCTTGAATCGACTCTTCACGATGCTTAACCTTACTTCGATGCTCGCCATGATGGTAGATGTGTACATGGCCATTTCATTCGAAATCAAATACCACGTCCGGAAGACGAGAAAGAAGTCGCTGGTCTGTGTTAGCCTTATTTGGCTGTTCAGTGTCGTGGCTGTGATGTTGTCCTCAATCCCTTTACTCGATATCGATCTTGGTGATGCTCATGTAAACGCATACAGAGGGGCGATCTTTGAGCAATTTAAGTATTTTGCCGCATCGTTCGTGGCGTTCTTCATTATTTGTGACATAGTTGTGTATTTTCTCACAACTCGCGCAATAAAGAAGAAGAAAAATGAGGTATTTAGATCGTTATAGATGTTTTTGTGATTTATTTTAATTTTATGGTCTTTGTGGGATGGCCCATGTGACAGAGGAACCCACCAGACCGTTTCGATGTTACGGAGAGATAAAAAGATAGTTTTGGGTACAAAAAAGGCCAGCTATGTTTTTTTTTTTTTTCGTGTCTGGGCGCTAAATTGCGCTTGTTGCAATTTAGCATTCGTTGTTTATTGTGAAGTGATACATATATCCTTTTCTATTTAGACTTTGAAAGGCAATCAGAAAAGATAATCTACCTATATACAAATTTCACCTTATCATTTATTTTAGGTTAATGCCTAAAGCTGGTTTTCGCTAGCGACGGAGTCGTAATCGAAGTCGTAAGAGCCCTTTCTACCTAGTGAAAAATGGAAAATCAGAGTCGTAAGCGGAGTCGTAAGCGGAGTTATAAGTTCGACGCAATCGGAGTCGAAAGAATAACAACGTTGCCATTTTTTTCGATTCCGCTTACGATTCCGTGGCTGACGATTCAGTGAATATTAGACTGACGCATTCTGAAGCAGAGAGGAAGTACAAACCAATCACATATCTGTTCGGAACACCTTTATTGCCTAGTACGATTTTCGGATTAAAGTGTGATGAATATTAATAAGATTATTTTTTAATTTTTCTTTTGGGGGAAAATTTTTTTTTTTGGAAATGTCGATTTGGGTACGAAAAAAGGCCAGCTACGATTTTCGAGAAGGCATCAGCCGGTGGAAAATTCGATTAATAATATTTCGCTCTCTAAAATTTCTGAAGATTGAATGTCCAGCTAGCGCATCCGAAAAGATAAATTTTTGGGATCAATTTAGGTTTCTGGGAAACTGCTCATTAATAAATTATTAGATTTTTGGGTTTTTTTTTTTTTTTTTTTTTTTTTTTTTTTTTTTTTCCTATGTTCCCCTCCCCAAACCTAACATTTTGCCCAAAGCGATAAGTAAGGGTTAATGTTAGGTTTGGGGAGGGGTAGGTGAGCATTTTCCCAGAAACCTAAATTGATCCATAAATTTTTCATAGCGTTTTAATTTAAGGCTTCAAATCGCACAAAAAGGACGCTTATAAGGTAAAAACGGTGTTCCGACACCTACAGCAAAATTTTCTCGTTGGCTGCCCCCCTCTTGTTGCCAGATCCTCTGAGAGCTTTCATTTTGCTTGCTACTCCGACAATCTTGTTTTCACTGGAGAACAAGCGACACAGTCATAAGCAGAATCGGAATTCTGCTAACGACACCGTCGGTGTGATTTTCATTAGATCTTAACGCTCTGCGCTCCTGATTAGGACTCTGACTCGGACTCCGTCGCTACTAAAAACCATTTGTAAAAACCAGCCTTCGGGGTTTTATTTTATATGTACCTGAAATTACTCATTACATGGTGTCGCCGGCGTGGTTCCTAAAGCTATTAGTTTCGAGACTGGTTTTGTTGTCGGCATGTTCAATCGGTTAACAAACAATAAGAGTACAGGGACGTAAGAAGACTACATTCGTCTTAAAGGGTTTTCATTGGAACGTAACAGTTTACACCTAAGCTGTGTGCCATTTTCATTTCAGGAGTCGCAAATATTTCGAACACACATACATTCATAAACGTTTGCTTCTCGCTCAAAGCTTGTTAAATTCCATGAAATGGTCAAAATGGTCCCTGGCCATTTCTTTTGTCAGTCTACTGCGCTGATCCATGGGAAATTTCCTTATTTTTTATTTTTTCACAGAGAGCAGAGTTGAACTTGCCTCCTATTCAAGCTGAAGCTCGCCTAAAAGACGACATCAAAGCGATCAATACCATCACCATCACAGTAGCTGCCTATTTCCTCTGTTATGTTCCTTCTATCTTGTATGCAGTGGTGGGTGGTCAAAACGAAAACCTGGCTGACTCCTGGTTTGCATTTTTTGCCTGGTACAGTCTCTACATCTCAAGCGCATTAAACCCAGTTATCTACTATCTGCAAAAACCCCGATGCCGCAACGCATTCAAACAGTTTCTCAAGAACCCCTTCGATCAAGCGACTTCAAAGTAAAGCTAAACGGCGGCGGCAACAATGAAGTACGACATCATGAAGTTGACAGAGTTGAAAGGCGAGAAGCGTGTGCAATTGAAAGATATCAAAATCAAAAAGGGCAAAAGTATTCAGGGCAACGGAGGAATGCAGTGGTGATTTTGTCCATTAGAAACTTGCAGGCTGATTTTCCACTACATCATGAAGTGGGTGACGATAGCGGATACGAACTAAAGAAAGCCGAAAAAGGCGGTGAAGCTCGTGCGTCAAACCTTCAAGTGCAGAATTTATACGACGGCAAAGAAGAGAAAAGAGAAAAAGGGAATGATGAAGTAGCCAAGAAATGTGGCTTGGAAAAGGAATACAGAAAACAATCACCATCCTCGTCTAGAACGAAAGCCCATCCTCTGGCAGTTAGCGATATGGGCAAGACTGGAGAGCCAGAAGAAAAGAAGAGAGAAGATAACGCTGATTACTCTGGAAGAGATATCGAAAGCCAGGAAACTTCCGAAAAGAAAAGAAACGCGGGAAGAACAAGTGGTCAGAAGTTTGGAAACGTCGTGTGGAAAGCAAGGATAAATAAAGGATACGAAGAGGAGGGGGAGGAGGAACAGGAGCAGGAGCGTGAGCATGAGCAGAAGCATGAGAGAATGAGCATGAGCAGGAGAAGGAGAAGAAGCAGATGCAGAAGCAGATGCAGATGGGCAGATGCAGAAGCAGATGCAGAAGCGGAAGCAGAAGGGGGAGCAAGAGAAGGAGAAAGAGCAGAGCCAGAAGCAGAAGCAGGAGAAGACGCAGAAGCAGAAGCATGAGCAAAAGTAGGAGCAGGAGCAGGAGCAGGAGCAGAAGTAGGAGCAGGAGCGGGAGCGGGAGCGGGAGCGGGAGCGGGAGCGGGAGCGGGAGCGGGAGCGGGAGCGGGAGCGGGAGCGGGAGCGGGAGCGGGAGCGGGAGCGGGAGCGGGAGCGGGAGCGGGAGCGGGAGCGGGAGCAGAAGCGGCAGCAGGAGCAAAGGCAGGAGCAGGAGCAGAAGTAGGAGCGGGAGCGGGAGCGGGAGCGGGAGCGGGAGCGGGAGCGGGAGCGGGAGCGGGGGGAGCGGGAGCGGGAGCGGGAGCGGGAGCGGGAGCGGGAGCGGGAGCGGGAGCGGGAGCGGGAGCGGGAGCGGGAGCAGAAGCGGCAGCAGGAGCAAAGGCAGGAGCAGGAGAATTAGCGGGAGCAGGAGCAGAAGCAGAGAGCAGGAGCAGAAGCATGAGCAAAGGCAGGAGCAGAAGAATGAGCGGGAGCAGGAGCAGAAGCAGAAGCAGGAGCAGGAGAATGAGCGGGAGCAGAAGCAGAAGCAGAAGCAGAAGCAGGAGCAGAAGCAGGAGCAGGAGCAGGAGCAGAAAAAGAAGCAGAAGCAGGAGCAGGAGCAGGGGGGGGGGGGGAGCAGAAAAGTATTTTTTATTGTAAAGCGCCATGGGCAATAAGTGGATTTTGGCACTAAATTAACACTTTAGTAATTCCTCTAGTTTTTTTTTTTTTTTTTGGTTTCAAGTAACGGTTTCAGGATCTTTACAAGATCAAAATTACCCTCATCTGGCGCTCGTTGTTTACACATGTTGTGTTTTCTGCATTAACAATATGGCTGCGGTTACATCTAGGCTACTAACTATAGTTAAGACGGGGATAACTATAGTTAGCTATTTCGGTAATGTGATCGCTTCTGTGTTCACCCTAACTATAGTTAAAAAATTTACGCCTCGCTGATCCAAAACAATACAGACTAACTATAGTTATACCCAAGCAGGGTTCATGGGTTAGTGTTAAGTTTACAAACGAAAAACCAATCAGAATGCGACAATTCTTTTCGGACGCGCGAGATGAACATTAATATGCAAAACAAAGCGTCAAGGGAAGGGAAAAAAGAAAAACAACATGCCAAGAAATTACATATCACCAATGTTAGCAAACATACACCTTCCGGGGACATACATCTTGTCTTCAGGGCCCGTGCCTCGATCGTATCTGCAGAATCAAAAGAATCATTGGCTTAAAACGAGGCAATAAGGGCTAATAACAATAGGAAAAGATAATGATGCCGCCTTTTGGAATAAGGTGTATAAAGCTTGAATTTTTCGGCGTCTAGCATCCTTACTTCATTTTATTTCCTTCAACGCCGATATGCCGTGCAAAAATAGAAGACATAGAGAAACAACTAGACACAGATCAACAACAAGGGTTGTCGTGAACTAATTTTAATTCGTAATTATTCAAAAGCTAATCAGAACTAACTATAGTTAACTGCGTGCATTGGTGTGACCGCAAAGACGACCGAAAGCACTAACTACAGTAAGGTATGACGTCACGTAACTAGAGACGTCGTAGATGTGACCGCAGCCGTTGACTTGCAGTAACATTACTTACTTGAAATACAGTAACTTTTGTTCGTGTAAGCCTTTTTCTTGTAATAACCTTATTCCGAAAACCGCGGAGAAGTTGGTTATAAATTAGAAATAACCACTTTTCGTACTCTGGTAAAAGGGAGTTCTTGTCTATACGGTTATGTCAGTTAACGTATTTTCAGCGAAAATAATGGATTTTTTTTTTTTTAACTTTTTTTTTTTTTTTATATTAAAAAAAAAACAAACGTATTTTCTAGCACGTTACTCAATGCTTTCGAATTAATATATTTGAAGATGAAATACGAAAGAATTTTGCTGCCTTTGACTAAAATTTCGCTCGAACTGCGTAGATACAATCATGTTGTAAAGCCGATTCATGTAACATTGCTGCCAACGCGAGGGTATATCGACTCGGATTGCAGAGCGCTAATCATTAACATTGCAAAATGGCGCTTGTAGCAACCAACTTTGGCCTAATTTTTCTCCGCTTCTAAGATAAAAGAAGCCCCCATCTCTTGCATTTGTGTTAACTTCATTAATATCTTTGAAAAGAGCGAGTTTTTGGTATGGTTTATTTTTGACGTTTGAACAGTTTTACTACCGTAATACATGTGGGCTTACTGTACTGTGTTTTCAGAGGTTAAATATGTACGAACAATTAGTTAAAATTGTAATAATTGCCTTACCAAGCTTCATAATATAAAAGGAATAACATGACCTTGGTTTCTTTTAGCCTGAATTTGTAGGCTGTTTTGTCAAGGCTTTTTTTTTCTGGCTGTCAAGCATGTTTTTGGAAGCCATGCATTTCATGGGACACAATCCATATGCATACATGACATACCTAATGCTCGAAGGTTTGCAATATATTGCAGGGCGATTTCAAAGATAGTCGGTCATTTGTAAGTTTTCCAGGGCAATAGAGTATTTTACGTCAAACAAAGTACGGAGAATGGAATGGTGCAATATGACTTATTTTCTTATTTAGCATGTTTTAGAAGCAAGTAAGATCTTCCAACATTCTGGAGAGACACGATACCTGAGAAAATTGCCGTTTAAACCAGAATTTTTAGTCGCCAAGGATGAAATTTTAGGCGTATCGGCGACCAGTAATTCGCAATTTTGAGCCCTTTTGGCAATTTTATTGTCTGATATGAAATGTTAACTATAATATTACAGCTACTTTGATTTCACTTGGCTGATCAAAGCATGATATTTTCTACTTCTACGGTGAAAAGTAACCGGAATTTTTTAAAATTCGCGTTAATTTCCTATAGTAAGGCGGAGCCGATGAAGACATTGGGGTTGGAGGGACTGCAAAATTTACTGGTTTCCCGAGGGACCAGTCATAAATGACTTGTCATACAGTCAACTCTCTCTAAGACGGACACCGTCGGGACCGGCCCCAACTGTCCGTCTTAGAGAGGTGTCCGCCTTATAGAGAGTCGAGGTAACCTGACACCAGAAATTTTGAGATGAAAAGCTTAACGGCTATGCACAACGGATACACGTCTGTTTTAAGTCGCTTACTTTAGCAAAACCTATAAAGTGGAACAAAAATAATATTAGAATTCGACTCATTTGCTCATTACAAACGGTAATACTGTAAGTATAAAACTACCTCTTTGGTGCCCATGCGCAGAGAAGTAATACGTTATAGTGGATTGTTTTTGGTAAGTTTGGTATTCTTAAGGCGCTGACTTACTATGATATATGTCGATACCATGTTTTGAAGTTTTTTTCACTAAAAAATAACTTTTTGTGCGTGTCCGTTAGCGGTTTGTGTCCGTTGTCCGTCTTAGAGAGGTGTCCGTCTTACAAAGAGTTTTGTTACAGTAAAATGACTGAAAAACGGCATGGACCATCACCAGGTGTCCGTCTTATGGAGGTGTCCGTCTTATAGAGGTGTCCGTTAAGAGAGAGTTGACTGTATAGCAAAACGAAGACTTTAGAAAAATGGCGGTCGTCAGTCAACATTTGCGGGCAACAGTGCACTGTTACCCTTTGACGTCATAGATTTTGCAATGTTGCTCGCTCAGAGACTTTTGGCGGGTAGCAGTTTGTTGTTAGATGTCATGTGACCTCCAAGTTGCCAATGGGAGCGCGCGATGTTAGGGAAAATTCCAGCTTCCTTATGATGGGAATTTAACGATACATGTTATTAACGCGAATTTTAAAAATTCGCGTTAACTTTTCTTACATTCGCGTTAACGGTTAATTTTATAACGCGTAAATTTTGTTCGCGTTGTTAAAATGCTTATAATAAGGTATTTGACAACTTCTGTAATTTGCCTTCTACTCGTTGTCCTGTCCGGTGGCATTATTATCGACAATATTTGATTGTGAATTTTAATTTATTATTACTTTGTATTTTGTCGTAGTTTGAGTGGACGTAAGGCTTTCCACAAGTTGCTTGAAATTATTCAAAAGGTTGCTCGACATTTCTGAAAAAGGTGCTCGAAAGTTCGGGGCTCGAGACTTACGGTAGCCAACAAGCCAAAGGCTAGTAAAATGCTTACGCATCTTTCGTGCTTAGCAACCTCCCGCGTGCATCTGTAACTCAATAGTGCACGCTGTGACGTTTACCATTTGTTAAGTTTTGGCTAGTAGGTTTTGGCCTTTCACTAGCCAAAATGGGTAGTGAAAAAATCAGACATTGGCAAGAAACCGCATTTATTAAAATCGTCTCTCAGAGAATATAACTAAGTAAACTGTTGACATTATAGAATGTGAAGCTTTAAACAAGCTGGTTGACAAAAACGCATGTACATGTACAATTTTTATAGTGAAGAACAAAGCCCAATTTTATAAGAAAAAAAAAAACATGAAGATTTAAGGAACATTCTACGGCTCAAGGTTTAAACATTATCTCACACTGTTTTCACCGTTGCACCCCCCCCCCCCCCCCCCCCACTTAAAAGAAAACTATGCTTAAAAATTGTGGCTAGTAGAAAATAAGTTTTGGCTAGTGAAATCAAAGCTGTCACTAGCCACTTGGCTAGTTGGCAAAAAAGTTAGTCTCGAGCAACTTTAAGTTGCTCCCAAAAAGAGTACCCTTTCTGTCAAAAATGGAGTATGAAAGGGAAAGGGTTTAGACCTTGAGGCGGAGCCTCCCCGTATAAGTGTTTTACAAATAGCGGGGGTGTCAGTACCTTTACTTAAAGTCGAAGCTTGTGATGTGATCGAAGCACGGGCTTTTAAATCCAACTGTCGATAAATTCTATTAAGACTTAAGACCATAGCAAGTAAGGCACGAAGTCTATGAAGCAGAATCTGATTATGCTGTTTGAACGAAAGAAAGTGTAATATGGATACTTTCGGGAACGTGATAACTGGCCGCTCAATAGAGGGTAACCGCTTAATGGGTGGCCGCTTAAATGGGGTTCGACTGTGTTCCGTTTGCACCGGTTTGGAATATTAAAAGTACTGTGGAAATACTGCAAGGCGCAAGAGATATTCAAACTGTCGGTATTCTTCCCTTGGAATTTTCGAGCAAACATCTCGCGAGAATTTGTCACGGTTATGCAGGGCGGGAGACGAGCCTGACTTCTTGTTTTTGTGTGTGTCGCTCATTCTTTTTCCCGCAATTTTCGCTCCATAATTTAAAGAATCCTTGGAATAAAAGAAACAGACTGCTTGCAGTCTAACAGAGAGCACGAAAGAAATTACCGCAAATAAACTCTCGGAGACTTCAACCTTGAAGACATCTAATCACACCTTACATTTTTCGCCTACTAATAACGAACAAAAACACTGATGAATTCACATTTCGTTTTTTTCAACCTACTCTGTAGTCTCCAAGCAAACAAATTAGTTTAACTGATTCACAGCAGTCCATATTGTCCTCAAATTGCTGTGCGGGTTAAGTAAAGTTCCTAGTTTACAATTACAAAAATAAACTTTGTTCGTTTCATTAAAATATGACTCTATCTCTTGAAATCCCGTTGAAAGCCGTTCTAGAACCAATACCGTCAAGCTCTCGCGAGTAGCCGCCATCTTCTCTCGGAGACATCAAATCCAAACGAACTGCAGGCTCATGAAAAGACGAGCCTGCGTTAGCCGTGCTCAGCAGGTCTGAGAGTCTTTGAGGAGGTTCCCGGATTCTGTTGGACCCAGGACGACTCTTTTCTAATTTAAGTCTCTCGAATTCTCGGTTTAGTAGTTTTCTTTCTTGTAAGAGTTGTCTTTCTCGATTAAGAAGTGTCGTTACCTAAAAGAGGAAAAATACCATGACCAATTAACGGAAACCTAATTAAACTTACTATCACCAAAGTTTTGAAAACAACTGAGGTCTTTCCTCATTTGAACTTGAAAAGCGTCTTTTTAAATTATTTGCATTCATTTTTTATGTTAAGAGCAACTATCCTTTCAGTCGAGATTTCACAAAAAAGCTGGAACGTTTTTGCTTTGAACTAGGTATGTCAGAGCAATTTTCGATTAAGTTTTGAAAATAATCTATTGGTTTTGCTTCTCTACGCTCTGTACTTAGTTTAAAAATCGCGCGCTATTTTCTCAATCAATCAAAAGCAAAATCAGAACCAATCGTGACTCACTCGCACACGTTTCCCCGCTCTTCGAGGCGGACGGCTACATGTATCTACTTCAAGTTTTGATTGGTTCACTGAATTGCCTTTGTCCTTTGTGATTGGCCAGAGGGTTTTGGTTTTACGACACTCAAACGAAAACCGCTCTATCAACAGAAAATGAAACACTTGTCTCCTAACACCCCTGCAGCAGTAAAGTAGTTATGACCAAATAGCGAAATAAAGTAAAAAAACTTCCTCACCTGAGAGCTCGCTGCATCTGCCCTTGTTTCAGCGTCGACGACCATACTCTGAAGTTTCTCTTGGGCCAGTTTTGACGCGGAAACTTTAGAATCCAGCTATTAAAAAAAAAACTTAAAGCTAGAGGACCAGGAGCCCATTACCCTCTCAGGGTAGTGGGCTCCTAAGAGGACCTAGTATTTAAGACTCAACTGAGGTCAATAGAGAATGAAATGCAGCAGTTTGTTTTATTTTACTCATGATAAACTAATTTTAGTGACTAAAAGCTCCAATAACCCCGCCTCCCCACCCTTCAATTTTCTCAATTTTTTAAGGCCTTTTGAGGGGACTTGTTGGAGGTTGGGAATGGGGGGGGGGGGGGGGGGCTTAATTCAAAGTATAAAGCAACCAGCAATAGCGCATAAAACGAACTATTGGAGACTGTTTCAGTATTTAATGTTTATTTCCTTTTAATGACACATCTCCTAAAATTAACAATAAAAGGTGACTGAAAGACCGTCATACATGAAAGGTTATAGTTAACTTGCGCAGTTTTAACGAATGTAGAGAAAATAGCTCTGTTAACAGACTAGAAAGGAGGGGCCTTAAGGTGGGATTCTACCTGACTTTGAATGAAATTTTAAATAAGGGGTAAAAGAAAGAATATTATTTTTGGAACACAATCGATAGTTGACCTCCACGCAAGAGCACTCCAGGTTGTCAGGGGTCTGTTTTGGGGTCCATCTCCTAATTTCTAACTTCAAATTCTAATTTCAAAGCGGCATTAAATTTTCAACATTTCTTGTTTCTCTCAATTTTTACTAATCGTTTGAGAAAAAAACTATCTCCCACACCCCCCCAAAAAAACAAAAATTTACAAAACATCCCAAAGCATAGATATATGGGATGAGCGAAGGGTTTTTGGATTCCTTTATGAAACGTGAACGAGATATTTCAGTTAAACCCATGTTAACCGGTAGGAAAACGGCGTTCAGGTGAATCCCTGCCTTAATAGAGAAGGGGCTTACAAAAGACAGCAGACCATGGGCTTCTTCTATCCAACGGGTTTGAACAGACAAAAAGTAGTTTTTGCATTATTATTTAATTTGATGTTTGTTTCTGTGTCATTACCTGCTCACGTTTCTGTCGTTCTTCGTTCACCAGACTATTGAGGTCATCATTTCTTTTCTTCTGCTTGTTGATTTCTTGTCTAATGAAGATAATCAAATAATTCTTCACACTCGCTTGGCTATTTGACGTTTTCAATTTTAGCTTTTGTAGCTCTTTCTTAAACTTTTATTGTGACCCAAAATTAAAACCTAATTCAAATTCGTGAAAATTATTATAACATACGCTAATAGCTCCACTGTACCCCATTTGAATTTTAGGTTGCTATGGCAATCTTTAACGCCTTTACAAAAATCGCCTTTAAAAACGGTCGCAGGCAGTTTTGCTTCACGTTCAAAAGAATAATACGATTTGACGGACACGAAAAAATCTCACCTTAACTCATTGACTGTTTGCTCGAACTTCTGTGTTACGGCTTTTGATTCCTCTTTCCACCATAACAGATCAAACAAAGCAAATAAAAAATCACTTTACCATTACATTACCTTTTTATAAACAATTTCGCGTAGACACTAGGTTATAAAAACGAAAGACCTGAACCGATTTGCGTAAAGATATATTTTAAGTTCTGTGGCTTTTTGGCGAAATTTCCGTTTAACATTTTGTCTGTTAGATTTGTCTGAAAGTAGGTAAAAATTCTACAAAACATTTGCAGTGAAAAACATGCACTTTTGTAGAAGGGAGATCGAGACCTCGATAAACGTTCATCTTGGGTTAGCATTAACACAAGAACAAATCATTTGCGGCCGGCAAGGAGAAGTAGAAATCAAAAGCATTCGGGTTTGCTATAGTATGTTTCACGCTTTTGAAAACAAGACCATCGCCACAACCAGGCCACCGTCACGTTTACCAGTAATTTATATGCTTTACGTGGCGGAGTCTAACCACAAGACGAGGTGGCCGAGTGGTTAAGGCGTTGGACTGCTAATCCAATGTGCTCTGCACGCGTGGGTTCGAATCCCATCCTCGTCGTACCTGACTTATTTTTCTTTTCTTTCCTTTTTTTGAGCCCCGTTTAGAAGATATAAATAATAACGTCTGTCCTTAACAGTTTTGGGATTTTTTTTTCGATATTCGCGACGGCGTCCGCAATGTATCTCTACTCTTATAAACAACAAATTAAGCCAGTGAGCGGGCAGGAAATTTGAAAATTGTCAAAAAAAAAAAATGAAATAAAAAATTCCATCCCAACTGTACAGACAAAAAAACAGTGGTCAGTTAAATTTTTATAAGCAAGGGTTTTGATATACATAGGCATCAAATCGCAAAGCTCTCCACACAATAAATGCATGTCAAAGCCAGCTTTTCACCGTTGATCGGGGAAAAGCTTTAAATCAAATCCAAAATTTTATTTACAACTGGCCATCAGCGAGCCTGTACGACGTTCTTTATTCTACTAGTCTTTAACCGCGAAGCAATTACCAGGAAAAAGAGTGCAGAATCAATCGAAAAGAATCACGTGGTATTTTGGCCGCGCGATTTTTCCGGCCAATTTTGAAGCCAAATGCTGCAATTTTTATGCGTTATAAAATCGTCAATTTATTTCCTTTCTTTTTTTCAAACGTTCAGGGTTTTCTTATAAGATGTTAAACTTTAAAAATATGCATCCAAAAAATTCGCTTCATACGCACTTTAAACTAATGCAGTTCTCTGTCCCTGTACCAGTTCATCTAGTGTGTGTGTGTGTGTGTGTGTGTGTGTATGGAGGGGGAAGGGGGAGGGGCAGGGGTACAAATGTTCCAAGTTGCAAGGACTCAGATTTTTTGTTTGCACCGGAATCCCTTCGGAACATTATTTCCATTTTGGGCTTTCTTTTCGAATGCTTAGGTTGATATATCATGGAAAGATCCCCTCATGCTTTCTCTTCAGTGCTTTACTTTCATGGTTCACTTACTGCGCCCCGAGTTTCTGTTGTCCGTTCAGCATTTCTCTGAGTTCATTCACTGACTGCCTGTTCATCTCTTCGACGTTGCGTAGCCGCGATTCAAACTCCCTTTCACGTAGCTCATGCTGTTGCTTGAGTGATGCTACCTGCGAATAATAGAGACAACGAACTCTTACAACTTTACATGCGAAGTTCAGTGATATTAGAGAGATTAAGCATGACGTTATACGGGTGACGGCGAACGCGAGCTTGCTTTTCATTTTGTTACCTTTTAATCGAATTCGACAAACACAAATCTACTCATTTCCGCGCATGAACGCAAAACGGCAGACGGCAGAAGTTGAATTTTTGCCGTTCGCGGGAAAAATAAAACATCATGCTTAATTTAAACGCGGTGGCGAATTTCAACTTGATAATTAGTTAAGTGTTTCTCTCGCCCACCGTATATTGTGCAGTTTCTTCATAAAATAATAATTTTTTTCGTTATACTGGTTTCCAAACTTCTAAGCCAATCAGAAAGCGAACAACCACACGAATGAGTCAATGGTCCGTGCCTAATTTGACCTGCCACCCTCATTGGCTTACTAGAAGTTTGATTGGCTAAGCACTGTGAAAACCACAAAAAAAAATGTCGGAAAAGAATCAAGCTTTACTGTTAAAAGAGTCCAAAAAAGTTAACTTAATTTAAGTATTACACAACCTCAACCCTGCATGCTAAAGAACTGAACGGGTACAAGTAACAACAACAATAACAGCAACACTAAAATACATTTTGAGTAAATACCTCTGTAATACACTGATGTTCTGCGGCTTCCTTTGCTTGTGTGGCGGAGAGAAGCTCGCGTTTTTGTTTGTCTATTTCATCTGTAAAAAAGAAGAAAAAACACTTTAGCTTTGTAAATGCTCGCTTTTAATGCCAGAAAATTGTGACGAACTCAAAACCAAAACCAATCTGGAATTACAAAACAAAGCGTCTTTTTATCTGGTTATCTTTGAATAACTTTCACCCTCAATACCCGAAGCCATTTTGAGCGTTGTAGCTTTGCACGACCTACTTTCTCCATTCATTGGCGTTTTCACCGTATCCCTTTCCTTATATTCTCTACAGTATCAGCGTTGAGGAATTTTTTTATCTCCACTGGACCACGTAAGCAATAAATAAATTTAAAAGACCAAAAGGAAGGGTGCAAGAGACATGCGAGGCGCCCGCGCTAAACTTACCTATCAGCTGAAGTCTGTTGTCAGAAATTTCCTCATTTTCTTCTTCGAGTTGTTTTATTCTTCTCCGCAGTTCGCCAATTTCTGAGGCACCCTGAGACTTCTCTTGTTCGTGCCTATTAGCGAAAGTAGCGACAAAAGTTAGTTCGAAGGCAAGCGCGCAACGAGGGTTGGATAAATAGTTTAACGCCTTAAACACTAGACAACAACAACAACAACAACAACAAAAATTTATCTGTACCAGAAAGACGTACGGTCAACTCTCTGTTAACGGACACCTCTATGAGACAGACACCTCTAAGACGGATACTTGGGGAGCAGGGATGGCGCAGTGGTGAGAGCGCTCGCCTCCCACCAATGTGACCCGGGTTCGATTCCGGCCCGGTGCCATATGTGGGTTGAGTTTGTTGTTGGTTCTCGCCTTGCTCCGATGGTTTTTCTCCGGGTTCTCCGGTTTTCCTCCATCCTGAAAAACCAACATTTCCAAATTCTAATTCGACCTGGACAGAGGACCCGCATGAAAACCAGCTAGCGCTGATGTGGCTTCCTCCCTAAATATAGCAATTTTTTTTTTTTTTTTTTTTTTTTTAGTGTTGGTCCCGTCCCTACCGTTCCTGCTGTTTTTCAGTCATTTTACTGTAACTAAATTCCCTATAAGACGGACACCTCTTTCAAACGGACAGTTGGAGCCGGTCCCGACGGTTTCCGTTTTAGAGAGAGTCGACTGTACACTAGATATGACAAGAATCTCAAAATGTTGAGTGCAGTCTAATAATAAATTGAAAAGCCAAGCGAACGCTAGTTGAATTAGGAAATTATAGTACTAAAGCAATCATGAGGATCTTCAAAACAACGCTCGTACAGCTCCACTATTTCTCAACACGTCACAAAACCAGACTTGTGTCCTCGCAAATTTTCTACAAATCGCAAAACATTAGCCATAAAGTTCACACTGTGTATTTACTTGTTTTCTATTTTCTTGAGCGTGGAATTGAGGCTGTCCACTCTCCGTAAAGCCTCGTCCCGGGTTCTCTCGGCATGACCGGTCCGTTTCTGTAATTCCTCAAAAGTCATACCAGTCCGTGCAATCTCAGACGGCCCCTCTTGATACAACTAAAAAACAGTTAAAAAATAGCCATAATTACATACAGGGATTATGCCGAAATCGAAAAAGAAAAGAAAAGGGTTTGAGTCGCGTCCTGACCCTCAATATTTTGGACCTAAATGCTTTGGTAAAAACTAATTCTTTTGTTTCATTCCACTAACTGCGTTCTTATTGAGGTAAATGAAAAGCACTTTAGGGTTCTGTTTACACAAGACCTGATCGTTTAACTTCAAAGGTAATTTTTCACCCTGGAATATCGCCTGAAAATAAGTGACACAGTCCCGACCTCACACCAATAATGACTTATGGCTCGAGAGATAAAGATAAATAGATATCACCATCGGTATCGGTGCTATAACGAGGGATAAAAGCGAAGCTCACCTTTTCAAGTTCCTTTTCCACAGCAGATTTTTCTCTAAGTGATCTCTCTAACTGAGCCTGTTTCTCCGCCCCTTCCTGAGAAAACGAATTTTACAAAGTTCAAGTTAAAGCCGATATCACTGGTGCAAAGGTGAAACAAAACTAACGAACGCCAGAAGTATCACGGTGGTTTGATTAGATTGACGTTTCCGCAAAATCTTTTTACTGTAGCTTTCTATAAATACACAATGTACTGGAAATAACAAAACTGGCCTTCTTTTACCTACAAAGCACTAAAAATTAAAATAAAATAGTGAACAACGAAGCTGTATCTCGCCCACAACAAAGCGCTACTCGATAAATTCGCTGCGTTCAGTTTAGCTCACGATCTTTTCTCAAGTCTCACCTGGTCTTTTCTAAAAATGACGAACAAGCACTAGATCGACACGCAAAGCTTCTACTCACTTGAAGCAGCGCGTGACGACCCACTACACTGCGTGACAACACACTGCAAAGAGTGTCACACAATAATTATGGCGCGTGGATACAAAACCTCGGGGAAAAAACCGTACTCTACTTTCAGAATAAACTTTTTTGTGGAGTATTTTAAATGAAACAAAATCAAACCAAGGTGGAACTACAAAACAATAACTGACCAGACGGCATTTGCCTATATGAAACAGGGACAAAATTCTGTAAACATGAAAGTGAACGAATTTAAATTTTGATCCGTTCGTTACCATTGATACGAAGGTATTAAACAGAATTTCATCTTTCATGTAATATCCCGGCCAAGAAAAATCAGGCACATGTCTAGAGATTTAATTTCTTGATCGTGACATAATGTGGATACGTTTATATACAAACCGGTCTTTTAGTTTTGTTACACGTTTTACTTAGCTTCTATAAGACTAAAACCCGCAATTATGCAAATCACCTGACAACGCTTTGTGTAAAAACAGAGCCGAAAAAAGATCACTGGGACGAAAATTAAATCTGAGATCCAAAGGTAATAAAGATATATGTATATATATTTTCCACGTTCAGCAAAAGCCAGACAAAACGAAAATTACGGGATCACCGAAGCGAGCAGAGTATAATCATGAAATAATAACGAACTCCACTCCTACGACATTCAACAGAACATAAATGAAAACAAAAGCTAAATTACCGGGTAATATTCAAAGATCCACGCTTTATCTCTTGGCCTGGCAGGAGATTTTTCCATATCGTGACGAAATCTCGACTGGAAGCAGTTAGTTCTGAAGAATTTAGCATTTAGCGTCTCTCTCGCGTCTCTCAGCAAATGTCAACAAGGATTTTCAATGCTAGTGGCATATTTGATGTCATCGACAAATTAACTGGTTTTAAAATTAACCCGCATACATTATTTCAGGTAATATATGACGGAATTTTTTTCTTATATTCAATGGCAATAGCAAAAAGAAATTTCAAGGATATCACACAGAAAAAAATTATACAAATAGAAAAAATATTTTTTGTTCACGCTTACGAGCCTGAGACCGCGTTCACATTTTCAACAATTTTCTTTCAAAAATGCGCAACGCATGAGTGATTTCGTTATATTGCTTTACCCGAGACATGTTTAACCAAATCCGTCCTGCTAGGGGGGGGGGGGGGGGGGGGCGAGGATAAAAGGAGCGGGATAAGGTGGGGGGAGTATTCCGTCACTGTTTCTTTGTTCTTTATGTTGTTGGAAATTGCCGGTAGATTCGATCTTTTTCCCTTGTCCAATTTTCAGGCACTTGTCGACTTTCCTAGCAGCTGTTCAGGCCGTGAAACTTGTCAGGTTTTAGAGTTCGAACAGATAGGGACACTGTCACGGGGATTTTTCTGCCTTTCAGTAAAGATACTAAAATTGGCGAAGTACTTTCGCTTTCGCTCGTACACGAAATGCACCTAGAACATCAAGGTGAAAGTTTAAAGCAAACTGTGTTGAAGGAAAAGGGGAGCCGTTATTAGTTTTTAGCTGTTTTGGCTCAAGGGCAGAACGTCAGCGTAACTTTTTCAAGTTGAGATCTAAAGTTCCTGATGGTCACACAATAAAATCACTTGTTTTTAGCAACAAAACTGAACCACTATTTGTAGGTTTCCATGTCTTAAGTCTCTTGAATCTTTGTAGTGAAGCTCGTGAAAGTGTCCCTTTGAGTGCCATAGTTAAAAAGAACAACTCCTTGATCTAACTTTGGGTCTGAAATCCATTTACCAAGAAATTGCTTTACACTCACCATTTCCAGAAAATGCATCTCCTCCATTAATTTCTGAATGTTTTTGTTGCATTGGTTCCGAACAGAATCCACCTAGCAAGAAAACCGCCAAAGTTAGTAACAACAGCATAACCAATTGCAAGAACATCACTGGAGCTATTCGTTAGCCTGCCGAACAGACTCCCTTGTGGGGTATAGACGGGGGAAAATCGGCGAGCGGAGCTGTCCGAGCAAGCTTAGATTTGCCTACCAGCCGAGCTCACACGATCAAAGCGCGAAGCACAAGAGCTCGTTCGCACCGGGGTCTACTGCCAAATCGGAAACAAGAATCTAACGACTTTGAGAAAGTCTAGAGCAAGCTGAGCAAGGTCTGGGTAGTGCTCGGCCTCTAACGCCTCCTCCGCTCACGTCTAAGTGTATTTCGTATTTTGCAATATCAGAGGGGGAAAACATAGACAAAGTGCATTTCCAACAACATATTGTTTTACCTCTTCTCTCGTTCTTTTGCCGGCCTCTCTCAGTACTTTATTGATGACTTCCTGTAGTCTGCTCACTTCTTGAGTTTTCTGTTGCTCGCGGACAAGAGCCTGGAAACAAGACACAAGCTCGGGTCGATATACATTGGTTAGGTTGGAATCGTCATTGTGACACAAACCTACAAAGGCTTAAGCACTTTGCATAAGTCCAGTACCTAAAATACCCTAGAAAAATAATTTCTGTCCTCCCCTTATTGATTTGAGTGGGGTACTTTGACCTGAGGAGATGCAACATTTAACGCTTAATGACTGGTCCCGAAAGAAACAGTTTTATTATTAGATGTCATGTGACCCCGAAGTAGCAAATGAGAGCGTGCGCTGTTGGGAAAAAAATTCCAGCTATATAACAATATTGTTGGTCTCCAGTCTGATGTTCATATTATTTCTATACACACCTGGTCTCTCTCCAGAATCGCATTTTCAACCATCTGAACACTGTCCCTCACATGAGAGATGGCTTCAAACTCACGCTGCTCCTGTTCTGAACTAAACGATGAAAATGTTTTCGTAAATGAACGTAAAGAACAGAAAAACACGAAAATGAAGATGGCGTATTTGTAAATCATTGGCCTTTCCAAGCGAGATTGTAGCACTTGGTGTTTATTAGAATTGCTTGTTTGCACTTGACAGCACTGGTCATTTCGCCCACCTCACCTTATCGGGCAAGGATCCTAGTCAGCCTCCGCCATTTTCTCTGCCATCTAAATTCGGACATTTCGCATGTTGAAAAGAAATCGTCATCCATCCTAGTGCATTTGCTTAACTGTGGTCTTAAACTGCCAAAAATGTTTTTTTTAAAATTGTCGGTGCCTATTTTTGACTAGTTATTCTATTATTCTTTGGTTCTTTGGAGTGGAATTTATCAGTTGAACTTAAACTAAAAGGATCCTAGTCAGCCTCCGCCATTTTCGATACCATACAAATTATGAAAACTGTATGGCGAAGCGAAATCTTTTTTATTACTTTTCGCAGTTTCACATCAATCTCCTTCCTTTACACGCTCCGCGATAAATATGATACCGAAATTCGCGTATGTAAACAAAAACTTTGACAGAAAGGCATGGCTGACTAGGGTCCTTTAAAGTAGACTACGTTACTTGCATTGTACCTTCTTTTTTGTAAAACTTCCAATCTTTCTTCTAATTCCGCTTTCTCCGATCTGAGACGTCCAACTTCTTTGAGTGTTGCAGAAAGCCTGCCAAAAAAGCAAGACAGGTGTAAAACATCTAATCGAAAAAAGACAAGTTCTAACAAGAACAAAACAGTGATAAAAATGAAATACTAGTAAACTTAAAGCAGGAAACCGATGCAAAAAGAAGACATTCGAAAATCAGACGTAAACGGTGGAACCAAAACAGACTTCATGCACAATGTAACAGTCTTCCACGCAAAGGACAATACAAAATAAAAAACGCAATATACGACTTTAAACCAAAAAAAGGTATTTCAGTTCATTAGAAAAAGCGCGAAGGAATTCGCAGACAGGACTAATTATCCAGCGACCCAAGAAGAGAAAAAAAAAACGAACAACGGAAAAAAAAAACTCGGCTCCCAAAAGCAGGAAAAAATCAAATCAAGGTCAAGTTTTCTCTGAGTTTCAATATGTCCAAACAGTAATCGACACATCCTTACGAGCTTGCCGTGGTAAAGAGAGAAACAAAATCCATGACATGGTCAGATGAAAAACAGCAATTTTTTTTTCTCCACTTGCGCCGGCGAGGAGGGTTTATCATGTGGTTACCAAAGAGTACGAGTTTAGCGATTATGACGTAATATGCCGCGCAGCTGATACGAATTGCGCGTGCGTCCAATTACACTGTGTAAATGCTTTGATCAATCCGGATGTTTCGCGTACAAGTTGTTTTCGATTGGCATACATTGCAGTCGATTCACCTACACGATCTGAGATGTTTCGCCTACACTGAAGTTGATTCGCCTAATCTAAGCTGGCTATGTTTCGAAACAGAGGAATACCTAGAGCGTATTCAGATCGGAGTTTGAGTACGAGATTGAGTACGAGTAGAACTTTTCAAACCTGATGCTTTCGATTAACACATTTCACACCAATAACCAATAGCCTTCTTTTCAACTGGATAGCAACAGGGAGGAGCGAGCGCTCTGGGAACGTAACTGGATTAAAATTCGAAAGTCATACTCGTACTCGATCTCGTACTCCGATCTGAAGGTGTCCCAAAAACCGTACGCCAAACCTGGACTCAAGTTCAATGAGGCCTGTCTGTAATTGCTCTACCCGTGTGTCCACAGATTGTTCTCTGCTAACTCCATCGCCCCTCTCTCTGTCCTGCAAGGGAAAACATCCGGCTCGCTCATTGCCAGAAAGAACAAAGTTACCAGCATCTGTTTTTAAAAGAATTTTTTATGTCGACTTATCACTATGCTAAATTTTGTTTCCCTTTGGGGTGGGACTGAGGGGACGTACTTAAATTTGATGAGTACTAAATTTGACCGAGACCAATTTTAGCGAGCACTAAATTTAGCGATTTTTGCCCAAGTCGCTAAAATTAGTACCCGTTAACAATAGTAACCTTAAGGTATTTTCAAGCACTAATTCCTCACCCTGGCTCTAATTTGTCCTTCCATTATCTCCAGCGTTCTTCGAAGTTCTTCGTTCTGCGATTTAGAGCTTTTTAGCTCAGCCTTGCATCTCCTGCCAAACGAAAAGGGAAACAGGTTTGAACTCTTTCAGTTTTAAGATCGAAACATTAATTCTCTTTATTAAATGCTATATATTTTTTTAACAGTTACAAATAGGAATTTGATAAGACATCAACTGCAGTTAATAGCTCGGTATTGTCTGGTTACCCTCAAATTGTAGGAAACCGCAAAATAATAGTTTTCTAACGTCGAAAAACACTAATGGAGTAATAAAATCCCGAAGATAAACTAGTAAGGTTTCGACTTACAAGATTATGAAGACGAACTGCGAATGACAAACTTGAAAATCTTTGCCAATTTTTTGAGATGTGCAAAAACGCGACATTTTCAATTCCTTAAATAGACCATCTTCACTTTAGCGATAATCTGTTTTCCTGCACGTGTTCAAAAATAACGTTTGTGTTTTTCTTCACTTAACCTTTTTCTATTTCGAAACCAAACTGATTTGGTATGCGAAAATAAAACCAGAAAATGACGCAACCTAACGCCAGCAAGCAATTTGCTTATATTTCGTGTAGCTTGAAAGCAGAAATCAACTGAAGCTAAAAATCCGGGTAAAAATAAACACTCTCCTCTTGTTTCTCTCGATTTCTCCTTAGGTAAAAAAACCTACGAAACTGGAGACTGTATTCGAGAAAGAAGGTACCACGGTGAAACCAAGAAGTGTATCAACATAAAACTGACAAGCATCCAGTTGCTACATTGAATTTGCTCGGGTATTGCTGTCTAAATTAAAACTGAATCATACGGCGGAACGTAATTCTGAAGATATCATGGTGTATAAATTATTCTGGCACTAACCTCAGATCGCTGCGGACTTGGTCGATTTCTTGATCTTGTGTCTGAGCTGTTGCGAGAAATTTTTCGTGTTCCTAAAATATTAGAACATACATTGAGACGCTGTTTCGTGACGATACTATTTTGTTGCCTTAATAAAAATAAAATAACCTTTCATATTTAATTAGCGTTAAATTCTAGAATTAAGGCAGTCTTCCCAATATCTCCCGTTGTATTATTTTGAAACAATTTTACGTGGTGTAAATAGTATATTTTTAATTTCGGCAGACTTTGAGATGTTTAGGTTTTACAGTTATAAAAACACGTATTGGCAAAAAATGAATAAATCGCGATCAAATAAGTTTTAAATCCATCTGCTCGCGTTTCATATTTTTGTCGTGTTTGAAAACACATTCAATATTTAACAAATAACGACCTTAAAGTATAAACAACGCCAAATTAACGTATCACATTAGAAACCCATTAATCGGTCAATTCTGAAAGCATACAATACGATCATAAAAAAAACTAAGTAATAGTAGTAATAGGGTAGAGAGATGTTGACGGAAAACTCCTTTTTTGTTTTTTAAGAATTTTAGACCACTAAACAAACAAAATTATGCATTTCGTTGAATGCCAAAAAACGTGAATTTGAATGAAATTTTAAGAGGTTTAAAGAATGGGTAGACGGGTAGATGGAGTCCATCTACTAATTTTAAACTTCAAATTCTAAATTTCTTATTTCTCCAAATTTTTCAAATCCTTTGAGAAAAACTATTTCCTCCAAAACATCCCCAGAAATCATTCAAAAATTTATAAAACGCCGCAAAACATAGATTTATGGGATGAGCAGAGAGTTTTTACATTGCTTGAAATGTGAATAAGATATTGCAGGGTCGTAACCAGGTATATTTTTTCATCGCTGATCCCAAATTTTAGCTCTAAATTTTGATTTCTGATCCCCAAAATGTGGCAACATTTGATCCCTGATTCCATTCTGATCCCATCTGATTGCCCGATCCGGATCCCATGACTTGTGACCCGGGATCTCGGGTCCATGATCCCGATCCCGAGGCTGTGATCCCGATCCCAAAGGCTGTGATTTCTGATCCCATATACCTGGTAACGACCCTGATATTGCCAGAAACCCATGCTAAGCTAGCTAGTTCAGTGTGTTCTAATTAATTAAATACATATAGGATTGTTTTGTTGTTTTTTCAACGGAAAACTACTTTGCTACAACAGGTTTAAATTCTTACCATTTTCAGCTTTCTGTTCACTGACTGAAGTTCCTCAGCAAACTGCCTGGCTTTATGAAGGTCATTCTGTAATTGAATTAAGAGAGATCAAGGCTAATGAACCCCTTTCGGGCCAAGCAAAAAAACGTACAATGTACACTTTGTACCCAGATCACAAGAAACCTTGCAATGATCGCAGTTCTCTACAAATGAAAAGATTTTTTTTAGAAATTATGAAACAAAAATGACAAGGATGGAATTAGATTACTGTGCAGACAAACTTGAAAACGTCAGGAACACACCCCAAGGGGATGGGGGAGGAGGTAAAGAGATAATGTTATATAGCTGGAATTTTTTTTTCAACAGTGCGCACTCCATTGGCTACTTTGAGGTCACATGACATTAGCAATAAAACTGTTTTCCGCCAAAGCGGGGATCATTGCAAATTTTATGACAGAGGGTAACAGTGCACTGTTAGCCGCAAACATTGACAGACGACAGCTGTTCTTCTAAAGTCTTTGTTGTGCTATAAAACAAATCACTTAATAACTGGTTCCTTGGGAAACCAGTTAAGGTTGGTTCCCGCGAGTGTCAATGATTCCCGAGGCAGAGCCGAGTTTTATAATGAGATTGAAGTTAATTTTTCAGTGAGTGATAGACTTGATTATCACAAATAAATACATCAGCGGAAATTCCACGCCACACCTAGGCAGTAAAAAAGACGGCGATTCCCATACCTCTATTCATTTCCCAAGTGATCAGCGAGCGAACAGCATTATTAGTGTGTTAGCGAATCAATTTTTTTCGTTATGTATAAAATGTATTTCTCTCCCCGCTAACGGGGGAATTGCGTCTGGTCTATAGGCAATAAAGACCCAGTTACCCCCAATGAGTTGGTGTGTATTTAAGAAAGAGTTCATAAAGTTTGATCAATTTATAAAACATCAGAGTATAAAATGCTCTGATAGTAAATCTTTTACAACACAAATTAATCTTGCATTTTACCTGCAAGCTTGCCATGCCTCTAGATCGGGCTTTAAGGTCTCCATCTTTTTCCTACAATGGATAAAAACAATAGAATTATTCTTCCTGTCGTTGTTGTAGTTACAGAAAGTAAAGAGCATGATCCCACACAACTATTAAATACCCTTTCAATTTCCTGAAGCTTTTCCAGTTCACTGCAAGCATTTTGCCATAGCTCCACATAGCTGTCTCTTTCCTTGAATTAAAACAAAAAATAATAATTAAATTTATACTGTTTTATTGGACTTTTTTCATACATTTATTGGACTTTTTTCATATAAGTAAAACAAAGCACAACTGAAGACAAAAACTAGCTATTC
Source organism: Oculina patagonica (assembly GCF_052425735.1). Taxonomy (NCBI): domain Eukaryota; kingdom Metazoa; phylum Cnidaria; class Anthozoa; order Scleractinia; family Oculinidae; genus Oculina; species Oculina patagonica. Next base: position 30,090,862 of record NC_135762.1, read on the forward strand.
AAAGTCTGGAGCAGTGCAATCGTGTCACAAGATATTGCACAGTCCTTTCACCCCTTTTGCCTTTTTTTGCAGACTAAGACAAAAGATAGACCGTTGAAGATGACTGTTTCATATGATCTGTACATCATCACTAAACATCACTGAGGGGCAGTTCCTCACAGAATCACCCCCCCCCCCCGAACCCATGATTTGTCAGGATCTCCCAAAACCAGTTATACAACCTGTACCTGTGAGAGCAGCTGAAGCTGGTGTTGCATGTTTCCCATCACTTCCTTGTCAACACCACTCCCTTCACCTTGCCGCACTATTTCCATCTGTGCCTCGATGCTTCTTCGTAATTCCTCGTGCAGCCTGCATTTGAAAAATTACATCACACAAAATATGAAATCAATGTATAATATATCATTGTGGACAAACAGAGACAACTTAAAGAATATTTACTATAGAAGATTTCTGCTTTAAATTTACTGAATGGTGGTGCTATACACTGTATAATATTCTTTTACATTGTCATAAGTACCTGGTATTTTCCTGAACAACATGGTCTGTCTTTTGCTTCAAGGATGATAACTCTTCCTAATATCCAAACAAAAAAACCAAAGGGTTGTAAGTGGTTGAAAGTTTTGAAAGTGTTAATGCACTGTCAGAAAACCAAAACTGTAAACCTTTCAAATCTTGTGATTGTGTAGTTCCAGGAAAAACGTGTAGTACATAGCCACCCCCAAGAAAGGTCACTGGGAACTTTGAGGGGGGATCAAAAGCCAAAGTTTTCAAAAAGAAATAGTATGAAAGTTAACTAGAATTTCCAGCCGGGTGGGTGGGGTCAAACTAAGAAACCTTCTCACGAAGGGGTAGAGATATCTTCTGAAAAAAAGTTTAATTTTGTCTCTAATTTGTATAAACATTTCTTGTAGTTGTCTTGGTGCAACATTATTGCAATATTCATTGCAAACTAAGCAGTGGCAAGAGGGGAATAAATCATTCACAGGATTTCATTAACATAAATGTACAGTACCTTTAAGAATAAAACCTGCTCCTGAGAAGTTTTTATGTTGTTGTCGTACTCAGCCAGAAGAGGAGAAAGAATGCTGTAAAAGATAATAAACTGCATTGCACTTTTAAGAATGTTTGTTTGGTGAAAGAGATGTATTTTCAGAACAGTGTTGTTAAGACACCAGGTAATACGGTGGTAAATGCTTGAAATTTGAGGGGAGAGGGGTTCAAATGCCATTAGTTACTTAAGGAAAGTATGTAGCTAAACTGACATTTTCGAGGGGGTAGGGGAAGGAGTGCAAACCAAAAAACCTTTTGTGGAGGGGTATGGATATTTTCTGGAACAACACACAGGGCTCGACAAAAACTTGAATTCCAACTTGCCCTTCTGGCAAGTAAGTCTCAAAACTTGCTTGCCCAAGACAATTTCCCACTTGTTCAGCGCAGTTATGTCATTTAGTTGACAAAGGGTTTTGCCCGGGCGCTTGCCCTTCGGGATAGTGACCATGAAAAGTTACTTCCCAGCCTCGAAAACTACTTGTCCCGGACAACCGGACAGGACGTTTGTCGAGCCCTGACACAGAAACGGCTGGAATTGAGAAAATTATTTTTATTAACCAGTCCAACAAAAACACCGGCACAATGCAATCCTGGTTGAAAAGGTTAACCTGGCCTACTTATAACAAACTTTTATCAGAATGGGACTCATACTGGGTAAGAGATGCATAAATAATTTGCTGTAACCAAAGGAATCCATTACACCACATGAGGATTAACAGATCTGGTAAACATGAACAAATTGAGTATGATACAGCTAATCACATACAATACAATCACAACTGACAACCAATTTACCTGGCATTTGTGATCCATGGTGGAAGTGGCTCTGTACCCTAATGAAAATCAAATGTGAAGTATGCTAATTAGCACGGTAACCATAATTTTAGTGTAACAACAATAGTCATTTAATTTTGAAAATGCATACCTAGAATTCCAGTAATTAGCCCCCCTCCCCTCCCCCCCCCAAAAAATAAGCCTTCCCCAAATGTCAGATAATATCATTGTCATTGTTGTTTTCAATAAGCCCCCCACCCCCCACCCTCCTTAAAAGTAAGCCCACCAAAAAAGCCTTTCCAACAACTGAATATACACTGTAAGCCTGCATTGCTTATTATTGGAACTTGACAATATTGGATCAATATTATTGCAAGTTTTAACTTCATTATCATTCATGAATAACTCTACACACACTGGCATCCTGGCAAAGGATTTTGAATTTTTACTCAGTTAATGACCATCATCATAATATCACACAGTCTCTTTCACTTATGTACAGCTCCTGTATGGAGAATTCTGGAAGGGAAACAATCTGTAGGAGGCCAATTCAAAGACTGCCTGAAGGTAGGGACGGCGGAGCCGGGGGGGGGGGCTGGGGGGCTTTAGCCCCCCCAGAATTTCCGAAAAAATAAAGACTTATTAAGAGAAGGGTCTTTTAAGCCCCCCCACTTCAAGTCTCAAGTCAGCCCCCCCACTTGGAAAATTGCTCCGCCGTCCCTGAAAGGCACTCAGCATCAGCGTCTGCTACTGGCAGTCCCTAGCTGAGGACCACCCCACCTGGCACAGCAAGATTGTGACAGGATCAGAGCAGCAGAGAAAGGATGTGTGCTGTGCATAAGGCTAGAGATGCAAGCACCTTAACTGCTACGTCTGTCCACGTTTGTCCAACATGTGACATAGCATTCCAGACCCAAGTAGACCTCATAAGCCACCTTCAGACTTACTGCACCCAACAACAACTGAAAGCATGGTTATCTTTGTTGCTTGACAAACACCATACACAGTCAACTCTCGGGTACAGGGACAGACGTTCTGTTTTACAGACACCAAATAGAGGTCCCGAGTGTGTACGTTATAGATGTAGTTGACTGTAATATCACACAGAGTGCTTTGAATAAGCCCAAAGTATGAATTATGTTTTATCATTGATTCAATTTTACCTTTATCTCTGGTTCTTTTACTGGCAGGTACTTCTTTTGATACTCCTCTAGTACAGCATTTAGCCTTCTCACTACAAAATCAAATAAAGATATTATTATTTTATTACTTTATTTTTTGTTTTAAGTTACTCGATATGTGTCTTGTCCAAAATATTGACTATGACTATTGGGACGTACCTAGAGACTAAAATCTACTTTGTAAAACGGATTGATCAGTTGACATCGCTACGCCTTGTAAATCCTAACATTAGCATTGTACTAAATATCAAAGAATAATCACTTAGCTCCGTGAACGTTTCAAAATATACCTCATTCTTTGAGGGAGATGAAGTGTCAGATAAACAAATTAACAGGTGTCCACAAATAAATCAATAAACTGTACTGTCGATGTATATTAATGCTGTCTTCTTAAATTCTTCATTCTAAAAAATAGACAAACAATTAAGTGTAAGTGTACCTTGATCTTGTAGAAATTTGATGTAATCTTCATCGCGCAAACTAGAACTCATAATTTTGCAAAGGTCCACACTGAAAGGTCAAGGTCGATTGACTAAAGTATCTGGCTGAAATTATTCTGTTAGAAACCTCTGAAAGCTGCTAGTGTCCAAAAGATGTTCATTTTCGATCAAGCCAGCTTCAAAAAATTGAATTACTGCAATGCGATTCGAAATAAACGACAAAACTTGCTGTAAACATTGAAATCCCTTCGGAGTCACGAAGGACGCCATTTTGTTGGCAGCCTAATCTTCAATTAGCCAATCAAAACCTATAACATAAACAAGTGCCGATTGGTCAGTAAAAATCACGTGGTAAAATTGTGACTTTTGATTGGTTTCTTCCGAAAAAAACTAAACAGTTCGAATTTAGGCGGCAAAGGTTTCCGAAAAAAAAAAAATGATAAAAATGGTTCTAAACGGGAGAAGGTTATCTCATTCTTTCTGTGATCTTGTAAGGGAGAATCGATGTTTTTACACTCGAAGAAGTTGTAGCAAAATAAATGAAAAATCTTCGGGACTTTCGAAAAACGCGCGCCAGGCCTCAAAAATCGTATTTTTTTAAAAAAAACATTCTTGAATTGTAAAAGGACAAAAAAATATGGGATAATGAACGTTACTTTGTTTTACAACACATCGTTTTCCAATTCCTGATTGATTTCCTTTGGCACTGCAATTCAAAGAAATTTCATCCAAAATCTCGCGGGAAATAAAATCGCATTGTAAAGTGAACGCGAAATCGAGGCAAGCGATAGATCGATTCTTCTGATTGGTTAATTTTTAAAACCCTACTTCTCAACGAACAACGAATCCATTTCAATCGATATTTCCAATATCAAAAGAAATTTGAAAGGCTGCACGTTTTACAAATTCTTTTTGACCCACAAAGAGGCTATATCTGTTCTAAAACATGTTCCTGAAATCCAAACGATTTCAAGAAGCAGGTAAGAGTTATAAATAAGTAAGCTGCAGAATATGTACAGTTCGCTATTAATTTCTCGTTGTGTAGGATGCCAACTTTGCATGTCAGCAATGGACCTCGTTGGCCGCCTAGAACTGAATTCCTGAATTGCAAACTCTTACAAAAGACTTGTACAAAGCTATCTTATTTTCAAAGATTGCATGAAAAGTTCGGTGGCAAATGAGCACGCTACATATAACATTAAAAGTCGGTCATTGGCGGCCATCATGCCACAGCTGTCACAGCTAGAAGACTCAGTTTTTTAAAACCGTCAAGTAAATCAAACATATGAATTAAGCTTAGTACGGAATAAAACTGTCACGATTTCAATTAATTTAGAACAGTGTACTAAGCACGAAGAAATGGTTTATAGCGACTGATAGATTGTTCGTGCATGCCTCTGACATCAAGCTGCAGATCAGAATTCAATTGTGAACACGACATGGAAATTATTTTCACCCTTGCCTGTGCTGTAATGATGTTCTTAAGATCATGTCCGTAATGACTACGTTACCTGTAAAAAGGATTCGTAAAAATCCAATAAAACATGAAAAATATTTTTTCTTGTAGCACCCCAGGCACCCCCTGTTGGTTTGTATGATGTCAAGAATCGTAAACAGGGTTCTGCTCCCGGGTTTGGCAAGGGAAAACGATTCGCTGAATCGAAAGGTTAGTACATAGAGGATAATACATGGTTGCGCGGAGATATGAAATTTATCTTTTCATGTACAGTGTATCATCCTCTATATCTGTTACAGACACCATACAGTCTTTCATTTCAAGAGACACTGCAATCAATTCTTGCTGGAAATGGTACCCAGTTTTCACGTGGTTATGGCCATTTTTGGCAAGATTTCCACACAGGACCCTACATTAATTATGCATACAATTTTCTGACTGATTCGTTCTTTTCATGATTGCTGTTTATGTATAGTGATAGTATGAAATAGTTGCATACATAATTAATGTAGGGGGCTGTGCGGAAATCTTTCCCCATTTTTTTCTTGTGCATTTTCATTTGCTTCTTGTGCTCTGATCCAGGATTGGAGAACCAAATAAATTAATAATAATGTTACTAATATAAATATATATAAAAAAATCTGACATATAACCTAAGTATGGCCAAACCTCTTCTTACAAACACCCTCTTTAATGCAGACAGACAACTTGGTCTGAAAGAGACTATAATCTCTACCTCTGCAATAATTAATACAGACATTTTTCCCTGACCCTTAGTGTCTGTACAAAAGAGGTTTGACTGCATTGTAATTTTTCTTATTTAGACTCTGGTCCTGGCCCTGCAAGCAGTAATGCCAGTTTACTTGGTAGGTAGGCAATTTACTAGAGATTTAGTCTGTACTTAGGCCACATTGGTAAACATGCTATTTTCAATATGTTGATATACTGTCAATGCTAGTATCAATTTATTTGCAGATATGAGTTCTTGTAGCACGTCAAGTCGGAATGACAGCAAATGCAGTGTGTCGGTAAGTGCATGAGAACTCATTGATTTCACTTCTAAAGTAGCTTAATATCCATTTTTCTTTAGCTTGCATATAAAATGCAGTTGCTTGGTGAATAGAGAAAAACAATTGAAAGCTTTCTTTTTTATCTCAATTATAGCAATTTACCACCCCTCTTCCATTCCGTAAGACAAGACACATTTCATCATCTACTCCAGATGTCAATCGAAATAATAATAAGAATAACTCCGACCTAGAAAATGAGGTAAGTTAGTAAGTTTCGACTTAAATTTTCAGAGATAAACAATGCTTACTCAGTTGTAATGTATGTACACATAATTCATGACATATACCGGTAACTTAAACTATGACATACATTTCCGTGAGACTTGATCAGTATTGGCTTATGACCACACCAAGTATTATGGGCATACCATACTAAAACTTGAAACGATATAAAACAACTGTTAACACCACTGAAACGAAACGGTTAGCTTCTACTTCAGTTTGCTTGCGGTCTCTGAGCTCTGGTGGGTGTTGGGTGTTATTGACAGTCCTGGTTTTTTTTTACATACCGTATATTTAATATTATTATCATCATCAAGCATAGAGGTTACCGTTAGGTAATGATTGACATAATAGTGTTAGTCAATGCACCTCATTTAACTTTAATTTGTTTACGTCTAACTTCTTAGGTTTCAAGGCTTTTGTCAGAAAGGGCAGAACTAGAGAACAGACTCTGCATGGCACAACAGGAAATTAGTGACATGGAAAACAACTTTCAGGTACATATTTTTTTAATTACTAGTATTTTAAATGGATTTGGCTTTTGCTATTCACAGGGCTGCAAATAACAGTCAGGCATGGAACACTGGCCTACCACAATTTGCCATTGTCTCATGAAATTCCAACTGTGGTCAGACAGAATGTCCGGACAACTTTTTTTTTTTTTGGCTTTCCAGTGCAAACACCAATGTTTTGCATTGACAATGCATTAGATTTTCTGTTTTTATTTCTCTTGACTTACTTTCTTAACTTATATCAATCTCCTCTGGAAGAATAGGGCCATAAAACATATTTCTTATTCTCTTATCTGAAATTAATTCCTTTTTGATTGTACTGTACCGTATTTTCTCAATTAAACGCCCCCAACGTTTATTTCAAACTTGGCTTGGTGGACCTGGCGTTTATTTGAGACCGGCGTTTAATCGGGGCCCAGCGTTTATTAATGGACTGCAATTTTCTGTCAATTTTTCAGATTGATTTATTGTTACTGATCTCTGAGACCAAGGGGCAGTTTGTCAAGGCGGGACGATTTTTCTCTTCGTTCTGCCCCGAAAAAACTGCCCCTAGGTATCCAAAGTTGATAATTACCCAAAGTTACATTATTGTGGATTGAACACGTTAATGTTGCAATCAAAATTTGTGACAAACAGAATATGACGGTATATGAACAAATATAAAGGAGCATGCAAGTAAAGGTTGTGGGTAGAAAGTTTTAAGCTCATAAACGGCAATATCGCCAACATCCTCCTCGTTTTTAAACGACCTCTCCAACTTGTAAACAAACATTAGAGGGATCCTCGAGATTTCAGTGACTGTGAGCACTAACACAAGAAAGGAAATGCCTTAGCCATGAAGACAGGAATGCGAACACTGCTAGGTTTTATTTCGTTGTACAGCGTCCATCTTAGCTATGTTACGCCGGACTTTTCCTTTAACTTTTATTGACATTACCAAAGCAGCATACCATACTAGTATGACATAGCTGAGTGCCATTCAAGAGAATATATTTACTTGTTAGCTTGACCTCAAATAGACGCTGGGACCTCAAACAAATGCCCCCGGCGTTTATTTAAAATTTAGAAATTTTGACCCGGCGTTTACATGAGGCCGGCGTTTAATCGGGGTCCGGCATTTAATCAAGAAAATACGGTAATTTAAAAGTTATGCTCATTACTTAATACGAGTGTTGTTGCATTGTGTTTGTTAACCTATTATTTATTTTTCTTTGTCAACACAGTCCTTGTTGCAAGAAAAAATGAGCCATGAATCATCCATCGCTGATCTTAAAAATGAAGTCCAACAATTGAGACAAGACAGTGACCAATTACTAGAAAAACTACAAGTAAGTGAGCTTTTTTAATCCAATTAAAAAACTCATTAATAATTCTTAAAGAAAATACAAAAGAAATTAATGTTTAATGAAAAATTGTCTTTATATCTGATAGAGACATGGCTAAACTTTACGTCCAATTTTCTAGGCCAAAATAGCCCCAAATCTAAATATTAGTGCAAGAATGAGTTGATCTACATCAGAAGATTTTTAAGCCGTTCAATAAATTCGCAGTTCGTATTTTATCAAGTCTAAAACAATGCTGCTCATTTATTAAAATTAAACGGTACTTGTAACAGTTATGTACAATGGTGCAACTGTGTTAAATTACATTTTACATCATCATTGATTCCTTCTCTTTGCACAGAGAATGGGGCCATTGATCTTTCTCCTCCAAGAACCCCTGTCTCCGGCTGCAACCTCTGCCTCCCTCCGTGTCTTAAATCTGGGATGTTCCCTCTCCTTTAGACTTTCTAAAAGTCGTTCGCTTCTCGTTTCTGTAAGCAAGCAGGGCTCGAGACTAACATTTTTGCTTACTAGCCTAGTGGCTAGTGACAGCTTTGATTTCACTAGCCAAAACCAATTTTCTACTAGCCAGAACTTTCAAGCATGGCTTTCATTTTTTCCTTTTTTGTTACCAAGCCACCTGAGACAAATGCCAATGACAAATTGGTCAAAATTGGCTTTTTTGCTCCTACCCACCGCAGAATAATCTCGGGTATCCATCAATACCGCATCTTGTCTGTGTACATGAAAGCTTTTTTGAAAGCATTTACGTACACGACCTCTCATCCTCGTTGTTAATGCAACCTTACCCAATCACTGTTAATGTTACAACCTACGTTATGCCTGATTTCCCAGGCGGGCTAATAATGTAATGTAATGTAATGTTTAATAGACACTCATTGCAGTATTAATAACTGAATTACAGAGTAAAAAAAAGCTAAGGTATAAATATAAACTATAAATATAAAAATTACAATATATATACAATAAAAGGTTCTATTAAAAGGTTCTATATAGCAGAAATAGTTTAGTTTTCTTTCACTTGACTCTTTCATCACTGAAAAGTCCTAAAAAAGTTATCTATTGTTCGATTTTCGGTAACTTTAGCTTGTCCATATTCTTTGATATACGTCAACAGTGTACTTGTTAGTTCTGTTCTCTCAGAGTCGATTTTAATTTGCGGTTTCTTTTCACAAAACTGCCTTAAATTTCGACTAGCCATTTTGGCTAGTGAAAGCCCAAAATCTACAAGCCAAAACTGCATTCCTACTAGCCTTTGGCTAGTTGGCTACCGTTAGTCTCGAGCCCTGGCAAGTCTACCTCTCCTTATTTATGGTTCTTTTCCATGTCTCCTCGGCCGACGTCCTCTGCATTTGCCTTCAGGGGCGCATATTAGCGCAGCTCAAACTTATTTTAGGTTAAATAATATATCCACCTTAAATCTTATTTGTAACAGGTAAATTCAACAACCAATAGTAAACTAGAGGAGGAACTTACAACAATCAAGTTACTACTGCAAGATAAGGAAGGGGTGAGTGGTATTTGACACACTAGAAAAGCTTTAATATTCATAACCTCAAAAACACCATTTTAGTCATTCTGGTAGAAGTTTTACACTTTGACAAGTTTTACTTCTAATCAATTTATTGATGTATAATGATTTCATCTTAAACAACAGGTCATCTCTGGTCTTAAATTTGAACTGAGTTGTGCTGTTGAAACTTCAAGAGCTGATATTGAGCTGGAACAGGAAAGAAACAAGGCTCTCAATGAAAAAATTACGTACTTAGGTTTGTAAATAGTTATTTCTAGACTTTCACTCTTTCATTGATCGTCTCTAGCACCCATCCAAGTTAAGACCATATTAATCGTCATGGCAACCAAAATTTTGAAGCTGCCTGGTGACCAAATTGGAACTGAAGTCTGACGAATAAATTTGACAAGAAGGATTGAAAGCATTAGCTTAATTAAGCAACTAAACTTTTTCACTGGTGACCAAAGGGTTGTCTAGTGGTATGTTAACTATACCTTGGCATTGATATTTGGCTACAAAGTCATAATCTGTTTTCTCATTAAGAGTACATCTTTGTGACCTGGAAGTACATGAAAAAATCCATTTTCAAGGTTGTCGTTTCGATCATGTTGCTATTTTATTATGCAAATTAATTGAAGGTTGTTTGTTTGGTTTGTTTACAGAACAAACAGTTTCAGATGTGACAAGTAACAGAGATGAAGAAGAAGAAGCAAACCAAAGACTTCTTGGTGATTAAAGTGTTCTGTACACTAGTTTTGGCACGTCTTCTCATTACATCTTTCTCACAATTGACTATTTTGTAATTTTAGAGTTGGTAGCAGAATTGAGAAGAGAGAACATTGAGCTAAGAAAGAAACTAGAGCAAACAGAAGAGACTTTACAGGTATGATTGTACATAATGTTATCAGTATCTGGTAATTTATGTACAGTATGAGTTCTAAGGCTTTTGGGTGTGTACTGATTAACCCTTTTCACAGAAATCCTCCAATTTTAAATTACAAACTACTACTTAACAATTAGACTACGAGCCCGAGTTTTCTATGAGCAAATAGTCAACGAGGCGCAGCCGAGTTGACTATTGCTCATAGAAAACGAGGGCGAGTAGTCTAATTGTTTTAGTAGAAACTCTAAAGGATTGCAGTCCAAAACCTACAATATTATGCACTTTGAAGACAGAAATAAAGAAAATCTACCGCTTAAAGAGCTACGCTACTATTATTGAAGATGTTATTAAATTTGCATTACAGGTTATTCGTAACAAAATGGAGACCACTATAAATGAGAGCCAGAACAAGATAGATGCTCTTGAAG